>NC_090440.1:1320689079-1321001329 GCF_031143425.1 Pleurodeles waltl | reverse complement strand
TCCTTCTGTGCATGAAGTGTCCATATCTTGTGGTTTGGGTGACAATCCTGTTGTATAGCATGGACCCACATATTAAATTCTATTCAGTTTCATCCCCTGTGGAAAAAAACACTTATCAAACCATTATTGAAAAAGCTGCCCGCTGATGAAAATGATTCTACTAATTTTAGGCCTATTTCTCAGCTCATGAACCCGGTAAAGATCATTGTGAAATATGTTAGCAGGAAGCTAGCAAGTTATTTGGAAGATTATAATATCCTGGAAAATAAACACACAGGCTTCAGATCAGCATATTGTATGGAAAACACCCTAATCCATGTGATGGATGAGCTGAGTATGACAGTTGATAGCCGCAGTATTAATTTTATCAGATCTATCCGCGACATTCAATACGGTCAGCCATCAAACACTACTAAACAGATTGAATTTAGAGAAATTAGTCACGGTGTCCCACAGGGCTCAGCACTAAGCCCCATCATTTTGAATATCCATTTACAAACACTATTGAAGTTAATTAATTCACACAGGATTACCTTTGTTAATTATGCAGACGATACTCAGAATATGTTATCATTGTACAGTAATAGCTTGGACCCTCTGGAAAGGCTGTATACCTGCTTGTTGGAGATGGTAGGATGGCCTAAACAGAGCAATATAAATTTTAATGGAAACAAGACAGAGTTCTGCTGCTGTAGGCCTGCGAAAATATCATTTTCCCTCCCTAGTATTTTTCTGGACTTGGAACACATCTGAGCGCAACTACAACTCAAAGTGTTCGCAATCTAGGAGTCTTATTGGAAAATAATCTCTCAGTGGAAAACTATGCAAACAGAAAAGTAACAACATGCTATATGACTTACTGAGAAATTTAAGGAAAATCACTGCCTTACTACCACAACCAGCAAAAAAGCTGGTGATACATAGTTGCGGTGCTTAGCATACTAGATTACTGTAACACACTTCTGTTGGGTGGACCTGAATACCTATTGAAAAGATTGGACAGGGTCTAAAGGGTGGCTGCAAAGCTTGTGCTTAACAAACCTAGGTTTGACTCAGCCTCAGGGGCCATAAGAGAGCTGCAGTGGCTACCGCTGAAAGAGTGAATTGTTTTTAAAGCAATGTGTATTGTTTTTAAAGCTGTAAATGGAACCGGTCCATCGCTTCTGAAAAAGAAGTTATGCTGTTATTGGCCGCAGGAGCAGCTAAGGTCTGCATCTGCAAATTTTATTTGTGTAACAACATATAAGTAAATTAGGTACGGTGGCACAACTTTTCAGGTGAAGGCTGCTCAATTATGGAATAAACTTCCGCTCTTTCTCAGGAAGGAGGGAAACTTGTACAGTTAGAAGTGCCAAGAGACCATTTGATATTCCAGATTTACCAAGTTCTGTGTGTTCACAGTAGCGTTCCGTGCCATGATACCTGTGAGGTGAACATGTGCATTATAAATAAGTAATAATGATAATGATAATGATAATAATAATAATAGTAATAATAATAATAATAATGAATAATAATAATAACAATATTAATAATAATATTGTGGCTCATGTTACACAAATATTACATTTTTTTACAAGAACATCATATCATTTCAGCACTTTACTCAGAGCTAATCATAAGGGTGACACTATTTTGCCTTTCCATTATGCACACATTTTGCATTACACACTCTACCTGTTCACAATGTAATACCACTGATATTGGCATTGGTGATGTCATATGTGAAATATATTTCATATATGATGTTTTTGAGATGTCATCTTTGGCAGCGTGTGGATGTCTGTGAGGCTAGTAATGCCCAGGCAGGTCAGCATTTGGCTAATTGACAACTGACTAGAACAGATTGACCTGGGGCGTAGAAGGCATGGAGCCACTGTACATGGGTGTCTTATTACAGTGATTGCATAAAGTATGTAGAAAAAGTTGATAATAGTCATATATAAGGAAATATTAGCTATGTGTAGGTCCTATGGTCCAGGATAAAAGGACCTGGAGGCTGAGTTCTCAGTTCTCAGTAAAACAGTGGAGAACTACAGTGGACTGCATACCAATGGTGTCCCAGAGTGCACAGTTTAAATTAATTAAATGTTTTTTTTGCTATCACACATACCTTCCCATTGTGAGATTGTGCAAGATTTACTCACTGTTACATCCTCTTGGTGCAATGTAAATGATGCTGGATTTTTTTTATATAATGTGAATGTGTCCTACAGTTCAGGGTTGGTGGCAGCTGGTATTACCTCAATCACAGATAAGCCTAGTTTGCTCCAGTCCAAAAAATATATATTTGGTCTGTTTGCCATCCTCAGAAATGGAGACATCTGCATAATTTCGTGGACTTGTCACTCTTGATAACATATTGACACATAGGCCCTCAGTACAACCCTGGCAGTTGGTGTTAAAGCCGCGGTAAGACCGGCAACAGGCCGGCGGTAAACAAAATGGAATCACGACCATGGCGGAAACCGCCAACATAGGCAGCCACTTTAACACTCCGACCCCCACGGCGGTGGAAACAAACACCCCGGCGGTCACCGCCAACAGACAGGCGGAAGACAATGTACCGCCCACCCTATCACAACCCAGCAATCCGTCACCTTTTCTGGGGCGGAACCAACACGAACAAAAACACGGCGGAAACAGGACTTGGAAGGGAAAACACTTACCTCTCCACACCCCACGAGGAACCAGGATGCCATGGAGACAGAACTCCAGATACTCCTTGCGATGGTCTTCCTGCTCCTCTATCAGGGGCACCAAAGACGGCGGTGATGACCACGGTGATTACTGCACCTATAACACAGAGGAGGAGGGAGGGAAAAGAGAGTGACACACACACGCAACAAGCAACACCCACAACACCATACACACAAATACATGCAGCAACATTGCATATACCTCCCCCACCCCCATTCAATAACGCAAGGACAAAAGGAATTGATTTGAACAAATGTAATCAATAAAAATCAGATGGAGAGAACATCAGATCGTAATGAAACAAGCACCTCAGGGGGAGGGGGATGCACCTCAGCCTGATGAATGCACAACGCCACTGCTCCACAAGAGGGCTCCATGCCCACTGCTTTATCCTGGGGAGTGCAAAGCCACAGTCTCTCAAGTCTCTCCAGTGGGTGGGTTGCCCACTGCTTTATCCTGGGCCTATCCTTTATCCTCCACAACAAGGGACCGGAATACCTCAACCGTCGCCTCAGCTTCTACGCCCCCACCCGTCTCCTCCATTCCTCTGGCCTCGCGCTCGCTGCCGTCCCTCGCATCCGCCGCTCCACGGCGGGTGGGAGGTCCTTCTCCTTCCTGGCAGCCAAGACCTGGAACACCCTCCCCACCAGCCTCAGGACCACCCAGGACCACTCCGCATTCCGGAGACTCCTCAAAACCTGGCTTTTCGAGCAGCAGTAACCCCCCCTTCCCCCTAGCGCCTTGAGACCCGCACGGGTGAGTAGCGCGCTTTATAAATGTTAATGATTTGATTAGATTTGATTTGATTTGGGGAGTGCAAAGCCACAGTCTCTCAAGTCTGCCCAGAGTGCCTCATCCTGCCAAGGACTGAGGTAGTGGATGCCTTTCTCCACTGGTTCAGGAGGGGGCTTGGTGCCAAGAGTGCTTCATCCTGGCAAGGACTGAGGTAGTGGATGCCTTTCTCCACTGGTTCTGGAGGGGGCTTGGTGCCCAGAGTGCTTCATCCTGATAGGACTGAGTTAGTGGATGTCTTTCTCCACTGGTTCAGGAGGGGGCTTGGTGCCCAGAGTGCTTCATCCTGCCAAGGACTGAGGTAGTGGATGCCTTTCTCCACTGGTTCTGGAGAGGGCTTGGTGCCCAGAGTGCTTCATCTTACCAAGGACTGAGTTAGTGGATGCCTTTCTCCACTGGTTCAGGAGGGGGCTTGGTGCCCAGAGTGCTTCATCCTGCCAAGGACAGAGGTAGTGGATGTAGCTCTCCACTGGTTGTGGAGGAGGCTTGGTGCCCAGAGTGCTTCATCCTGCCAAGGACTGAGGTAGTGGATGCCTTTTTACACTGAAAGTTATGCTTAATGGAAGCTGCCCAGGCTCCTGGAACTGACCACCAGCCTCGGACGACTGACCACTGGGGATGGCAGCCATGTCTGCGGTGATGCCACAGGCCCAGGATGTCGCTGGGCCACTGGTGATGCTTGCAGCGGGGGTCAGTCGCGGCGGTGCTGGTGGCGGCCTCTGTGGCAGCGGTGCTGGCGGCGGCCTCTGTGGCATCGGTGCTGGCGGCGGGCTCTGTGGCAGCGGTGCCTGTGGCGGGCTCTGTGGCGGCAGTGCTTGTGGCGGGCTCTGTGGCATCGGTGCTGGCGGCGGGCTCTCTGGCGGCGGAGTTGGTGGCGGGGTCTGTGGCGGCGGTGCTGCTGGCGGGGTCTGTGATTGTGATGGCGGGCTCAGTGACTGCGGTGCTGGTGGCGGGCTCATTGACTGCAGCATGGTGGCGGGCTCAGTGACTGCGGTGCTGGTGGCGGCCTCAATGACAGCGGTGCTGGTGGCGGTGCAGGTGGCGGTACAGGTGGCAGTGCAGGTGGCCATGCAGGTGGCGGTCTTCTCCACCATAGAGGTTGGTGTCGGCGTGGACAGAAGGTGTGACACTGGTCCAATTGTCGGTGCCACCATGCCCTCTCCTGACCTTCCCTTTATTTTCTGGCCCTTCCCTACCTTGGATGGTGCCGCAGCTGTCTTGCCACCATCCCCTTTCGTTTTCCCTGAGCCCTTGGTGGCAGGTGTTTTCTGCTTCTCCCTCTGGGATGTGGGAAACTTTTTAACTTTTGCAGGTGGCGGAATGTCCTTGCCCTCGCTCCATGGCACACTGGCAGCCCTGTTGGTTGGCGCACTCCAATAGCCCGCAGTTGCTGGCACCACTGTGCCTGGTGATGTGGTGGCTGGGGTTCTGGGCTGGGACCTGGAAAGCCTGGCCCTAGGGGAAGGACGGGGGGAGGTGTAGGAAAGAGGTCAAATTTAGCCAGGAAGAGTTTTTTAGACACACTGGGACGGGAAGATGGAGGGGGTTTGGCAGAGGAGGTAGAGGTAGTGGTTGTAGGAGGTGTACGTCTGCTGAATCTGGGTGAAGGTGCATGGCCTGGAGGCTGATGTGAGGTGGAGGGCTGTTGGGTGGGTGTGTGCCTGCGCTTGTGTACTTTGGGAGGAGGGTTCAATGACACACTGGGAGAGGACACTGGGAATGTGTGAATGGTAGTGGGGGTGGTAATGGCACGTGAGCGGGGTGCGGTGATGAGCGTGCTGGTGATGGAGGCAGTGTCTGAGGATGTAGTGCATGCAGGTGTGAGTGGAGACGAGCCAGGTAGGGAGGAGGAGGACGTGGAGGAGGGGGACACAGTGGAGGCAGTGGATGTTGTATGTCTGCATGGGTATGATACTTGTGTGAGTGCCTGTGGGATGTGTGGTGCTTATTTTTGCCTGAGCCACCCTTGTGTGTTGAGGTGTGTGCATGCTGGTCTGATGGTGTGCTTGGGATAGGCTGAGGTACAGGGGATTGGGTCTGGATGGAGGAAGTTGGAGGGGGGAGGCTGGACACAGGGACAATGGCTGCCATCAGTGCTGAGGCCAGAGCCTGAAATGCTCTCTGTTGGGCTACCTGGCCAGAATGAATGCCCTCCAGGTATGCATTTGTTTGTTGCAAATGCCTCTCGACACCCTGGATGGCATTCACAATGGTAGGTTGCCCAACAGTGAAGGATCTCAGGAGGTCAATAGCCTCCTCACTGAGGGCTGCAGGGCTGACTGGGGCAGGGCCTGAGGTGCCTGGGGTGAAGGAGATGCCCACCCTCCTGGGTGAGCGGCCACGGGACACAAGCTGAGGGGCTGCTGGGAGGGCAGTGCTGGTAGGGGGGGATGGCGGCTGTACCTGTTGATGCGGGGGCACAGAGGGGCTTGCCACTGCAAGGGAGCTCCGATCAGAGAAGGAGTCGCTGTCACTGCTTTCACCTCCTGTCCCCGCCGTGGAGCTCCCCTCGCCCTCCGTCCCACTGGTGGCTTCAGACTCCGTTGTCTCACCCTCCAGGGCCAAGTGGGATGCAGCTCCCTCCTGTTCCGGTGCCAATGCTCCTCCGCCTGATGATGCTATTGCACACAAGAACAGGGAGACCACAAAAAGGAGGTGAGACAGAAGAAAGACATGTTCAGTGCATGAAATACCACTACCGTTGGTGGACACTACAAACACAGCAGCCCTCTGCACTACACCATGCACTTATAGTTCCTAGATTATTCACAGGGCCATAGGGTACAAGGCCTATGCCCAATTGCTGCACACATGGAAGTCACAGGAGTCTGACCAGGTGTAGATGGCTCTTACCACTGGTGGGGTTGGGGTGTCACATAGCCTGCATCATAAAGGGACCTTGCCTACAAAGCTCGCCCTGGCCTAGGGGAACCCACTGCTCACCTCCCCCACCCAGACACCTCGTAATGCGCACAGAGTCTGATGGATGTGACTGTACTCACCCCCTTGTGGCTGCTGTGATGCCCTCAAGCGCCCATCCAACTCTGGGTACGCCACCGCCAGGATCCGGAACATCAGGGGGATCATGGTGTGTCGGGCATCCCTCCCACATTGGGAGGCCATCCCCAGCTAGGCCTCCACCGTCTTCTTGCTCCAGCAGCGAATATCCTCCCATCTTTTCCGACAGTGGGTGCTCCGTCTGTGGTGGACCCCCAGGGTCTGGACGTCCTTGGAGATGGCACGCCAAATATCCTTCTTCTGGTGGGCGCTGACCTACAGGAATAGTACAGGGGACAAGGAAAAACTTTAACCGTCCGGACCGTCACAGTCATTGGCCCATGTTCTCACCCTTGCCCTGACGCACATACACTCACGGTCCGCTCATGTAGGGCTCAGTCCCCCCCCATGTATCTTCCATCCACACCACTCCAAACAGGCATTGCCCATGCAGCATGCTCACAGTGTACTCACCTGTTTGTCTGGAGGACCGTAGAGTAGCGTGTACCCATCCACTAACTTCTCCAACTCCTCTGAAGTGAAGGCAGGGGCCCTTTCCCCAGAAACATGAGCCATCGTCGCTTCCAGACTGAGGTCACAGCAGCACTTGCAGTGTAGGTCCTCTTCTGTTGAAGGTCAGGTATCAAGTGAGTTTACAGATAGAAAATGGCGGTCACGTCCGTGGCGGTGCGTACCGTCACTGCCGGCGTACATCGCCATTGGCTCCTGAGACCCATAGGGTCCAATGTTAACCAATGCAGGATTGGACGCGGTCTTTGACCGCTTACCGCGACGGTGTAGAACGCCAGCTCAGTTACCTCACCTTACAGGTCAGGCAGCCGCCATTTGAGGGGGCCACATGGCATTAATGATAACTGCGTCACACCTATCTAGGCCTTGCATACACACAGTAACAGGCACATTGTCAATTAACAAATGTGTGCAAATGACAGTTTGTGATACCTCAGTGTTGGTTGACTCTCTGCTCGCTGTTCTCCTCCATAGGGCACGTCTGCTGGGGCAGGTGATGAGATGGCAGCATCCTCCAGTGTACAGACCGCTGGTGGACCTGTCAACAATGGAAGAGAGACACGTAATAGTCACCTACAGACTTGATCGTGCAACAATCCATAAACTGTGTGCCCAGTTGGAGCCAGATCTGAAGTCAGCTATCCGCCATCCCACAGGAATACCCCCTCTAGTGCAGGTCCTGTCAGTACTCCATTTCCTGGCAAGTGGGTCTTTTCAGACTACAGTGGCCATTGCATCAGGGATGTCCCAGAAAATATTCTCAAACGTGTTGTCCAGAGTGTTGTCTGCCCTGCAGAAACACATGCGCAGTGACATCGTTTTCCCTCAGGTGGAGGATTTGCCTACAGTGAACGGTGACTTCTATGCTCTGGGACATATCCCCAACATCATAGGTGCCATTGATGGGACATATGTGGCCTCGGTACCCCCCGCAGGAGTGAACAGGTGTACAGAAACAAGGAGAGCTACCATTCTATGAATGTGCAGATGGTGTGTTTGGCCAACCAGTACATCTCCCATGTGAATGCCAAATTTCCTGTATCAGTGCATGACGCTTACATTCTGAGGAATAGCAGCATCCCTTATGTGATGGGGCAACTCCAGAGGCACAGTGTGTGGCTAATAGGTGAGGATAAGGACCCTATAACCTGTAAATAGTTGTCTGGGTTTGTCCCTACGGGTTAGTGTGCATTACAGTTGTCCCTCGACATTTGCAGATGACTCTGGGTACCCCAACCTGTCATGGCTACTGACCCAAGTGAGGAATCCCAGGACAAGGGCAGAGGAACGCTACAATGAGGCACGTGGGTGAACTAGGAGGATTATAGAAAGAACCTTCGGCCTCCTGAAGGCCAGGTTCCGGTGCCTCCATATGACAGGTGGTTCTCTCTACGACTCACCAAAGAAGGTGTGCCAGATCATCGTGGCCTGCTGTATGCGGCACAACCTGGCTTTGCGATGACAGGTGCCTTTTCTGCAGGAGGATGGTCCAGATGGAGGTCTTGTGGCAGCTATGGAGCCTGTGGACAGTGAAGAAGAGGAGGCAGACGAAGATGATATCGACAACAGAAACAACGTTATCCAGCAATACTTCCCGTGAGACACAAGTAAGAAGATATCACTGCCTCACACATCTCATACAATTGTTTGACCTATCATAAGTCTGTCACTTTTACCCAGTATATGGACCCTGACTTGTCACTTTGCCTTTCCATTTAACAGATGTGGGTCCCACTTTGTGCCATCTGCTATATTACCTCATGGACTAGAGCTGTTTTACATCGGTATGTTGACAATAAAATTGACATTGCTATATTCCATAGTTATTGGAAATACGCATTTGTGAAAGCACAGACTGACTCCAGATTGTTTTGTGATTCAAGGGTGTTTATTTCTGTGCAAATAAGTGGAGGGGGTTTTAAAATGGGCAGGGGTGATGGTGGAGGAATGTCCATGGCAGAGGCCAGTCTATTTGTTTCACAGGTGCATTGTCCAGAGGGGCATAGGAAGTCGAGCTAGGGCAGTTGATGGATGGACAGGGTGACAAAGTGCGACAGAAGGATGACATTCAGGGGGTCTCATTTCATGGCGGGGGTCTTTGCATTGTTCTCTGTCTTGTTCCTGGATCTCAGGTACCGTTTGCTGGGTGGTTCTCCATCTGCAGGGAGTTGGGTGCTGGTGTCATGGTCTTGTGGCGGTGCCTCCTGTCCACTAGTGCCGGCGGAGGTTGTGGGCTGTTCATCATCCAGGCTAGTGTCAGGGGCCCCTTGTTGTGCCACAGTGTCCCTCCTGGTGTTAACAAGGTCCTTCAGCACCCCTACAATGGTGACCAGGGTGGTGTAGATGGACTTGAGTTCCTCCCTGATCCCCAGATAGTGTTCCTCCCGCAGCCGCTGGGTCTCCTGAAAGTTGGCCAGTACTGTTGCCATCGTCTCCTGGGAATTATGGTACGCTCCCATGATGTTGGAGAGTGCCTCGTGGAGAGTGGGTTCCCTGGGCCTGTCCTCCCCCTGTCGCACAGCAGTCCTCCCAGTTCCCCTGATTTCCTGTGCCTCTGTCCCCTGAACCGTGTGCCCACTGCCACTGCCCCCAGGTCCCTGATTTTCTTGGGATGGTGGGTTTGCCTGGGTTCCCTGTAGTGGTGGACACACTGCTACTTGACGTGTCCTGGGGACAGAGGGATGGGCCAGCTGGGTGGGTGCTTTGCTGGTGTTTCCTGAGGGGGGAGGCTCTGAAGTGGCATGTGCCAGTGTCAGGGGAACCGACTGTCCCGAGGTCCCAGATGGGCCGGGTTGCTCATCTTGATCCAGTTGCAAAGAGCTGCTGTCATCACTGTGGGCCTCTTCTGTGGGGGGAGTGGACATGTCTGGTACCTCCTGTCCGGTGACGTTGGGTAGGGGTCCTGCAGGGGTGTAAAGGCATGATTATTGCATCTGTGTGTGCCAGCATGTGCAATTGGTGAGTGACCCTGTACTCCAGTGCTTGCATTCTTGTCTAGGACCTTGTGTGATAATTGGTTTGGGGTCTGTGTGGGTATCTGTTGTGGACAGGCTTTGGGTGATGGGTGTCCATGCTTTTGTGTTGCATTCAGGGCTTGGTGTTGGGATGTGTGGGTTGTGATAATGGGACATTTGTGAGGTGTTGGAGTGATGGGTGTGAGGGTGAGGGTGGGGGTATGTGATGGCATGCAGGTAGGGTGGGGGATGTAATAGTTAAGAGTTGACTTACCAAAGTCCATTCCTCCTGCTACTCCTGCGAGGCCCTCATGATGCAGTATAGCCAAGACTTGCTCCTCCCATGTTGTTAGTTGTGGAGGAGGAGGTGGGGGTCCGCCGCCAGTCCTCTGTACTGCAAACTGGTGTCCTGAGACCACGGAACACACCTTCCCCCGTAGGTCATTCCACCTCTTCCGGATGTCATCCCTAGTTCTTGGATGCTGTCCCACTGTGTTGACCCTGTTGATGATTCTGCGACATAGCTCCATCTTCCTTGCAATGGAGGTGTGCTGCACCTGTGATCCGAATAGCTGTGGCTCTACCCGGACGATTTCCTCCACTATGACCCTGCGCTCCACCTCAGAGAACCTGGGGTGTCGTTGAGGTGCCATGATGTGTTGTGGGTGATGTGTGAGGTTGTGTCGGTTGTGATGTGTGAGGGGATGTGTTTCTGTGTGTTGTCTGAGGTGCGTGGATGGTGTGTGAGTGATGGTGTTGTGTGCCTGTGGATGCTAGTGTTGTTTCTGGTGGTGTCTCTCTCTGGCCTTCTTTCTCAATTTTGGTCGTAAGGGTTTGTGGGTGAGGTGGGTGTGTCTTTTATATTGGATTGGGTGTGTGGGAGTGTTGTGTGTATGTGTATCAGGTGTGTGTATTTGGGACTGTCCAATGTGGTTGCGTTTTGTAAATGTGTGTGTATTTTGAGCGTGGCGGTGTGTACCACCAATGGAATACCGCAGTTGAAAGACCGCCGTGTGGATTCGTGGGTCATGATAGTGTGGGTGTATTCTTGTTGGCGTGACGGTGTCGGTTTTGTTATCGCCAGTTTATCACTGACCTTTGGTGTGGCTGACTTGTGTGGGTGCCTGGATTTTTTGGGATTCCGAGCTGTGGGTCGTAATAGCTGTAGCGGAATTCCACCGCCGCAGCGGTGTGTTGGCGGTCTTCTGCACGGCAGCAAGTGGGATTTACCGCCAATGTTGTAATGAGGGCCATAATGATGAACTGGAACATGAAAATAAGTCCTCAGGACTAAGCATGAAACCTCAATTTTATCAGATGGAAAGAAGTGTGATGTTAAGTGCTGAGTGAACACACCTAATGAACTAGAAGAGTTCGATGTCAAATGCCTGTGAACCACTCCTTTTGTTTTATCACAGGCAGCATGGTTATAGGCAGTAAATGTATAGCAGCATGTTGCACCTAGTGTGCAGTAATGTGCATCACAGCACTGAAACGGCCCTCCTGGCCGAGACAGATGACATTGGCTCCCTGCTGGACAAGGGAGAGGCGGCGGAACTCATCCTGCTAGACCTCCCGGCGGCCTTTGACACAGTCTCCCACCACACCCTGATCCGCATACTTCACGAATCTGGCATCAGAGACAAGGCCCTCGACTGGATCCAATCCTTCCCCTCCTGCAGAACTCAATGATTGAGACTTCCCCCTTGCTCGCAAGCCCAACACCTACCACCTGTGGAGTTCCCCTGTGATCGTCCCTCAGCCCCACGCTGGTCAACGTCTACATGGCTCCGCCAGCCGCCATCGTCAGAAGCTACGGAATCAACATCTTCTCCTATGCTGACAACACCCAACTTATCCTCTCCCTATCTAACGAACCTAACACAGCCAGACACAACTTCTAGGAAGGCCTGGAGGCAATCGCCAACTGGATGAGAAACAGCTGCCTTCAACTCAATGTGAACAAGAAGGAAGTACTCATCATGGGCCCTCAACCCAACGCGTGGAACGACTCCTGGTGACCAGCCATTCTCAGAAACCTGCCCACCCCCACAAAGCAAGCCTGCAACCTCGGAATCATCCTGGACTCCAAACTCAACATGAACCATCAAATCACCTCCACCTGCTTCCGCACCCTATGCCTCCTATGCAAGACTTTCAAATGGATCCCCCTCAAACACAGAAATACCGTCACACACGCCCTCATAACCAGCAGACTGGACTACGGCAAAGCACTCTACGCCAGAATCAATAAGAATCTCATCCGCAAACTACAGAACATCCAGAATGCCACCACTGGTCCTCGACCAGCCTCGACACTGCCACATCTCGCAACACCTTCACACACTACCCTGGATTACCATAGAGAAAATAATCACCTTCAAGATCCTCACCCACTCACACATAGCCCTCTACAACACCAGACCAGCCTACCTGAAAAGCGACTCAACTTCCACGTTCTCCACAGAGCCCTACGCTCAGCCAAGGTCTCTCTCGCCAAAGTACCCTGCGTCAAGAAAACCCGAACAGGGGGACGCTCCTTTTTCTACCTCGCAGCCACCACCTGGAACACCCTTCCACTCCACATCAGACAAACCACCCCCACCTCAAATTTACTGAGGAACTGAAGGCTTGGCTTTCTTAAGACCCACCTCACCGATGGATGCTACACATCCGCCCCAGCACCTTGAGACCCTTGCGGGTGAATAGCTGCACTTTATAAACACTGATTGATGGATTGCATCTCCAATAAGTCCATGGTTAAATGGTATCTTAGCAATTGGGGGACTGTGAAGTCTCAATAATGAAAATGGTAACCCGTGGTCTCCCCAATCATGTTGGTGATGATAATTATGGGTTTGCGAAATTAATGTAATTTCCTTTTTGTGTAATTATGTAAACATTCAAGAAAATTACATGAAATTAGGCAAAATGCAAGTGTGCTATTTAGTACTTTATTTGAGCAGGAAATGCGTTCTCGAGTAAATTTATGACACAAGGATGCATTTCTCAGTATACAATAGTGCACAATTCACAAGTGGCATGAATAACAGGCGTTCACCTTTTGGTCTTCCATTTTTCTGCGAGCTCCCTGTGAATTGTATCACAATCCATGAGTAATTATGTGATGGTATAAATTCCAGAATTTTGAGTAACAAGTGTAATACAAAATTCCTGTAATTACTCAAATTATGCTGATGCAATTAACATTTTGTCGAGCCTAAAGATATGTTTAAATATGTCAACAGAATATGTATAGTGCTGGATGGTATTACCTTATTTGAACCATGAGAATGTAGTTATGTTGTTAAAGTCACTCTGATTGCATAATGAAGGTACTTCATCAACAGGTGAAACATTGGTTGGTCCACCATAAATTACTGATGATGATACTGAAATTTGTGTTTGCTTTGAAGGTGAAAATATAGAAAGCATTAAGTGTTAGTTTCTAATTTTGTTTTTAAAAGTCAATTAAAATACCTTTATAAAAATTTAAAATCAGTAATATCATGTGTGAGGTCTTGACATTGGTCCAAGTTACAGCATGTGTAGCATAACATACTTAGAAAGTTTCATCTATTTTTTAGTTTTGCACACAATTATGAGCTATCTTAAATATATCTTATCTGTCAGAAAGTGAATTGTTAATTCAGGAAGGGCAACCCTTTTCAGAAAAATGTGCATACCCTAGTTAGGACTCATCACAAGTCTCATAGAATCTCTGTTCAACCCCTGATAGCTATAGAACAAGGCCAAGATAATTTGCAAGAGAATTGCATATTAAGCTCAAGCAGTACCAACAATTTAAAACAAAAAGAACATAAACAAAAATCCCAAATCAATTTGGAAAAAGAGAGAAAAAAAATACTAAACAAAAAGACACAAAGTAAAGCGCCATTGAACAAGCGCCAAGACAGAAGTCGGTCAGGGTTCCTTAAAGTCAGATGTATCGCCGTCCAGCTCCCACTGAAGCTGTTGGTTTTGATGCCAATAGCTCAGAGTGGGACAAAGTTGAATTGCGTAACTGCCAAATTCATTTCATGGCTGGAATGGATTTTCCATCTTGTCATAGTCCAAGGTGTAATCTTTCGAATGAGTCACTGTTTTGCTTCTCAAAATCTTCCATCTGCACAAGAATGAAAAAGCTGAAGATGTGTGTGGCTCCACAAGGCAGAACACATTTTTGTTTGTGAGGCCCCATTGAGCCTGTTTTCAGTGTGGCAATAAAACTCCAAACAGGGTGGAACAGGTTTGCAAAGTCCGTGGTCAAGCCTCAGCACCTTCACCCAATCCTCTAGAAGAGGAAAGAATGACTAAGTCACATTCTTCTCCAACTTCTGATAATGTATTTTTCATCACTTCTGCTGCTCCTGGGTTCTCTGGTCAGACACCAAGTCTGTCACTGCACAGGGCATCTACAGGGTCAAGTCCACTGTGGTCAGTTGAGCCCTCTTGGATTCCGTTTGACTGTAGTTTGTGTCTCTGGAGCAGGAAAACAGGAAGTCAGCCATCTGACCTTTGGAGAGCAGTTGCAGGCCCTGCGCACCAGGCAGAAGTCAGTAGTTTCTTTCCAGAATAGTCTTTCCAGGTGCAGGGATATTCTGTGGTTGTGAGGTGCTATGCCCCTCTAATCCTGTGTTAGCCAGTGATTGGAGAATTGTTCCCACTTAATCCTGTCTACTTTCTTACCATATGCAAACCTTCTTTTGAATCCCATTGTTGTGGTCTGCATCTTTTGTTAAGTAGAATGTGGTTATGTTATTTGTCTTTGTCAACAGGAGAGGATGCCTTCAAAATCACTTCCATGAATTTCAGCAGGTACACAATGCGTCCCAAATAGGACACTGTCCCCACCCAGTTTCAGTTCCTTGCCTGGTATTAGTGTTGTGGGACACTTGTTTGTTTTGCTTTATTTGTAAATGAGTGTTTCGTTTAAGGTTGTTTCCTTTTCTCTATTTTATTCTATTTGTTGTTCTGTATGGTGGTATTGTGGTCTGAATCTTCCTGTTCAGAAGAATGAAGTTATTTTATTGGTCTATCTTATGATAATGTTGGGAGTGTTGTGGGAAAGATTTCAATCAGCTGCTGTTTTCTAAACTCTAATTCGAGCCTCAAATTATAGAAAGACACTTAGGGGGTTATTCCAACTTTGGAGGAAGTGGTAATCCGTCCCAAAAGTGACGGTAAAGTGACAGATATACCACCAGCCGTATTACGAGTCCATTATATCCTATGGAACTCGTAATACGGCTGCTGGTAAATCCGTCACATTTGGGACGGATTACCACCTCCTCCAAAGTTGGAATAACCCCTTTAATTTACAATTAACCAAAAGAAAGCACTGCTTTTTCTTCAGTGATTCAGGTGGCAGATGTGCAAGTAAATGAGGAAAAAAATTGATAAACATGTATCATTCTTGACAAATCTCTTTGGGGTGATTTTCACCTATCTTGCAACAAGTTTTCCTGACCATCCCATTATCTTTCGTTTGAGAATTCAGAACAGCCACTTTTGTAATCTAAGTTCAACAGTATGTCTGTGCCATGTAAGCATGTGTGCACACCACAAACAAGCAAGCTTAGCACCACTATTTAGCCCCTCCTCCCCCGTGCATTATTTTTGCACGTGGATAAATATGGGGCTATAGGGATAGCACCATTTTCTGGATGGGTACCCCTACCTTGCATCTCACTGACGCAAGGTAGGTTCACACATCCAAAAAATGGCGCAAACTCCTATATTTTAATGTTAGACATGTCTAATGTCAAAATATAAACATTGAGTCAAGTTTGTGCCTGATTTGCATTATTTTCTTTAGCAATTTTTGTGCAAACAGAGCATAAATATGCCCCATAGTGCGCATGCCGGTTTGGCTGGCTGTCCAAGGCCAGCCAAACCGACATATGCACTTAGAACTCTCCACCCGGGCTGTGTTGCACAGCCTGGGTGAAGAACCAGTGAAGTGTCCCAATCCCCAGCTGAGAGGTACTTCAGGCCACTCAGACCAATCTAGGCACTTCTCTCATGCTTGGTAACAGCATGAGAGAAGCATCTGGATTGGGTGGGGAGAGAAGAAGCAGAGAAACACTGAGGTGGCAAGGAACACAGAAGCGGCATGCAGCAGGTAAGTAGTTTTTTTTATTTTTTTATCATTCTCTCCCCCTATACGTACCTCCTCCCTGCACCATCCCCTCCCCATGGGACCCTCCCACCCCACCGAGCATTATCAAAAGCAGCCACCGCTGGCCACCAATGGTTTTTCCTGCTAAAAAATAACCCCAACTGTGCTGCTGTTTTTGTTTTGTCTTTACCAGAGTGTATATTTATGCTGCAAGAGTACCAATGCCAGCAAGTAAATCAACACTAAAACCAACACCAGTGCCAATACCAAAACCAAAGTCAATACAGCTACCAACTTCAAAATCAAACCAACAGCACTATGTAGCTTAAAACTTATATTAGGTAACAGTAGCCTGCCGATATTGATCAAATGGCTCTATGTAACATACACACCTGAATGTTGTGAACCAGGGGTGGCTCCTCCGCTAAGGCGGAGGAGCATCGCCCCCTGCTTTCAGCGGAAGGGGAAGGAAAAATAAAATGATAATAACGAAACCTTATTATCATTTTATTATTCCATGTGCTAGGTTAGGGTGGGGCTGGAGGGTGTAGTGGCAGCTACAAAGAAGTATGCTTGACGCTTAGGCCAGCCGTCTTCGGCTGGCCAAACATTTATGTGCACTTTGCATTACATCATGGACATAAAGTTTTGCTTTTATCAGTATTTCTTCGATACGCCTGAGATCTCAAACATGCAAACAGGTTGTTTTGTCACAGAAGTCTAATATCAAGCTGGTGGCAGCACAAACATAGAAGTACAAATGAATGCTGACAGCCTAAGAAATTATGACCCCACCAGAAAGGCTGAATGTCACGATCTGTAAAGTTGCTGTAAAGCAGTGGTTCTTAACTTTTCACCTTATGTGGACCCCCACTTTATCATTACTGGAACCTGGGGACCCCCACTAAATCATCATTGGAATCCATGGACACCCCCAACTGAGTCATTAATGGAAGCCGGTGACCCAGACCTAAACATTGTTGATGATTTGAACTGCAAAACAGTACACAAAACACACAGAAACAAGTTTTCCTCTAAACACACATACAAATAACAACACATTTTATTTATTTTGCAAACAAATAAAATACAAAAATAAAAATGTTAATTTTAATAGGAAGATTAGACATTTTCTAAGTTCAGTTGAAGCCACACATCATCCATACTATATTCCGTTTGATACACCTTCACTGCTCCCACAAATCAATCTGAGGATACTAGTTTAATTTTTTAGCCCCCAATTTCAAATTCCTTGACATTTACAGTACAATTTTAAATTTTTCAATCATATATTTACCCACTTTATTCATATACACTTTATTAATTTGTTAACAGACCCCATGAGGAGGCTCCGCGGACCTCCAGGGGTCCCTGACCACAGGTTTGCTTTGACCTGCTAGTGTCTTGAAGAAAAACAAAGTAGCGATAAGTGAAATGCTTAAAATTATGTCAGTCTTGGGTAATTAATTGAGTACATCCCAGTACATTGTGGTTTGCCCAGTGCACCACTGCAGAGACCAGTCATTTGCAAACAGATTTAGAGCTGCTCAAGTAGAGACCATCGAGCTTGAACTATCCCGGCAAGGAAAAGTCATTGTGTTGCATAAGTACCAAGAAGAGTCTATGGTTGTGAGACCTGGGACTGCAGTGACTAGCATTGCAGTTCCTGATCATGTATCCCATTTGCATACCCTGATGGAAGGTGGTGGAAGTGTTCTCTCTCTCCCTGACCTCTCCACATTCTCTTTCTCTGTTATAATATCCCTATTTCCATCACCTTTCTCTCTCTCTCTCTCTCTGTCTCTGTCTCTCTCTCTCTCTCGTATAACCTTTTCTGTCTGCTGCAATAACCTCTGAGAGCTGAGGGGAGTTACAGAGGCACCTAGGTCAAAAATGGTTTTCCAAGGGCCCCAATCCCCCCCCGCATCACTCCCCGCATTCCCCCCTATAAACGTCGGATAAGGTCAATACTGCTGTAGAGCCACGAAATCCTAGGTATTACTTTAAACTGAATAGTGGATTTTGTGCAAGAGGTCAATGGATCGACGCGACAAAGGATTGAGGGGATGTCATTAATGAGCAATGTGATTATCAACAGTAAACAATATATTTAGAATTCGGAACCTCAAACAATAACCACACCAGTTTATTAAGAAGAATTATGAATTTATTTCCCTAGATTAACAATGCTAATGTCACGAAAATAACTCTCAAACACAAGTGATAGGCATATTGCATCAATGGTGGCTGATTAGAACATCTTTTATGTCTGAGTTTAATCAAAACAATCAAGCAAATAATCTCCAGTATCATAACACTGATTAATATCACCAGATTTGGTAATAACCGTAAAGTATACAGTAGTACAACCAATGAAAGTGTATCAATATGGATCTTGAGGATTTGAAAGTTAATTCCCTCCCTAACCACAAATTAGCATCAACATGTTGGATTTCTTGTAAAAGAATTTAGGAACATAAATTTAGAAAACATACTAACTTGGGTTATAAAGGAAAAAAACATTATTGTTATCATGCAGCATTTAATCTATATATTGCAGCTGGTACCTGCAAAGCAAAAGAGACACATATAACAATGTGATTTCATACATTACCCATAGGACAACAACATGCAGTTTACTTCAGCAAAAGGACACCATCAGGTCGGTCTTCAGAAATCAGGTTTATTGATAGTTAAACCCACACCGCAAATACTACTGGAACCACTGTCAGGAACTCTTGAGCTCATCTCCCTCTCAGCAAAGGGACACCATCGGTAAGTCTTCAGAAATCAGGTTCATCAATAGTTAAACCCACGCCACTAATACGACTCAAACCACTGTCAGGAATACCCCCTAGAAAATCCTACACAGGTTGTTATAATAATCTTCAAAAAGTTTATGATTGGTTAGTACATGGGGTGGTTTACGATTCAACCAATAGTTGCTCTAATTGACAACCTAAAATGCAATGACATCAACATTAACTAGGACACATTAATAACAGTAACTTTTCCTCTTCCGTCTTATCCGTGACTCCATTGTTCCATCTCGTCTAAACTTCTCTTCTCAGGAGGAAACTTCTCAAGTTGAAACTTTTACTTCCATCCTTGAGGAAGAAACAATGTATTAGTGACACTTTCAAACAACAGAACATTCAACTCATGTAAGAACTTTAATAAATTTGACTTTGTAAGACATAGTGCAGCAACCCGCTATGGTATCTGTGTACACATCTATTAAGCTATTTAGCACACAATTTTATGTAAGCATTGCCCCACAGAAAATAGTCACAACTTTAGAAATGTGCTTAGCCAAAGAACAGAAATGAATTAAGACAACCATTTTCTAAAGTCATCCATTTTCATATGTTAATTCACCATATGGTTAATACATTGAAATTATTAATAAAAACGTATTAGAAAATTCACACTCTCACAATCCCTCCTCTGATGACTATTTATGTCATCACATCAATCCATAATAAATGTATTTATTATCACCCAATAATTCAAAATCTGATCTCATTTACTTTCGCATTATTTTTCTTTTTCTCTTTACTTTCCCCATAGAATTTAGACATTTGTATATCAAATATTTTCCAATTCTTTTTCAAATCTCCTTTTCAAACGTTTCATCAATTTATATATTCCCTATGTTCCAATTAAACAAAATACAATTATTGACGCCCATTTTATTATTGTTAATATAATACCTTTTCCCACATTGCCATACCAATTTCCTACAGCTGCAATTCCCTTGCCAGCTTTTTCACAAACTGTAGTTTCAGTTAGTTCTTTTAAATCTTCTTTGTTATTTGTTATGTTTTTAATCAACTCTCTAAATTCTCCCGAATCATCAGGAATATATGCACAACAATGACTTAACCCCTTCGCTGCCAGGCCTTTTCCCCCTCCTGTGCCGAGCCTTTTTTTGGCTATTTGGAGCAGTTCGTGCTTAGGCCCTCATAACTTTTTGTTCACATAAGCTACCCATGCCAAATTTGCGTCCTTTTTTTCCAACATCCTAGGGATTCTAGAGGTACCCAGACTTTGTGGGTTCCCCAGAAGGAGGCCAAGAAATTAGCCAAAAAACAGTGAAAATTTCATTTTTTTAAAAAAAATTGGAAAAATGGGCTGCAGAAGAAGACTTGTGGTTTTTTCCCTGAAAAGGGCATCAACAAAGGGTTTGCGGTGATAAAATCACCAGCTTCCCAGCTTTCAGGAACAGGCAGACTTGAATCAGAAAACCCAATTTTTCAACCCAATTTTGGCATTTTACTGGGACATACCCCATTTTTACGATTTTTTGTGCTTTCAGCCTCCTTCCAGTCAGTGACAGAAATGGGCATGAAACCAACGCTGGATCCCATAAACCGCAACATTTCTGAAAAGTAGACAAAATTCTGAATTCAGCAAGGGGTAATTTGTGTAGATCCTACAAGGGTTTCCTACAGAAAATAGCAACTGAAAAAGAAAAATATTGAAATTGAGGTGAAAAAAACATCAATTTTTCTCTAAGTTTTACTCTGTAACTTTTTCCTGCAATGTCAGATTTTCGAAAGCAATATACCGTTACGTCTGCTGGACTCTTCTGGTTGCGGGGATATATAGGGCTTGTAGGTTCATCAAGAACTCTAGGTACCCAGAGCCAATAAATGACCTGCACCCTGCAGTGGGTTTTCATTCTATGCCGGGTATACAGCAATTCATTTGCTGAAATATAAAGAGTAAAAAATAGCTATCAAGAAAACCTTTGTATTTCCAAAATGGGCACAAGATAAGGTGTTGAGAAGCAGTGGTTATTTGCACATCTCTGAATTCCGGGGTGCCCATACTAGCATGTGAATTACAGGGCATTTCTCAAATAGACGTCTTTTTTACACACTGTCTTACATTTGGAAGGGAAAAATGTAGAGAAAGACAAGGGGCAATAACACTTGTTTTGCTATTCTATGTTCCCCCAAGTCTCCCGATAAAAATGATACCTCACTTGTGTGGGTAGGCCTAGCGCCCGCGACAGGAAACGCCCCAAAGCGCAACGTGGACACATCACAGAAAACAGACCTGTTTTTAGCAAAGTGCCTACCTGTAGATTTTGGCCTCTAGCTCAGCCGCCACCTAGGGAAACCTACCAAACCTGTGCATTTCTGAAAACTAGAGACCTAGGGGAATCCAAGATGGGGTGATTTGTGTGGCTCGGACCAGGTTCTGTTACCCAGAATCCTTTGCACACCTCAAAATTTGGCTAAAAAAACACATGTTCCTCACATTTCTGTGGCAGAAAGTTCTGGAATCTGAGAGGAGCCACAAATTTCCTTCCACCCAGCGTTCCCCCACGTCTCCCGATAAAAATGATACCTCACTTGTGTGGGTAGGCCTAGCGCCCGCGACAGGAAACACCCCAAAGCGCAATGTGGACACATCACAGAAAACAGACCTGTTTTTAGCAAAGTGCCTACCTGTAGATTTTGGCCTCTAGCTCAGCCGCCACCTAGGGAAACCTACCAAACCTGTGCATTTCTGAAAACTAGAGACCTAGGGGAATCCAAGATGGGGTGATTTGTGTGGCTCGGACCAGGTTCTGTTACCCAGAATCCTTTGCAAAGCTCAAAAATTGGCTAAAAAAACACATATTCCTCACATTTCTGTGGCAGAAAGTGCTGGAATCTGAGAGGAGCCACAAATGTCCTTCCTCCCAGCGTTCCCCCACGTCTCCCGATAAAAATGATACCTCACTTGTGTGGGTAGGCCTAGCGCCCGCGACAGGAAACGCCCCAAAGCGCAACGTGGACACATCACAGAAAACAGACCTGTTTTTAGCAAAGTGCCTACCTGTAGATTTTGGCCTCTAGCTCAGCCGCCACCTAGGGAAACCTACCAAACCTGTGCATTTCTGAAAACTAGAGACCTAGGGGAATCCAAGATGGGGTGATTTGTGTGGCTCGGACCAGGTTCTGTTACCCAGAATCCTTTGCAAAGCTCAAAAATTGGCTAAAAAAACACATGTTCCTCACATTTCTGTGGCAGAAAGTTCTGGAATCTGAGAGGAGCCACAAATTTCCTTCCACCCAGCGTTCCCCCACGTCTCCCGATAAAAATGATACCTCACTTGTGTGGGTAGGCCTAGCGCCCGCGACAGGAAACGCCCCAAAGCGCAACGTGGACACCACCAAAATTTTGGAAGAAAACAGAGGTGTTTTTTGCGAAGTGACTACCTGTAGATTTTGGCCTCTAGCTCAGCCGGCACCTAGGGAAACCTACCAAACCTGTACATTTCTGAAAACTAGAGACCTAGGGGAATCCAAGGAGGGGTGACTGGCGGGGCTCGGACCAGGTTCTGTTACCCAGAATCCTTTGCAAAGCTCAAAAATTGGCTAAAAAAACACATGTTCCTCACATTTCTGTGGCAGAAAGTGCTGGAATCTGAGAGGAGCCACAAATGTCCTTCCACCCAGCGTTCCCCCACGTCTCCCGATAAAAATGATACCTCACTTGTGTGGGTAGGCCTAGCGCCCGCGACAGGAAACGCCCCAAAGCGCAACGTGGACACATCACAGAAAACAGACCTGTTTTTAGCAAAGTGCCTACCTGTAGATTTTGGCCTCTAGCTCAGCCGCCACCTAGGGAAACCTACCAAACCTGTGCATTTCTGAAAACTAGAGACCTAGGGGAATCCAAGGAGGGGTGACTGGCGGGGCTCGGACCAGGTTCTGTTACCCAGAATCCTTTGCAAAGCTCAAAAATTGGCTAAAAAAACACATGTTCCTCACATTTCTGTGGCAGAAAGTTCTGGAATCAGAGAGGAGCCACCAATTTCCTTCCACCCAGCGTTCCCCCACGTCTCCCGATAAAAATGATACCTCACTTGTGTGGGTAGGCCTAGCGCCCGCGACAGGAAACGCCCCAAAGCGCAACGTGGACACATCACAGAAAACAGACCTGTTTTTAGCAAAGTGCCTACCTGTAGATTTTGGCCTCTAGCTCAGCCGCCACCTAGGGAAACCTACCAAACCTGTGCATTTCTGAAAACTAGAGACCTAGGGGAATCCAAGGAGGGGTGACTGGCGGGGCTCGGACCAGGTTCTGTTACCCAGAATCCTTTGCAAAGCTCAAAAATTGGCTAAAAAAACACATGTTCCTCACATTTCTGTGGCAGAAAGTGCTGGAATCTGAGAGGAGCCACAAATGTCCTTCCACCCAGCGTTCCCCCACGTCTCCCGATAAAAATGATACCTCACTTGTGTGGGTAGGCCTAGCGCCCGCGACAGGAAACGCCCCAAAGCGCAACGTGGACACATCACAGAAAACAGACCTGTTTTTAGCAAAGTGCCTACCTGTAGATTTTGGCCTCTAGCTCAGCCGCCACCTAGGGAAACCTACCAAACCTGTGCATTTCTGAAAACTAGAGACCTAGGGGAATCCAAGGAGGGGTGACTGGCGGGGCTCGGACCAGGTTCTGTTACCCAGAATCCTTTGCAAAGCTCAAAAATTGGCTAAAAAAACACATGTTCCTCACATTTCTGTGGCAGAAAGTTCTGGAATCTGGGAGGAGCCACAAATTTCCTTCCACCCAGCGTTCCCCCAAGTCTCCCGATAAAAATGATACCTCACTTGCGTGGGTAGGCCTAGCGCCCGCGACAGGAAACGCCCCAAAGCGCAACGTGGACACCACCAACATTTTGGAAGAAAACAGAGGTGTTTTTTGCGAAGTGACTACCTGTAGATTTTGGCCTCTAGCTCAGCCGGCACCTAGGGAAACCTACCAAACCTGTACATTTCTGAAAACTAGAGACCTAGGGGAATCCAAGGAGGGGTGACTGGCGGGGCTCGGACCAGGTTCTGTTACCCAGAATCCTTTGCAAAGCTCAAAAATTGGCTAAAAAAACACATGTTCCTCACATTTCTGTGGCAGAAAGTTCTGGAATCCGAGAGGAGCCACAAATTTCCTTCCACCCAGCGTTCCCCCACGTCTCCCGATAAAAATGATACCTCACTTGTGTGGGTAGGCCTAGCGCCCGCGACAGGAAACGCCCCAAAGCGCAACGTGGACACATCACAGAAAACAGACCTGTTTTTAGCAAAGTGCCTACCTGTAGATTTTGGCCTCTAGCTCAGCCGCCACCTAGGGAAACCTACCAAACCTGTGCATTTCTGAAAACTAGAGACCTAGGGGAATCCAAGGAGGGGTGACTGGCGGGGCTCGGACCAGGTTCTGTTACCCAGAATCCTTTGCAAAGCTCAAAAATTGGCTAAAAAAACACATGTTCCTCACATTTCTGTGGCAGAAAGTTCTGGAATCCGAGAGGAGCCACAAATTTCCTTCCACCCAGCGTTCCCCCACGTCTCCCGATAAAAATGATACCTCACTTGTGTGGGTAGGCCTAGCGCCCGCGACAGGAAACGCCCCAAAGCGCAACGTGGACACATCACAGAAAACAGACCTGTTTTTAGCAAAGTGCCTACCTGTAGATTTTGGCCTCTAGCTCAGCCGCCACCTAGGGAAACCTACCAAACCTGTGCATTTCTGAAAACTAGAGACCTAGGGGAATCCAAGGAGAGGTGACTGGCGGGGCTCGGACCAGGTTCTGTTACCCAGAATCCTTTGCAAAGCTCAAAAATTGGCTAAAAAAACACATGTTCCTCACATTTCTGTGGCAGAAAGTTCTGGAATCAGAGAGGAGCCACCAATTTCCTTCCACCCAGCGTTCCCCCACGTCTCCCGATAAAAATGATACCTCACTTGTGTGGGTAGGCCTAGCGCCCGCGACAGGAAACGCCCCAAAGCGCAACGTGGACACATCACAGAAAACAGACCTGTTTTTAGCAAAGTGCCTACCTGTAGATTTTGGCCTCTAGCTCAGCCGCCACCTAGGGAAACCTACCAAACCTGTGCATTTCTGAAAACTAGAGACCTAGGGGAATCCAAGGAGGGGTGACTGGCGGGGCTCGGACCAGGTTCTGTTACCCAGAATCCTTTGCAAAGCTCAAAAATTGGCTAAAAAAACACATGTTCCTCACATTTCTGTGGCAGAAAGTGCTGGAATCTGAGAGGAGCCACAAATGTCCTTCCACCCAGCGTTCCCCCACGTCTCCCGATAAAAATGATACCTCACTTGTGTGGGTAGGCCTAGCGCCCGCGACAGGAAACGCCCCAAAGCGCAACGTGGACACATCACAGAAAACAGACCTGTTTTTAGCAAAGTGCCTACCTGTAGATTTTGGCCTCTAGCTCAGCCGCCACCTAGGGAAACCTACCAAACCTGTGCATTTCTGAAAACTAGAGACCTAGGGGAATCCAAGGAGGGGTGACTGGCGGGGCTCGGACCAGGTTCTGTTACCCAGAATCCTTTGCAAAGCTCAAAAATTGGCTAAAAAAACACATGTTCCTCACATTTCTGTGGCAGAAAGTGCTGGAATCTGGGAGGAGCCACAAATTTCCTTCCACCCAGCGTTCCCCCAAGTCTCCCGATAAAAATGATACCTCACTTGCGTGGATAGGCCTAGCGCCCGCGACAGGAAACGCCTCAAAGCGCAACGTGGACACCACCAAAATTTTGGAAGAAAACAGAGGTGTTTTTTGCGAAGTGACTACCTGTAGATTTTGGCCTCTAGCTCAGCCGCCACCTAGGGAAACCTACCAAACCTGTACATTTCTGAAAACTAGAGACCTAGGGGAATCCAAGGAGGGGTGACTGGCGGGGCTCGGACCAGGTTCTGTTACCCAGAATCCTTTGCAAAGCTCAAAAATTGGCTAAAAAAACACATGTTCCTCACATTTCTGTGGCAGAAAGTTCTGGAATCCGAGAGGAGCCACAAATTTCCTTCCACCCAGCGTTCCCCCACGTCTCCCGATAAAAATGATACCTCACTTGTGTGGGTAGGCCTAGCGCCCGCGACAGGAAACGCCCCAAAGCGCAACGTGGACACATCACAGAAAACAGACCTGTTTTTAGCAAAGTGCCTACCTGTAGATTTTGGCCTCTAGCTCAGCCGCCACCTAGGGAAACCTACCAAACCTGTACATTTCTGAAAACTAGAGACCTAGGGGAATCCAAGGAGGGGTGACTGGCGGGGCTCGGACCAGGTTCTGTTACCCAGAATCCTTTGCAAAGCTCAAAAATTGGCTAAAAAAACACATGTTCCTCACATTTCTGTGGCAGAATATTCTGGAATCCGAGAGGAGCCACAAATTTCCTTCCACCCAGCGTTCCCCCACGTCTCCCGATAAAAATGATACCTCACTTGTGTGGGTAGGCCTAGCGCCCGCGACAGGAAACGCCCCAAAGCACAATGTGGACACATCACAGAAAACAGTCCTGTTTTTAGCAAAGTGCCTACCTGTAGATTTTGGCCTCTAGCTCAGCCGCCACCTAGGGAAACCTACCAAACCTGTGCATTTCTGAAAACTAGAGACCTAGGGGAATCCAAGGAGGGGTGACTGGCGGGGCTCGGACCAGGTTCTGTTACCCAGAATCCTTTGCAAAGCTCAAAAATTGGCTAAAAAAACACATGTTCCTCACATTTCTGTGGCAGAAAGTTCTGGAATCTGGGAGGAGCCACAAATTTCCTTCCACCCAGCGTTCCCCCAAGTCTCCCGATAAAAATGATACCTCACTTGCGTGGGTAGGCCTAGCGCCCGCGACAGGAAACGCCCCAAAGAGCAACGTGGACACCACCAAAATTTTGGAAGAAAACAGAGGTGTTTTTTGCGAAGTGACTACCTGTAGATTTTGGCCTCTAGCTCAGCCGGCACCTAGGGAAACCTACCAAACCTGTACATTTCTGAAAACTAGAGACCTAGGGGAATCCAAGGAGGGGTGACTGGCGGGGCTCGGACCAGGTTCTGTTACCCAGAATCCTTTGCAAAGCTCAAAAATTGGCTAAAAAAACACATGTTCCTCACATTTCTGTGGCAGAAAGTTCTGGAATCCGAGAGGAGCCACAAATTTCCTTCCACCCAGCGTTCCCCCACGTCTCCCGATAAAAATGATACCTCACTTGTGTGGGTAGGCCTAGCGCCCGCGACAGGAAACGCCCCAAAGCGCAGCGTGGACACATCACATTTTTTCATTGAAAACAGTGCCTACCTGTAGTTTTTGGCCTGTAGCTCAGCCAGCACCTAGGGAAACCTACCAAACCTGTGCATTTCTGAAAACTAGAGACCTAGGGGAATCCAAGATGGGGTGACTTGAGGGGCTCTGACCAGGTTCTGTTACCCAGAATCCTTTCCAAACCTCAAATATTGGCTAAAAAAACGCATTTTTCACACATTTCGGTGACAGAAAGTTCTGGAATCTGAGTGGAGCCACAAATTTCCTTCCACCCAGCGTTCCCCCAAGTCTCCCGATAAAAATGATACCTCAGTTGTGTGGGTGGGCCAGGTGCCTCCAACAGAATAAGGCCCAAAACTTGTAGAGATACAGGGGATAGTACTGCGAGTTTATAAGGACATATTCTTTTATACATCTTTAGACTGACTCTGCTTTGGGGACCCACATACGTGAGGTGTCATTTTATTTGGGAGACTGAGGGGAACACTGGGGAGTAGGAATTTTGTGCTGGAGTGGTGATCGTACGAAGAAAAGTCAGGAAAATATGCTTTTTTTAAGCACATTTTGAGGTTTACAGAGGAGTCTGGGTAAGAAAATGTTGGGGGATCCACGCAAGCCACTCCTCCCTAGACTCCTTGGGGTGTCTAGTTTTAAAAAATGTCTGGGTTTGGTAGGTTTCCCTAGATGAAGGCCGCACACAGGACCAAAAACATAGGTGCCCTCTCCCCCCCCAAACACAGGTAGTTTTGTAATATATCGTTTTGATGTGCCCACATACGTCCGTGATGTGCCAAACACTAAAATTTTGAAAAGAAACACACTTAGGTTATGTGAAAAAGACCCCTCACCCACCAACCAAGTTGGTGGCATGCTTCATCATCGGGGTCCCACCTGAGGCACCTAGCGTGTCATAGGTGTGCTGCGACGCCTGATTACAGCGGAGCAGGTTTGGTCATTTTTACCACACATACTGGTTGGATTTGGCACGAGGGTGAGTGATGGTTCAGTGGATCAAATTTTACTAACAAGAGCTTTCACAAAAATGAAAAGCACTGTTAGTAACTGAAAGGCAAAAAACTGAACCAATGACTCACAGCTCGTGAGCTGTAAAGCCGCGACAAGGCACCAACCGCTTTACAGTCCATTCACACAACTTTCATACATGACACACACAAGGCCATTCACACCGCCAGCCACGGGCCCAGCACATTACAACACTCACATCGACAGACAGCGCCACTCAAGGGCCCATCACTTACATACGCCCACATGCCTGATACAACAATCACACCAGCTGATGGGAGTGTGTGGACTGGTGTTTGGCTGGCAGTGTGTTGCAGTAGCCAACATCAAGTCAATATGTACAGTCTCAGCCAAGCCCCACTCCACACACAATGGCATCATATTTTTTTTTTTTTTTTTAAACAGAGGAACCCCTAACTAAGTAGAAAGAATTACAAAACAACAAACACAAAAGCTCTAACTAACAACATGACAGAAATGCTAACCATGAAACTAAACACATGAAAATACAAAACAGACATGAGTTTACACTCATGGTTGTTCCCAGAAATTCTTCTGGGTGTGGTAATTCTTAAAACAAGCACCGACACACAGCCCAGGCTTTGAAGGACAATCTGGGCAGTACATTCGAGACTCCCTCCGGATACCTCTTCGAAAACACACTCTACATTTCTTAGCTGGAAAGTCTTTTTTGGGTGTGGGAGGAATGTGCTCAGCAAAGTGGCGATCTTTCAATCTAGCCACATCCTCCACCACTGCTTCTCTAGGAACTCTGGCCTGTTCCACCACAATAAGGCTCTCTATCACTGACTCCTGAAATTTCACAAATGTCATCTTTGAGTCTGGAGACCTATCCCTAAACACAATAAAAGCATTGAAGGTTGCTAAGTGGAAGAGGTGAAGTGCTAACTTCTTATACCAAACATAAGACTTACGAATAGCAGTATAAGGTTCCAACCTCTGGTCAACTCTATCTACACCTCCCATGTGCTTATTATAATCTAAAATGCACACAGGTTTGCGCACTTCAGCAACCTGGCCCCAAACAGTCACAGGGGAAGTACTCTCATCATGGATGGTACTTAGCATGTAGACATCCCTCTTGTCTGAAAATTTCAAAGCTAGCAGCTCCTCGTTCCGCAAGGCACAGCACTGTCCCCTCTCAAGTTTTTTACAGACAAGCTCCCTTGGATAGCCTTTCCGGTTAGAACGGATTGTGCCACAAGCAACTGTGTCCACTCTAAACAATTCCTTGAGCAACTGCACACCAGTGTAGAAGTTATCTACATACAAATGGTGACCTTTGTTGAACAGTCGTCTACCAAGATCCCACACTATTTTCTCAGTAACTCCAAAAGTGGGAGGACAACCAGGGGGGTCAATATTGGAATCCCTACCAGTGTACACACGGAAACTATACACATATCCTGTCCTACTTTCAGACAGCATATACAATTTAATTCCATATCGTGCCCTTTTGCTAGGAATGTACTGCCTAAAAACCAAACGACCCTTGAAGAGGACCAAAGACTCGTCCACACTTATCTCTTTGCCTGGAACATAGACCTCCGAAAACCGATCTACAAAATGATCAAGGACAGGCCTAATCTTAAAAAGACGGTCAGAATCTGGGTGATCTCGTGGCAAGGCTAATGCATTGTCAACAAAATGCAGCATCCTAAGAAGAAGCAAATACCGATTACGACTCATGGTAGCTGGAAATATAGCTGTTGCCATCAAGGGACTAGTAGACCAATAAGAAGCCAGTGACGGCTTCCTTATCAACCCCATCAAAAAAGTCAAACCCAAAAACTTTTTTAGCTCCTCCAAATTTGTGGGAATCCACTGGGCAGCTCTAGAGTGTGGCCTAAGTCTAGCAGCGTTGTCCCTCAAATGCTGCTCCGCATACAAATTAGTCTGCTCAACAATCTCTTCCAAAAACACATCATCCATGAATAACTCAAAGAAATTGATAGGCATAAAGTTCTCTGTATTGGCGTTACACCCCGGGAGACCAGTAAAGGCAGGCATCTCTGGCTGCTCCATGTTTGGGGCAACCCAGACATCAGGTCTTCTAACGGGAAACCTTTCAGCCCCAGGTTGCTGCACTATTGGCACATCAATGTCCTCCTCTAAAACAGAACCTTCATCTGCACTGAGTGTGGCTTCATCATCAGAAGATTCCCCTCCAACAGAAACATCACTGCCAGAATCTCTGACTTCCTCCTCTGCCTCAGATGCAGAGTCCGTCTCATAGTCATGATCAGACTGTGACTCAAAAAGCATACCAACCACCTGCTGAGCGGTCATCCTGCGGCTAGCCATGATCTCTCCTGCTAAAATTAACTGGACAAATTCACCACCAACAACCAGCACTGTGTAAGACAAGTAACAAAGTGTAGCTTTGTTAGTAAGAGTTACAAACTCAAAAACTATACCGCTCACTTGCCAGAAAAAGCTTGATTCACCAGCAACTACACAGCAATCACCAATGATATCCCACTAAAAAGAAAGAAAGAAAGGCAAATTAGAAATAAGACAAAACAAATATCATTGTGCACAAACCTAAGGACAATTTCACACACAATCCTGCATTTAGTACACCCCCTACAAACATGTCATTCATGCATGGCAACAATACTCCTTTGGAGTAAATTGTTTTTACTTACCTAAAACATGCAACTGTGCAAACTGCAGGTCAACCACCGCCAAAACCGCAAGGAGCCACAGCAAATAAAGCAAAAGCTTTGAACTAGAACAAAAAGGAGGAAAACATTTTTTATCACAAATGCAAAGACTTCTTCAGTTGACAAACACCCCACCATCAAACATTTTAGAAATTGGTGCCTAAGTGGATTCTGCCATAGGGGCAGATGGGCCTACTAAAAAAATAGGCTTGTCTGCCCCAAGGAAGCCAAAAAATACCTTTAGTACTGTGTCCCCATGGAGAGCGACCCTTGCCAAAGGGGACAGCCCTCAAACAAAAAAAACACACACAACACTATCCCTGGTGCCTAAGTGGCTTCTGCCCCCTTGGGGGCAGGTGGTTCTAGAAAAATAGGCCCATCTGCCCCCAGGGGGAGCAGAAATGGCCAACAGGTCAATGCCCCCCTTGGGGGGGCGCCCGTGCCCAAGGGGACGCCCCCACACAAAAATAAACACATAAAAAAAAATCCCTGGCGTTCTAGTGGTTTCTGCCCTCCTTGGGGGCAGATCAACCTAAAAATAATAGGCTGATCTGTCTCCAAGGGGTGCAGAAATGGCCTGGGTACATGTGCCCCCAAAGTGGGGGGCGACCCTTGCCCAAGCCCCCCCCCATCCACTAACACACACACACACACACACTATCCCTGGTGTCTACGTGGCTTCTGCCCCCCTTGGGGGCAGGTGGGTCTAGAAAAATAGGCCCATCTGCCCCCAGGGGGGGGCAGAAATGGCCAACAGGTCAATGCCCCCCTTGGGGGGGGCGCCCGTGCACAAGGGGACGCCCCCACACAAAAATAAACACATAAAAAAAAATCCCTGGCGTTCTAGTGGTTTCTGCCCCCCTTGGGGGCAGATCAGCCTAAAAATAATAGGCTGATCTGTCTCCAAGGGGTGCAGAAATGGCCTGGGTACATGTGCCCCCAAAGTGGGGGGCGACCCTTGCCCAAGCCCCCCCCCCCATCCACTAACACACACACACACACACACTATCCCTGGTGTCTACGTGGCTTCTGCCCCCCTTGGGGGCACGTGGGTCTAGAAAAATAGGCCCATCTGCCCCCAGGGGGGGCAGAAATGGCCAACAGGTCAATGCCCCCCTTGGGGGGGCGCCCCGTGCCCAAGGGGACGCCCCCCCACAAAAATAAACACATAAAAAAACATCCCTGGCGTTCTAGTGGTTTCTGCCCCCCTTGGGGGCAGATCAGCCTAAAAATAATAGGCTGATCTGTCTCCAAGGGGTGCAGAAATGGCCTGGGTACATGTGCCCCCAAAGTGGGGGGCGACCCTTGCCCAAGCCCCCCCCCATCCACTAACACACACACACACACACACTATCCCTGGTGTCTACGTGGCTTCTGCCCCCCTTGGGGGCAGGTGGGTCTAGAAAAATAGGCCCATCTGCCCCCAGGGGGGGCAGAAATGGCCAACAGGTCAATGCCCCCCTTGGGGGGGCGCCCCGTGCCCAAGGGGACGCCCCCCCACAAAAATAAACACATAAAAAAACATCCCTGGCGTTCTAGTGGTTTCTGCCCCCCTTGGGGGCAGATCAGCCTAAAAATAATAGGCTGATCTGTCTCCAAGGGGTGCAGAAATGGCCTGGGTACATGTGCCCCCAAAGTGGGGGGCGACCCTTGCCCAAGCCCCCCCCCCATCCACTAACACACACACACACACACACTATCCCTGGTGTCTACGTGGCTTCTGCCCCCCTTGGGGGCAGGTGGGTCTAGAAAAATAGGCCCATCTGCCCCCAGGGGGGGCAGAAATGGCCAACAGGTCAATGCCCCCCTTGGGGGGCCGCCTCGTGCCCAAGGGGACGCCCCCCCACAAAAATAAACACATAAAAAAACATCCCTGGCGTTCTAGTGGTTTCTGCCCCCCTTGGGGGCAGATCAGCCTAAAAATAATAGGCTGATCTGTCTCCAAGGGGTGCAGAAATGGCCTGGGTACATGTGCCCCCAAAGTGGGGGGTGACCCTTGCCCAAACCCCCCCCCATCCACTAACACACACACACACACACTATCCCTGGTGTCTACGTGGCTTCTGCCCCCCTTGGGGGCAGGTGGGTCTAGAAAAATAGGCCCATCTGCCCCCAGGGGGGGCAGAAATGGCCAACAGGTCAATGCCCCCCTTGGGGGGGTGCCCCGTGCCCAAGGGGACGCCCCCCCACAGAAATAAACACATAAAAAAACATCCCTGCGTTCTAGTGGTTTCTGCCCCCCTTGGGGGCAGATCAGCCTAAAAATAATAGGCTGATCTGCCCTCAAGGGGGGCAGAAATGGCCCTAAAAGACATGCCCCCCAAAGGGGAGCGACCCTTGCCCAAGGGGGCGCCCCCCCATCCACTACACACACAATCCCTGGTGCCTAAGTGGCTTCTGCCCCCCTTGGGGGCAGATGGACCTAAAAAAAATAGGCCGATTTGCCCCCAAGGGGGGTAGAAAAGGCCAACAGTTCTCTGCCCCCTTGGGGGGGGGCGCCCCTTGCCCAAGGGGGCACCCCCCCCACATAAATACACATAAAAATAAAAAAACCTGGTGATCTAGTGTTTTCTGCCCCCCTTGGGGGCAGATCTGGCTAAAAAGTAGCCAATCTGCCCTCAAGGGGGGCAGAAATGGCCCTAAAGGACATGCCCCCCACAGGGGAGCGACCCTTGCCCAAGGGGGCGCCCCCCCATTCACTACACACACAATCCCTGGTGCCTAAGTGGCTTCTGCCCCCCTTGGGGGCAGATGGACCTAAAAAAAATAGGCCGATCTGCCCCCAAGGGGGGCAGAAAAGGCCAACAGTTCTCTGCCCCCTTGGGGGGGTGCCCCTTGCCCAAGGGGGCACCCCCCCCCAACATAAATGCACAGAAAATAAAAATCCCTGGTGATCCAGTGGTTTCTGCCCCCCTTGGGGGCAGATCCGCCTAAAAAGTAGGCCAATCTGCCCCCAAGGGGGGCAGAAATGGCCGTAACAATTTGCCCCCACAAGGGGAGCGACCCTTGCCCAAGGGGCCGCTCCCCGCCAACAAGAAACAGAAAGTACAACAAAAAAAAAAAATCCCTGGTGTCTAGTGGGCATTCCTGCTGCCCGATCGCAATGCGATCGGGCAGCAGGAATGCTCAAAGAGACACCGGGGGAAAGGAAAAGCCTTTCCTTTCCCCCGGTGCCTCTTTAGCCCAAACCCCCCACCCACCGGGAAGAGGAACTCACCTCTTCTCCGTTCGCCGCACAGGAAGCAAATGGCTTCCTGTGCGGCGAAATCCCCATAATGAAGTCAGCGCGCGATCGCGTGCTGACGTCATTATGGGGGGGTGGGGGGGTCGGGGGTGGAAGGGGAAGGGCTTCCCCTTCCATCCCTGACTTTGGGGGGGTGGGGGGAAGCACACAGAGGGAGCGAGAGCGCTCCCTCTGGGCTGTGTGCCGAGGACGTAGTGGTTACGTCCTCGGCACAGCAGCACTGTGCCGCGGGACGTAACCACTACGTCCGCGGCACAGAAGGGGTTAAATCAAGTAATTTACAAACTCTGCCCTCTTTTGCCAAGAGAATGCCTAACGCAAGACAGTTCTGAAGTACCATAACTCTTGTAGCAGCCAACTCAGTATCTAGAAGAATGATAGCTCCAGAATAACTTGTCAACATGTTATCCACTATTGTAGACAATTTCTGTATCTTGATAGAATTCAGAACTACTCCTTCTGAAGGAATTATAGCTCCAAAAATGTCTCCCACAATGCTAGAAATTAATTCTCGCTTGAGTCTTGTTTGAATTTTCATCATCTTGGGAAATTTACTCAAGTCTTCCAGCTGATACATTTTTGGAAAGACTATTCCCAAATAACATGTTCCATACCATCCTCTAGGAAGACGGTAATATGCATTTCTTCCACAAATATAGTAAATACTAGGCACTGGCGGATCCTATCCAATCATCAGAAAATACCATTTACTCCAGAACATATACACATGTCTACACTCACTCGTTCCCACAGACACTCTATCATGCTTACTCCGTGGCCTGAATATACAAAGATTTCCCACGTGCTCAGTATCCAATGTTAGTTTTCCCTATTTAGTAATGTCAGTATAAGCATAATCAATCCCAGGTCTTCGACTAATCATTCCCTTATCTATCCTTGACTTTATTTCTCTCCTTCTGTCTTCGTGTGTTATCCAAAAATGTCTTCTCTACAGGTGTTAGTAAACATGTTAAATTGTTACGATGAGCAAATGCAGTGCCAAAAGTTAAAGTAGGCTCAAAGAAATCTCTCATAATAACTATGTTATTATCCTTGGCTGTTCTATTCAAATAACCAATGACAGGTACAAACGAAAATACCATGTCATAATTTGAATAGAAATACTGAATATATTCTTGGTCATAAAAGCGCGTTAGTAAGAGACTGCAGCTTATAGTATAAGTGACCGCTAAACTATGGTAAGTAGTTCCTTCTTCCACTGAAGTAGGAATCTGTGTACATACATAACAATCTTCCGCATCCATCACCTCAACATACTCACGCAATAAGCGATAGAAAGCATTGGAAGAAAGATCTTTCTCTTCATGTAAGTATTTGACATCTATTCTAAACTTGTCTTTAGTAGTGATTTAATAGTTGTATCCAAAGAATTATCAATCTTTGCAGTATGGTTGGCTCCATTTGTCTCATAAACAATTAATTCTACGAATATCAATGAACACATTAACACACTCGCTGCTGCCAATCCAATACCTAAAACCTTACAACAGCTAATTCTACTGTTTTGGTTATGAAAATTTCTCATGGTTTCCATGGTCTCCAAAAACCAAAAAAACTAAAAATATTTCAAAAATTTCAAAAAAGAACTAAACAAAATCTAAAACAAAATCCCTCCTAATTTTTTTTTTTTTTCAAAATTCATTTGCTCAGGACAGTCTCTTTTTGTCAATTCCGGTATAGCAGCTTGTCAATTCCGACTATCAATTTTTCTATTCCAGTTATTAATGTCTCTTTTAAGCACGACTTTCAGATTATTTTCAACTATTCCTCCCAAAACTTTTCTCATACTCTTCATGTGGCAAAATAAAAAATTTCAGTGCCTCTATCAAAACAATAACTCAAAAATTCTTCTTGCCGTTCATTTGTAGGTATATATGCCCATTCTGAACCAGAATATGCTTGCTTGTATCTCTTTTTCTTTTCGGTCTTTTACTGCTTTTGCCTTCTTCTCCACTACTGTTTTCTCTTCATTCAATTCTTTTTCCTCCTGAATCAGTGGTACTACATAAATTCTTCCACCTTTTGAATATTTCTCTGGCCAATTATCTCCTTTCAATGTCTTCTTCGTTAACAGCTTTCTCAGGAATGAGTCTTCACTTGACTTTGAACCTTTTCCTTCCGACGTTCCCGCAACTGGTTCAGGAAGAGTATAATCCACTTGGGCGGGACTACCTTCAATTCCATTCCCAATGGGGTCAGTCCTTTGTTCAGTTTGGTATGTCAAACCACCTGCTACTGAGGACAGCCTCCTCTGAGCAGATCTTCTCTCAGCTGATTGTTTCTTTTCACTCTCATCTGAGGACACCCTCCTTTGATCAGAATTTCTCTCAGTCGATATTTCTCTTTCTTCATGAGCCGATTCTACTTCTGCTCCGTCTACAGATTGTTCAGTCTCTTTTGCGCTTTGTTCTTATCTGTAGGAGTAGGTACATCACGATCATTCTCAGGATTCGACTCTTCACTTTCTTGCTCTTTACTTGTAATGTTGTCAGCTGTTGGAAACCTCAACAGCTCCTCTTCTTGTTCTGTTGGGTTATTCACTTTTTTCATGTGGCTGGCTAACCAGTTAGGTAAACCTGCACACTTCACAGCTGTTGTTGTTGTGAGAGTGACTTGGTAAGGCCCCTTCCATCGTGGCTCCAGAAAAGACTTCCTCATATGCTTCCATATAATCACCCAATCACCAGCTCTCAAGTTGTGGCCTTGACCTTGCATTCATTGCACCGTTGTTGCTTCCACCTGATGAGAAAAAGAATGAACCACATCAGCCAGGCTTTTGCAATAATCTAGCACCATGTCATCTGTAATATTCACAAGTACATTTGCAGGTATCGCTAGCAATCTCATTGCTCTCCTCATTAATATCTCATGAGGGGACAACACAGTTTTCTTATCAGGAGTGCTTTTAATTGACATTAGAACAGGTAAAGCATCTGGCCAATTTAAGTTCATTGATGCACACACCTTTGCCAGTCAAGATTTTAAAGTTCCATCCAATTGCTCTACAAGTCCTGATGCTTCTGGGTGATAACTACAATGTAGTTTCTGCTGAATGTTTAATGCTGAAAAAAGTAATTTTATCATGTCATTATTGAAGTGGCTTCCTCTCTCTGATTCTAAAGAGACCGGGAAACCAAAACGTGGAATTAGCTCTCTCAAAAATAATTTAGTTACTGTGAGGCTATCAATTCTTCTTGCTGGATATGCCTCAATCCAGTAACTAAAAATGCACGCAATCACTAACACATATTTCAAACCAACACACATGCAGGCATCTCAATAAAATCCATCTGCATTCTGCTGATTGGACCTCCTGCCATTGCTATGTGTCCCATGTTGACAACTGTTCCTTTGCCTACATTCATTTGTTGGTAGACAATGCACCTATGGCAAACCAGTTCCGCAACTTGTCTAAATTTTGGATTATACCAGAAGTGTTTGAAACACCTGATCATCCCATCTCTCTCTATGTGTACTTGACCATGATGATATCTGGCCATTTGTGTCAACAGACTGGTTAAACCACTTTTCCTTCTCAACTCTTCTAAGGTCTTAACAATTTGCATTGTGAAATTTGTATATACTTCATCAGTTTCAGACATTAACTCCCAATTTCCTTTGAATGAAATACCATTTAAGGCACAACATTTTGCAAACTGGTCTGCATAAGCATTTCCCAAAGTAAAATAATCTGGTCCTCTCTGATGTGCACCACATTTAACCACTGCAATTTTCTCAGGTTTCTGTACAGCCTGCAGTAATTCGTGTATCCTTTCACCATTGCTTACAGGTGAACCCGATGAAGTTAAGAAACCTCTCTGTGACCAAATTTGCCCAAAATCGTGTATGATACCGAATCCATACTGGATGTCAGTGTAGATTGTTACTTTGATCTGGTCTGACAGTTTGCATGCTCTACTAGGTGCCACCAATTCTGCAACTTGAGCAGAAATCACTCCTTTAAGCGATGAAGCTTCTAGTATGCCAGTAACTGTGCACACTGCCTAGCCTGCTCTCAATGCACCTCTGTTGTGTCTTAGACAGGAACTATCAACAAAGATAATTTGATCATTGTCTTCCAAACAAGTATCTTTAATATCATCTCTTGGTTTTGTGCATAATTCTGTCAATTGTAAACAATCATGCTCAGTATCATCTATTTTGTCTGGATCATCTCTTTCATCTGGTAACAATGTTGCCGGGTTCAGCACTGTGCACCTCTTGATCGTCACATTTGGTGCCCCGAGAATCATTGTCTCATAACGTGTCAATCTTGCATTGGTTAGGTATTGTGTCTTTGATTGTGTCAATAACATTTCTATTGAATGAGGTACCATTACTGTCAGAGGATAACCATTACAATATTTTCACTTTGAGTTATACTCTGCTCAACTACTGCAACTGCTCGAAAGCATCCTGGTAAGGCTGCTGCAACAGGATCCTCAGTAGCTGAAAAATATGCTACTGGTCGATTGGCACCACCATGAGTCTGTATCAAGACAGACAAAAAGCATCCACCATGCTCATGACAAAACAACAGGAAAGTTTTTGTGTAATCAGGCATACCTAAAGGTGGGGGTTGACACAAACTTTCTCTCTACTCAGTAAATGCTGTCGTGCATTCTTCATCCATTATTATGGGATGTGAAACATCCTTATGTGTCAGCCGCTGCTAAGGTTTATAAATGGCTGAAAAATGTGGAATCCACTGATGACAACATCCTACCAGTCCCAAAAACATTCTCAACTTGTGAGCTTGGTATTTTCATTCTCATAATTGTCGCTACTCTTTCCCTTGAGAGTCTACTAAATCTTTTTTCAATCAAATGACCCAAATATTTTACTTCTCGCTGACAATACTGCAAGTTGGTAGGAGATACCTTATGACCATTGTCTCCCAAAAAGTTCAACAATGCAATTGCATCCTCCTTACAAACTTCTTTTGTCTTTGATGCAATTAATAAATCATCAATGTATTGCACCAATGTCGATTGGTAAGGCATTACCAATGACTCCAGGTTCTTTTTCAAGATCTGATTGAAAATCGATGGTGACTCTGAAATTCCTTGAGGAATTCTACACCAGCAATAGACTCTGGTCAGAAATTGAAAACAAAAGAGTCATCTACTGTCCTCATGTAGAGGCACAGAAAAAAATGCTTGACACAAATCAATCAATGTGAACCATTCTGCTTTACACGGAATCCGAAACATTATCACAGCTGGATTTGGCACAACTGGACAACATTTCACCACATTATCATTTATTTTCCTCAAATCCTGAACAAGACGAACTTTACCACTTGGCTTTTTCAAACCTATTATTGGTGAATTGCACTGACTACTTATCACTTCCTTCAAAACTCTATGTTCGAAAAACTGTTCTGTTAAAGGTCTTATCCCTTCAATTTCCTCATTTGTTATTGGATATTGTGCAGTTTGTGGAAAAACCATATTCTCTTTCACTGCCACCCTGACTCCTTCAACTCCTTTAATTAATCCAATGTCTTTTCCTGATAAATCCCAAACCTTTGACTTGACTCTCTCCTGTAAGTCGACTGGTAGATCTTTTATTTCAAAAACTGGAAATAAATTAAGCCTACTGAATTGTTGTCTTCATTTGTCTGCTCAGTTTCATAAATCTGATCATCAAAATTAATCAGAGGAAGCTCCCTGGATAGCAATTCCTTTTCGACAGCAATTGTCGAATCCTCTCCATCACTGTTTGTCTCAATTTCAATCCCTTTAGTTGAACATGAAATTGAACAATTTATCTTACACTGCAAGTCTCTTCCCAGTAATGACACTGGACTAGAATCACAAATGACAAAACTGTGAAAATCTCTAAAATTGCCAACCTTCACAAGAACTGGTTCTAAAAGAGGGTTAGTCAACTGTTTATTCACAACTCCTACTATCTGAACTGTCCTCTGTGAAATCGGTATGTCTGGAACTTCCACAGTTCCTACTGTTGAACGTGTTGCTCCTGTATCAAGCAGAAAGTTAACTTCATGACCATGTACCTCACCCTTCACCTAAGGACCTCTCTGATCCACTTCTAACGATGCAGCCATCACATACTCCTCCTCATCTGAACTATCCAAAGGCCATTCATTTTTTATTTCATTCTCACTGTGTAAAGGAAACTGTTCAGCTGTTTTTTAACTTTTGTCCTTTTTCTGATTCGTGACCACTTGCAAAAGCATTACCTATTGTTGATCCATAGGACTATGTATCATTTGAACGTGTCTCGGCATGTGCATTTGCTGTACAGGCACCATCTGCACCTGTGGCTGCATTTGTTGTATTTGTGGCATTTGCACTTGATGTGCCTGTGGTTGTGCATTCTGTACCTGTTGTATTGGTTGTAAAGGCTGGATCCCTTATAATATTCTGGAAATTCTGATTTTGACCCGCCATTCTAGGTCCACTTATGCTCTGATATGAATTGACACCATTTGTCTGTTCTACAACACCACCTTGATTTAACATCGGACACCCCCTTTTCCAATGTCCAATTACCCCGCAATTGTGACAAGATAATACCTTTCAACTTTGTTGCTCATCTTGCATCACCACTGAACTCAAATCCACATTTCTATTGACCACTGAAAGCATCATTCCACCTTGACTTCTGCCTCTACCTTGACTCCGAAAAATACCATTACCTTGTGGCAGTTGGTGGAAATTTCCCTGTAATCCTGTCTGTGCAGCCTTAATCTGCATCACCATTGCTTTTACTTTCAACTATTTCTGCTTCAACTCGATCTCATCACTACAGTATTTTGCATACTGCAATACTTCATCAATCGGTTTTGCTTGCCAGCAGATTAAATGATGCTTAATCATCTGACTAATTTCTGGTTTTAATCCTTCAACAAACCTAAACACCAAATGATTCATGCTCTCTTTCTCAATTGTTTCCACACCACTAAATTGCTTGAACACTTTCAACAATCTTTCCTAATATGCATGAACCGATTCCTTCCCTTCCTGTGCTGTCCTGCCTATGTGCTGCCAATCAACATTTTTCGGTGAAACTCGTTTTCTGAAACTCAATAACCTTATAGTAATATTTCATTACTTCTGGAGATGGTGCACATATTTTCAAATCCCTTTGCGGCTCACTTGTTGGCCAATCCATGCTCCTTTTGCATTCAATCCACAAATCTGCCGGAACAACAATATCAAAAAGTGTATTCAGGTTTTCCCACAGACAGTTTGCAAGCTTCACGAACCTATGTGTCTGATCGTACCACTCCCCTGGTTTTTCTCTCAACCTTGGTTAATCATTCGTAAAACTTAAGATATCACCCCTATTCCAAGGTACATGAACAAAATTTCCTCCTGGCGTTTCTCTCATTGGTAACATTTTCACCAAATCTCCTACCTGTGTCATGTCATCCTTCTTTGGTCTTTCTCTTTGCTTGACCCATCTGCCTTCCCATTTGTCTAATGCTCTCCAAACCTGCACTCCCTCAAGTAATTCTCTAAGATGTGTTTTCATGCCTGCAGACCTCATGTGTATAAAGTCTTCCTCATCCATGGTTAATCTGTAACTTCTTTTCTGGCTTTCATATTTAATAAATCAATATCATACTTGTCTGCTATTACCTGTAACTGCTGGTGTACCTTCTCTGCTCCTCTGGTAATTATTTTACACAAATATCTCAATTGAGCTTCAGTATAAGACTCAAGTCTGTTCACGCCCATGGTCCCTTCCAGAAGTTCATTTCCTTCCTTTGACAATCTCACTCTGTTTGTTGTGTCTTCTTCCCTGCCTTTCTTTTCCAGGGTCTTTCAATTACTTAAATCTACCAACCACTTCGTTATCTCTTGTGCAGATAAACCCTTCAAAGAAACCCCATTAGACTGTGCACCCAAATCTCGCTCTTGTGCTGTGCTTGCGCATTGTTGTGGAAACATTAATCTCTCCCCCTGATTGTTGTAGGATCTGATCCCAGTATTTGCGGCAGGAGACAAATCTATTAAAGAATTAGTCTCATTCTGTGTTTGTCCTTGTCTAGGAGTTGATTTTTCCAAAACCCCATTCTGAACTTGGATCAAAGAATTCACTCCTCTATTGTTTATGCATACATAGAATGGAGTCAGCGGACCCATTGTAATAGGTACCAAAATTGCATCTGGACCAACTAAAGATCCAACCTATTGTATCTGCCCTACATCCATCCTCTGCATTTGTGAAATTTGTATCTGAACAGTCTCTCTTTGAATCATACCCAATCCTTGTTGACCAGGAGACAACATTAAATTATTAGTTGTCCTTATGACCTGAGCCTCTGGTTGTATTTCAGGAATGTTTATTTCCAACTGTAGTCTATTGTTCAGTGAATCATTAAAACTCCACTGCATCTGAACTCTTTCATTGTTCAGGGTATCCTGTGATATCGCTGATGTGGATGGTGCAGTAGAAATCCTATTACTAATTCCACTCCCACTTGATCCACTCTCACTTGACCTCTGATATCTCTGATTCGTGTTTAGTGGAGGATAAGTCTCTAAAATCTCAGACACTATTTCATCTTCACCCATCTCATTGTCATCATTAAACATGACTCGTTTCAGGTTTTTCAATTTTTGTTCTTTAGTCATTGAAGAACTCTTTTTCTTTTTCTTTCCATCTTTTGACTCATTCTCATCCTTTTTTGTCCTTGCAGTAAATAATCGGATTCCCTGTAAAGTTGCTACCCTCCACCTTTTCTGCTCTTCATCCCATCTAGCCTTCTACTCTCCTCATTCTTTTTTCAAATTTCAATGCTTGTTGTTGTCTAGCGACCAGCTCCCAAATTGCTAGGGCTTCGTACTGTGCTGGCTTCAGTGGAGGTTTTATACTGTACATTTTCAGCCTCAAATTCTCCAAAATTCTCAAATTGAATGTTCAATTTTCTGGAAAAGCTAAGCAACCTTCTTTCTTTGTAATCTTTATCCAGTGTTTCAACCAAAGACATGCTCCTGCACCTTTCTCCTCAAATACAACATATGCCGGAGTATTTTCTGGCAAATATCTCCTTTGAGTGCCGGAATATATTCATCACCCCTTAGTGCACTTCTCATAGCCTTGAAAAACTTCATTTTCAACAGAATTTTATTAAAACTCGACGTTCACAATGAAAATTATTATTTACGAACTGAGTTCAACTATGCAAAACAAATAATGAAATCTGTTGATAAAAACAACCAATCAGAAAAAGTGACTACGATGCCAAAATTCTCTTCGACCCTCTCACCTTCCAATCACGTTACTTTATTATAGGACTGATTGACAAATCCATGTGCGACCCTTCTCAATAAACAATCAATCACAGCGCGGCACCACTAACGTCACGCTAACACAGACACCCCATCTCAGCACGATCGCTGAGACGCTGACAAAGTCTATTGTTCGGATTTCTTTCACAACTCACACATTAAATCAACGCAATATTAATTTTCAAGCAAAACTTAAAAACAATATAAGAAAACAAATTTGCCCATTTACTACAGGTAGGGTAATACAGTCACTTCAGGAACCTTCCAAAGTAACCTTCAGCTTCCGCCTACTCTTTTTCACAGTTCCCCTCATTCGCGAGCAAAATTCTACCTGAAAATTTCGCTTCTCAACTGATCATTAGACTGTTGTCCTAGTGCACTTAGTACTCACCAACCTAAGTATAATTTCAATCACACCAATTATCTCACAACCTTGATTTACCAATCACGCCGGATCGGTCTATTAAATGGACAAATTACAACATATAACAAGTGTCTCACTACACTTGTCAATATACTACGGAGTCCCAGACCTCCCTCCTTAGGTCTGTCATTAACAACCATGTGGATAATTTTTCCTGCATTAAGCGCCACACTCAAATGAAGAACGCGGCTTCCCTGATCTCATACCTATTAGAGTACGCCCACTCCTTCTAAACTCTACTGGAGTACCTTCACTCCTTCTGAACTCATATACACCTCAATCATCTACAAATTAGCTTAATCTGTGCAAACGCAAATCACCCCACTCAATTCAAGGAAACACCGCTAGAACCATACCCTTCAACCTAGAGGGTCTCCAAGGACTGGGGAAAGTCACTTAAGACAACTAGCAACTTATCAAATCCGTTTAACATTTCAGAAAAATCAGCAAATCTGTTTCACTTTAAAAAGAAAAATTTCCACAAATCACATTAATCGCATTATGACATCATCAATCGATGACGTAACCGTAATCTGCTACCAAAAACTGCTGCAGCGCCACAAAATCCTAGCTAATACTTTAAACTGAATAGTGGATTTTGCGCAAGAGGTCAATAGATCTACGCGACAAAGGATTGAGGGGATGTCATCAATGAGCAATGTGATTATCAAGAGTAAACAATATATTTAGAATTCTGAACCTCAAACAATAACCATGCGAGTATAATAAGAATAATTATGAATTTATTTCCCTAGATTAACAATGCTAAAGTCATGAAAATAACTCTCAAACACAAGTGATAGGCATATAGCATCAATAGTGGCTGAATCGAACATCTTATATATCTGAGTTTAATCAAAACAATCAAGCAAATAATTTCCAGTATCATAACACTGTTTAATATCACCAGAATTGGTGATAAAGGTAAAGTATACATTAGTATAACCAGTCAAAGAGTAATAATATGGATCTTGAGCATTTGAAAGTTAATTCACTGACTAACCACAAATGAGCATCAACATGTTGGATTTCATGTAAAAGAATTTAGAAACATAAATTTAGAAAACATACTAACTCGGGTTATTACGGAAAAAAACATTATTGTTATCATGCAGAATTTAATCTATATATTGCAGCTGGTACCTGCAAAGCAAAAGAGACACGTTTAACAATGTGATTTCATACATTACCCATAGGCCAACAACATGCAGTTTACTTCAGCAAAGGGAAACCATCAGGCAAGTCTTCTGAAATGAGGTTTATCGATAGCTAAACCCACACTGCTAATACGACTCGAACCACTGTCAGGAACGCTTGAGCTCATCTCCTTCTCAAAATCCCAATCTCATCTTCTCCAACTACAACTCCCCCCTAGAAAATCCTACCCAGGTTGTTATACTAATCTTCAAAAAGTTTATGATTGGTCAGTACATAAGGTGGTTTACTATTCAACCAATAGTTGCTCTAATTGATAACCTAAAATGCAATGACATCAACATTCACCAGGACACATTCATAACAGTAACTTTTCCTTTTCCGTCTCGTCCGTGACTCCATTGTTCCATCTCATCTAAACGTCTCTTCTCAGGAAGAAACTTCTCAAGTTGAAACTTTTACTTCCATCCCGAGGAAGAAACCATGTATTAGTGAAAATTTCAAACAATAGAACATTCAACTCATGTAAGAACTTTAATAAATTAGATCTTCTAAGACATAGTGCAGCAACCCGCTAGGGGTAGCTGTGCACACATCTATTAAGCTATTTAGCACACACTTTTATGTAAGCATTGGACCACGGAAAAGAACCACAACTTTAGTTAGAAATTTGCTTAGCCAAAGAACAGAAATGAATTATGGCAACCATTTTCTAAAGTCACCTGTTTTCATATGTTAATTCACTATATGGTTAATACATTGAAATTATTAATAGAACGTATTAGAAAATTCACACTCTCAGAATACCAATCCGGCCCTGGATGTGGGTCTTGGAAGCAAGCAGGAAGAGAAGGTGTGGAAACAATACACAACAAAAATGAAAGTAAGCAATATAAATCTAATGATGAACAAGCACAGGGGTGTAAAAGAAGGGCTCAAAGCACAAGATGTGCTTTTTCCAGCGACCTGTCAATAATGAGCATGTGTTACATGGAACCGTCCTATATTATTGATAGCAATGAATCTACCCTTATGTTAGCTCACAGATTATAGAGAAGTTTTTGAGTAAAAAGCACGAGAGGCAGACGTGTGACAACTTTAAGCAGTGCCAGCTTTAGGACTGCTGGCGCCCTGTGCAACAGTTTATTTTGGCACCCCTCCCCCCAATTACCTCCTCCTCGGTTTCACTCACTACTACCCCACGAATGTGCCCCTCATCTCTCCATCGCTCCCCTTTCACATACATTCATGTGTTTTAAAGCACTTCTAAAGGCTGGCTTTACTAATCCACTCAGCTATCCACATAAAATAAAGGGTACATATTTAAGAGCCCCTACCACCATTCTAACTCCATATTAGAGTAATTTTTTTACGCTAATGTTGCATAAGAAGGCCAAAAACACTGTGCCATATTTATAAAGTGGCGCAATGCATGCATTGTGCCACTTTGTAACCCTTTGCACTACATTATGCCTGCACCAGGCATAATATATGCAAAGGTGGCATTCCCCCTGTTAGGGGGAGCCAAAAAACATGGCGCAAGAAATTCTGACAGATTTGTTTGTGTCATTTTTTCTGCCACTTTTAATGCATGCTCAGAACATGCGTTAAAAGGAGGCTTTCATTGGTTACAATGGGCCTCTGGGTGCTTTGCAGGATTAGCATCAAAACAATTTATGCTAATACTGCAAATCGCCTGACTAGCGTAAAAACTTCTAACACTAGTCCCCTAACTACTGCCATGGTGTGCTGTATTTTAAACACAGCGCACACATGGTGGCGTTAAGGGGTCACTAGGGGGCGCAAGAAAAGTGGTGCAGCACTGTGTGCAGCACCACTTGTTTCAAATATGCCCCATAGGAGCATATTTAAGAGTTCCTAGTGCCATTCTATGTCGCAGTAGTGTTATTCGTTTTACACTAAAGTGACGTTAGAAGGCCAAAAACGCTGTGCCATGTTTACAAAGTGGGGCAATGCATGCACTGCGCCCCTTTGCAACCCCTTGCGCTACATTATGCCTGCGCCAGGCATAATGTATGCAAAGGGGGCATCCCCCCATTAGTGGGGGGAAAATGTCACAAAGGAATCTGACAGATTTCTTTGCGTCCATTTTTTCCGGCACTTTTACCGCCTGCTCAGAGTAGTGTGCAGCGCCACTTTTCTTAAATATGCCCCATAGTTTTGTTTTTTGGAAGCAGGCTTATTAACCCTCTATGCTACTTTATGTTGAGTCAAAGCTGCCACTAGGCAAAACTCCCATCTCTCTGCCTAGCAGGAACATTAATCATAAGAGGTATCTTGACATTTTAATTGTTGCTTGAAGACTGGAAGCACAAGGAACTTTTCATCAGGTGCTTTTAAATCGCAAGTTTCGGAAGTTATTGCTAAACACAGCGCCCCCCTGAGGTCAGTGCCCGGTGCGGCCGCACCACTCGCACCGCCCAAAAGCCGGCCCTGACTTTAGGCAATGGAGCCCAAAGAAAGGAGACTACCCTGCAGGCTTCTGGGCCCATTTTGTACTGTGTACCGTCACCACCCATTGAGTAGAGGCTAAAACTGAGGCATTGGTGCAGAAACACAGATAATGTAAATGGTGAACACAAATTATTTGAAATGTAAGCGCTAGTTCGTCTTGAAAAAGTGATTAACAAAGAGATCGTTCCGATATGGTAGACTTATTACCAGCTTAAACCAATGGTATGTGATGGCAGCAGCAGTATCTGAAAGAAAAGTCAAAACATTAATTTCACAAGTAGTCCCTCATTCTGAAATTAGCTTGAGCGAACTTCGCATGTGCAAAAAAAAATCTTAAAAAATGTAAAAATGTCTGCATTTGACATTTTAACACACCCTGAATACCAAATCTGCCTTACGATTCATAACAATATTAATAATGAAGCGAGCACTGCTGTGGCCAGATTTTGGGGAAACATATTGACCTTCCACTGAGAAAGAAACAGAAGTACAGTTTTTCACTAGGTGACAGGCACAGAGTGACTACACTGACAGCTGTCACCAACTTCGAAAACACAGACAGTGAAGCACTAAGCGTGAATACATGCACCCTTTAGACCCAGTATCTTCTAAGTCAATTAGGTTGCTCTCTGGCAAGAGCTGCTAACAAACTTGCTTTGTTCACTTGACCATTGCAAGAAACGGGGCCTTCTTCCAAATTTACTGAAATTTCCTGGGACAGATGGGGAAGACCTGGGACTCACCTGGTAAATCTGAACCGCCTGGTCATCCTACCTACTCCTGTACCAACACCCTGAGAGCTCGCCTTATGTTTCATCCATAGGATATATTGAAAATGCTGGTTATTAATACTTTTACAGGAGGTGGAGGCTCCATAGGTCTCTCTTAATATCTGTAAATCAATTCTAAGCATGTAACCACCTACTGATACTTCCCAGCTGTTCTATTTGCGAGTTCATTGGGTGTTTCTGAAAGTGTTATGGCAAAGCAGCATTGTGCACAGGGTGTCAGGTGCATGGGACCAAGGCCTTGTATCGACTTGTGCACAAGGAACATCTGAAATGTGAGTGCACACATGGAACTGGCGCAGATCTCTTCTAAATGCTCTATGACTACAAATGCTTGTTTAGGTCTTCTTCATAGCCAAATTAGCCAGATGGAAATTCCATATGACCAGTTACGCATGGGTTCTACTGGACTGAGTTGTTGAAATACGGGTTATTTGACATCTACTAAATTGACAGGAGAACATTCGAGTATATTCCTGGTGCATTATGGAACTGTGATTTAATGGGATACATTGGTGTTTTTGTTTATTAACGGGTAGAATGTCCTTTATTTCTTGCTGGAACACGTAGTCCAAAATCCCAAAAAATTGCCACGACTGAAATCGGTAGGTACCATTTGAGTCTGGTCAATGAACGCAGTCTGCTGTATCTTTGGAGAATGCTTCTCTGGTTGCCTTGTAGGATTTCTGGTTTGAAACTCACATAACGCAGCACAGATACAGCGGTGTGGTGTGTGAAACAGACTGATTTAGCTGCACAATCTATTTATTGAGTGTCCACTGATAGCTAAGATTTAGGTCAGACTGTCTAGCAAAGCAATATCTGCCTGGACACCACCTTATCAAGGATCTATCAGTATCTCTTTTTAAAAGATCTGAACAAACGAGAAATGCCTGGAGGGAGCGAGGAATTGAGAACATATATTCACATAATTTTCTCGGATTCCAGTCGAAGTTTGTTTAAGCTAGCAAAGACATGTCCCCTTTATTATTGCTAATTCAAAGGTTCTTGATAAAGCTAAATAAATTATGCTAGGTCTCATTTAAGTGTAATATATGGTGTGCAAGGGGATCTTGTTTATCACTAGCAACGTGCATAGCTGTATTCAACTGTATTGTGGTAATATCTGTGTGATTGGGTTGTTGCCTGTGTGATAATAGAAGGAGGCCAGCTCGGTATGCCATAATTAACAATATCAGAATTGTCACCGACTGTCAGCCACTGCAAAAAAGTTAAGTCATGTTAGCCTCTCATCTAATAAAGTAATTACAAGGAAATTCGGCAGCTAAAAAACCCAAAATGCATTTTGTACAAGTGCCTATAGATGATCCAGTTTACAAATGTCTGCAGAACCTAGTATAGAACACAAACACCACATTATTACTAAGGTATTTCTCCCAGAGCAATGACTCCAGGTGAAATACCACAACTGGCAATTCTAATATTCATATTTATAGGAAAATGACAAAGCGCAACACTGCTTCAAAATCGGCAGCGCCGTGCTCCGTCGTTTTCACAATGCAGGGATGCACCATATTAAATTGAATACGGTGCACCCCTGTGTTGTCCCCTGCGCTGGTGCTAAATTTAGCTGCTAGTGCCAACGCAGGCATCCTTGCACCATCGTGCAAGGATGTTTGCGTTGAGGGGTGTGATTGCTTATGTGCGGGAAGGTGTCCCTTCCTGCACATAAACAATCATTAATGGCGATTTGGCATTTCTGTGTGTGCTGCAGAATGCAGCACATACAGAAGTGCCAAAGTGTAATTTTCAAATGAGTGTTTATGTGCAAGAAGGGACTCCTTTCCACACATAAACAATCATGTCTTGCATTTTGCTTTTTCTATGCGTGCTGCAGAATGCAGCACACATAGGAAAAGTAAAAAACAAGGAGGAATAAAAGTATTCCACCTTGTTGCGCCTTGCTAATGCCACCCATGGGGTTGGCTAAGGACAAATGTGGCTCCGCAGCTCCTCACCCCTTTTTTTGCATTGGAGCGTGGGCACCGTGTGCCGGCAAGGGCATTGGCACGGGGAAGACCCCGCGGGTGGTTGTGGCCAAGTTACTGTATTACCGGGATAGGGACGTGCTGCTGCGGAGAGCGAGAGAGGCTGGACCCTTTAGGGTTGTAAATGGAATGGTAAAATTATTTCCAGATTTTACAGCGGAGGTACAAAACAAATGAGCCTCTTACATAGCAGTGAAGAGAGCACTCCGGGACGAAGGGATTCAATACTCCCTCCTGTTTCCAGCCAGGTTAAGGGTGGTCACTGAGGATCGTACAACCTTTTTTCAGACTCCAGATGAGGCATGGCAATGGTTAGAGCTGCATAAGGCAGGGGGAGTACAACTGGCAGAGCGGAGCGAGCAGGGCGCCAAAGCCACAGGGGGCCAAGGAGATAGCGAAGCAGGCCCCGATTGAGAGCAAGGCCCACCCAGACTTAAAAGGAATCAGCCAAGAAGGCAGCGCTAGAGCCCGTGGCTTCGTTACAGTGCAAAGATCCTTCAATGGAGACCAGTGGAAGGGATCCCAACCGAGCATCAGAGTCATCACAAGAGGACTCTTGTAGCCCGGATGGGGCTCCCAGTCTGACCCCCAAACTGCCAACGACTTGGGCTGAGTTTGTATAGGCTACACCAGCCCTGTGATGGGGCTTTGAATTGAATTGGGGTCCTGTTGGCTTTAGAAAACCCCCCCTCTGGATTCTCAGGCGTGGAGGCGTGTACGGCGAGAACGCAGAATGACATATTGTTTTAGTTGTGCATTTGCACCATTAATTGGGCAGCCTACTGTTGGAGCGGTGCCCTGGGGAAGGGTAGTTGGGGTTTGTAGTTGCATGTTATGTGTTAAGTGCTGGAGATTGTGCGGTTTTGTCCTGAAGCAGATGCTGGAGACTGGGAGGGGGAGATGGGAGCCTGCGGTAGTGGATGCATGGAGGAGTGGGAGGTCTCTCCTAACACAACGCATATAAAATGACGGACCACAATCTGTTAACTTGGAATATTCAGGGGATGGGGATGCCGACCAGAAGACATAGAGTCTTGACTTACTTGAAGAGGAGAGGAGTACACATTGCATTATTGCAGGAGACCCATCTTAATTCCAGTGAAGTTGACAAATTGCGCGGTAGATGGAGGGGGCAGGTATTTGCCACTACGTACTCAACCTTTGTACGAGGTGCACTAGTATGGTAAGAACAGGGGTCCCGTCCAAGGCTACGTCTCTTGACATTGACCAAGAATGCAGGTTTGTGATTGTTGAAGGTAGACTACATGGCAAACAGGTGGTACTATGCTGTATATATGTCCCCAATCAGGACCAGGTGCCTTTCTTGCGGCGCCTCTCGGGCTGCCTCACCAGACAGCTGGGGGGACAATTAGTGGTGGGAGGGGATTTTAATTTTGTCCTTGACACTGAGCTGGACCGGTCCCTTCCTCCATTATCTGGGGCACTAACATTCAAATTGGCTAAGGGATTGAGGGCCTGGATGACTCACTGGGGACTGGAGGATGTGTGGTGAAATCAGCACCCAGGGGAGAGGGATAACTCCTACTACTCGGGTTTGCACCAGGTGCATACCAGAATAGATTGGGTGGTGTGCACTGAGGAATTAGTACGCAAAATAATGCATTCAGAGTACCTGGGACACACCCTCTCAGACCACAGCCCGCTACTTATTACCTGGTGCTGCGCTGAGAATAGATCGCCTATCCCGATGTGGAGACTTAGGCCAGGAGCTTTAGAGGATCTACCCTATAGGGAAGCACTCAGAGCCCATCTACTGGAGCAAATTCAGGTCAATAAAGGGTCCACAGATGCCAGGTGTGTGGAATGGGAGGCCCATAAAGTGGTGACCCGGGGACACTGCATGCGACAGACAGTGGGAATCACACGGACACTGGAGCGTGAGCTTGTCAGCCTAGAAAGGATAATACACAAAGCGGAGAACTCAGAGGGCAGGGATCAGCAGCACGGAATAGGCTCCTCGAGGAGAGAGCATCATACAATTTAGCTGGAAAACAGTTAAGGCATCACAGTTACCGGAGGTATCAGGCAGCCATACATGCGGAGGAGGGCAGGTCGGGCAGGATGCTGGCGTGGCTGGAGAGGCCTTCGGGGGAAGGTGCCCCAATAACGAGCCTATGTAATACAGTAGGAGTCTGTGTACATGGGCCAGCTGAAATTAATAATGCATTTATAGATTACTATAAGACCCTGTACAGAAAACCAGGAACAGCCTTGCCTGAGATGTTGGGAGCTCATTTGGACTCGTTGCCCCTGCGCACCCTGGCACTGAAGGATAGAGTCCCTTTGGGGAGCCCGGTGACACTAGAGGAAGTTAAGACAGCTATAGTGCAGCTAGCAGAGGGAAAGATGCCGGGTACAGATGGACTCCCTATGGAATTTTACAAGACATACTCGGATATCTTGTTGCGCATGTTAGTCGAGCTCTACACAGAGGCGCTGCGGTTGGGTACGCTAACTGAGACAATGAGAGAGGCATTGGTAGTTCCCCTGCCCAAGACTGAGGAGCGTGAGGTGCCAGTGACTGCCTTTACGCCACTTTCTATGCTGAATTGCGACTTTAAGATACTAAGTAAGATCCTGGCTAGTAGACTGGTGCAACATATCCCCTGCCTGGTCCATGAGAATCAAAATGGTTTTATACCGGCACGATCCACATCCCTCAATCTTAGGCATTTGTTTGCCCTCCTACATATGCCGAGCACCGAGAGACCGACCAGAGCGGTGTGTCTCTCGGGGACTTGGAGAAAGTGTTTGATTCTGTAAGGTGGGCTTACCTTAGAGCAGTGATGCTTCGGATGGGCCTGGGCGAAGGGTGAGTGCAGTGGGTTGATCTACAGTACAGTGAACCAATGGCGCGGGTGCGGACGGGCCGAATGGTGTCAGCTGCCTATCCTATTTTCAGAGGTACTAGACAGGGATGTCTGTTGTCTCCTCTGCTGTTTGCACTGGCTGTCGAGCCCTTAGCAGCTAGGTTTCGGGCAGAGGGCCGGGGCAGATAGTGATGTGGGGTCAAGTTGAACATAACATTTCACTCTATGCAGATGACATATTAATATACCTGAGGGAGGGTGAAACTGGGATTCCATGGGCACTTGAGTTGCTGGAGGAGTTTCACGGTCACTGGGGTCTTAGGCTCAATAGAAATAAGACTAACGTCTTCCCGTTGGGGGCGGGCGATCCGCGGCCACTATCCTGTCCGGAAGATATTCGATGGGCGGAGAGTACTTTTAAATATCTGGGCGTACAGGTCTTCCATGATCTAGGGGACCTTCGGGATGGTAACCTGGGTAGGACTCTGTGCTCCTTGAGGTCTTCAGTGGCATTTTGGCGCTCTCTTAAATTATCCACAATGGCACTGATCTCCCTCTCAAAAATGATCATGTTACCCCATCTGCAATATAATTTTTCCAATATCCCGGTAACGATCCCGGCGAGTTGGTTCAGGAAACTGAATACTTTGCTTCAAGAGCTCATATGGAATGGGGGCCGTAGGCGAACCGCCTTAACTGTCTTATGTCGACCTGTTGGAGAGGGCGGACTCGGGGTTCCAGACTTCGAGCTCTATAGCTTATCGTGCCACCTACCATGGATGGCTAGATGGTTTATAGGGGAAGGACGACTGGACCTGGTGACTTGCGGAGGAGAGATCAGGGGGACCTGATAGTGGCGCGAATGCTTAATAACCGGGTATCGTTACCGGCAGGAAGTGTCCTGTTGATGGTGGCCTCTGCATGTTGGAGGAGGTGCTTGAGAAGAATTGGAACAAAGCCAGCTTATTTACCGGCACTACCATTGGGGGTGCTGTTCCAGGGCACCCCATGGAAGGTATTACCAAGAGCTCAAGTTGGGGCTTGGACACGGGCAGGAGTAGAGACCTTGGGAGACTTCTTTAGGGATGGTGTGATGAGGTCCTTCACTAATATGGAGGAGGAAAGTGGAATCCCGGGGGTTCAATTCCTCCTACACCAAGCACTGACACACTCCATTAAGGAACATTGGCACACTGTGAACGCGGAGTCAGAGGTTCATACAATTCTTCAACTTTTACTGACAATGGGGAGAGATACTCACCTCATTACTAAATTGTAAAGGACCCACTATGAGGGAACACTTGGATCCCTTCAAGAACTTAGGGCAAGATGGGAGACAACACTGGGTAGAAGCATGACAGAGGCGGAGTGGCGGAGGGTGCTGGCACATCCCCGTAGGATATCACGCAACACCTGCCTACGGTACATCCTTTACAATTATGTCCATAGAACATACATTACACCACACAGGTGATATACGCGGGCAACCCCCGGGCATGTCCCAGATGCGGGGCTGCAGATGCAGACTTAGATCACCTGTTGTGGCACTGTTCTGAGATACAGAAAGGCTGGCGGTGTGTCTTGTGTGACATGGAAGGAGAGTTGGGATTGAGTGTGCAGATGAACCCCTCTGTATGTCTGCTGGATCTGAACCCGTGATCGACCTCCCGGGAAACTAGCGGTAGATTCCTGGAACTGGCGCTGCCGCTGTTTAAACGCTGAGGCCCATATTTATACTTTTTGACGCTAAACTGCGCTAACGCAGTTTAGCGTCAAAAAATTTAGCGCCGTCTAACGCCATTCTGAAGCGCCATGCGGGCGCCGTATTTATGGAATGGCGTTAGCCGGAGCTAGCAGACCGGCGCTGCCTGGTGTGCGTGGAAAAAAACCACGTAGACCAGGCAGCGCCGGCGTAGGGGGAAAATGGCGTTAGGGCGTCTTAAAATGGGGCAAGTCAGGTTGAGGCAAAAAAATCGCCTCAACCCGATTTGCGCCATTATTTTCGCCGCCCAGACGCCATTTAAATGATTCCTGTCTTAGTAAAGACAGGAGTCATGCCCCCTTGCCCAATGGCCATGCCCAGGGGACTTATGTCCCCTGGGCATGGTCATTGGGCATAGTGGCATGTAGGGGGGCACAAATAAGGCCCCCCTATGCCACCCCAAAAAAATTAAAAAATATAAAAAATTATACTTACCTGAACTTACCTGAATGTCCCTGGGGTGGGTCCCTCCATCGTTGTGTGTCCTCCTGGGGTGGGCAGGGGTGGCAGGGGGGGTCCCTGGGGGCAGGGGAGGGCACCTGTGGGCTCATTTTGAGCCCACAGGCCCCTTAGGCCCGTATTTATACTCCGTTTGCGCCGAATTAGCGTCGTTTTTTTTCGACGCAAATTCGGCGCAAAACTAACGCCATATTTATACTTTGGCGTTAGACGCGTCTAGCGCCAAAGTATGGGCAAATAGCGTCATTTTTTTGCGTGAACGCCTTCCTTGCGTTAATGAGATGCAAGGAAGGCGTTACCGTCTAAAAAAATTACGGCGACGCAAATGCGTCGTATTTATACTCCCGGGCAAAAGTCACGCCCGGGAGGTGGCGGGTCAAAAAACCCCGCATTTGCGCCACTATTTAACGCCTGGGTCAGGGTAGGCGTTAAGGGGCCTGTGGGCTCAAAATGAGCCCACAGGTGCCCTCCCCTGCCCCCAGGGACCCCCCCTGCCACCCCTGCCCACCCCAGGAGGACACACAACGATGGAGGGACCCACCCCAGGGACATTCAGGTAAGTTCAGGTAAGTATAATTTTTTATATTTTTTAATTTTTTTGGGGTGGCATAGGGGGGCCTTATTTGTGCCCCCCTACATGCCACTATGCCCAATGGCCATGCCCAGGGGACATAAGTCCCCTGGGCATGGCCATTGGGCAAGGGGGCATGACTCCTGTCTTTACTAAGACAGGAGTCATTTAAATGGCGTCTGGGCGGCGAAAATAATGGCGCAAATCGGGTTGAGGCGATTTTTTTGCCTCAACCTGACTTGCCCCATTTTAAGACGCCCTAACGCCATTTTCCCCCTACGCCGGCGCTGCCTGGTCTACGTGGTTTTTTTCCACGCACACCAGGCAGCACCGGTCTGCTAGCGCCGGCTAACGCCATTCCATAAATACGGCGCCCGCATGGCGCTTCAGAATGGCGTTAGACGGCGCTAAATTTTTTGACGCTAAACTGCGTTAGCGCAGTTTAGCGTCAAAAAGTATAAATATGGGCCTTAACGCCTACCCTGACCCAGGCGTTAAATAGTGGCGCAAATGCGGGGTTTTTTGACCCGCCACCTCCCGGGCGTGACTTTTGCCCGGGAGTATAAATACGACGCATTTGCGTCGCCGTCATTTTTTTAGACGGGAACGCCTTCCTTGCATCTCATTAACGCAAGGAAGGCGTTCACGCAAAAAAATGACGCTATTTGCCCATACTTTGGCGCTAGACGCGTCTAACGCCAAAGTATAAATATGGCGTTAGTTTTGCGCCGAATTTGCGTCGAAAAAAACGACGCTAATTCGGCGCAAACGGAGTATAAATACGGGCCTGAATTGCTATGCATTGGAAGTCCCCTAGCGGCCCTTCAGTGGTGGTCTGGAGACGCAATGTATCAAGCTGGGCGCAAGCGGAATTGCAGGTGCTAAGGCGAGAGGAGACCGGGGAATCCGACAGTGCCCCATCGCCCCACTTTGAGTTGAATTGCTGGAAGCTTGGGAGGCACTCATATAAGAGGGAGGAAATGGATCAGAGAATACGGAGGGAGTGGTGGATGCAGCCCACCTGGGGCCCAGTACGGACAATACACAGGGCTGAAGTGCACTACCCCCTAGAAGAGAGGGCGGTCACTATAAGAGAAGACTCTAAAAGAGAATAATGTGATACTAAGTAGAGAGCACCTTAAACCCTCTATGCGACATCCGCTGTTGTATAATGTCAAGACATCCCAGTGGAAACACCTGGGGGAGGGGCAGTGATGGATGGGAGCCCACCCCTGGGTAGGGGCACTGTTTACCCTTGACCACGAGTCAGCATCAGAACTGTCTTACCAGCGCAAAGTTAAACTTCCTATTTATGATGATATATCACACATGTTGATATAGTGTTGCAGAGCAGGAAGGCTTATAATGGGGGAAAATGATGTGAACTGTTGCTGCAGAGGACAGGAGAGTTGTAACGATGTGTAAATTACATATACTAGCATATTAAGAGATGCCCTGCACTGCATACTAACTGTAGTGAATTTGAATATAATGGTATTGAGATCTGGAGGGTCTGTAACATACCTTGTTAATCCTAAAAAGACTTCTTTTACAAGAAAAGACCGCAGGGCGAAATTACGGGCAGATCAGTTTCCCCAGCTGGACTGAAAGGCAGGGAGTCTCCTGTGGGGGAGGGAGGGACAGACAGATAAGAAAAGGCCTTCTTGCCAGGGGGTCTCCTTCCCTAAAGAAATGCAAATGTGGGCAACTTTTAAATCTGCAAATGCAAAGGGGCTTGAGGACCTGCACTGACTTTAATCAAAGGAGTAACTTGAAGCTTTCTGATGGCAAAGATATTTTCTTTTAGAGAGGTATTGTAATGGTGTTCCAAGATGAGCTGTGGAGTGTGTGGTCATAATGGAGTGTTATAAAAAATGTTACTTCTAGGTATAAACTGTATATTATTCAAATCTGTATTTGAGAAGCACTTTTTTTAATTAACCGAAATGTATTTGCGCATTGTGTAGCAGCCTATATTATGATGTAACTGTATTTATAGAGCGCCTACTACCCCTGCCGGAGCGTTAAATGCATGTGTAAAATAAGGACTTACAGATTCACAGTTCTTTCAGGGACGTCGGTACCTCATAGTACTAACAAACATTAGCAAAGCCAATAGGTCTCGTATACGCAAGAGGTATTGGCTTTGCCAATGTGTTTTAGCCATGTTATACACCAGAGTGGCTGCTGTTCAGCATGGCTAAAAGTTAGTGGCATAGTGGTGTAGAGTGGAGTAGAGAGGTATAGGAGCAGTGGCGTAGAGCACAGTGGTGCAGAGTATAGTGCAGTTGTTCAAAGTGCATTGGCGTAGAGTGCAGTGGCATGGAGTGGCATGGGACAGAGTAAAGTGGCATAGAGTGCAGTGGAGTAGAGTGGCATACAGTAGAGTGGCAGAAAGTTCAGTAGTGTAGAGTGGTGCAGTGGCATAGATTGCAGAGTAGACCCACGTGGCAGAGAGTGCAGTGGCAGAGTGTAGAATGGTGCAGTGCAGAGTAGAGTATAGTGCTGTAGAGTGCAGTTGCATATAGTGGAGTGATGAAGAGTAGAGTGGCATGGAATGCAGTGGCGTAGCATGCAATAGTACAGAGTAGAGTGGAATAGAGTGGCACAGAGAGCAGTGGCGCAGAGTACAATGATGCAGAGTAGAGGGCAGTGGTGTACAGTGCAGTTGTTTAGAGTACATTGGCACAGAGTGCAGTGGCATAGAGTGGCATGGGGTAGAGTACCACAGAGTGCAGTGGAGTAGAGTGGAATACAATAGAGTGGCAGAGAGTGCAGTAATGCAGAGTGATGCAGTGTCAGAGTGCAGAGTAGACTTAGTTGGCATAGAGTGCAGTGGCGTAGAGTGGTGCAGAGTATTGTAGAGTGATGCAGTGCGAAGTAGAGTTTAGTGCCTAGAGTGCAGTGGCATAGAGTACAGTGGTGTAGAGTGCAGTGGTGCACCGTGCAGTGGCATAGAGTGCAGTAGTACAGAGTAGAGTGGTGTAGAGTGCGGTGTTGTAGAGTAGAGTGGTGTAGAGTGCAGTGTGTAGAGTGTCAGTGCAGTGCTGTAGAGTGGTACAGAGAGCAGTGGCATAGAGTACAGTGGTTCAGAGTAAAGGCGCAGTGGCATACAGTGCAGTTGTTTAGAGTGCCCTGACATAGAGTAGAGTGGCATAGAGTAGCATGGAGCAGAGTAGAGTTGCATACAGTGCAGCAAAATGGAGTGTATTGGCAAAGAATGTATTAATACAGAGTAGAGTGGTGTAGAGTATAGGGGTGGCCAGTGCAGTGTTACGGAGTAGAGTGAAAGCGTGCAGTAGTGTAGAGTGCATTGAACTAGAGTGCAGTCGTCAGAGTGGCATAGAGTGCAGTGGCATATAATAGATTGTTTCGGAGAAGAGTGCAGTGGCATAGAATGCAGCGGCCCAGAGTGCAGTGGCGTAAAGTAGATTGTTTCACAGTAGAGTGAAGTGACTTAGAGTGGAGAGGTGCAGGGTAGAGTGCAGCTGCATAGAGTGGCATAGAGTGTGATGGCATAGAGTAAAGTGGTGTAGAGAGATGTGGCATATAGTGCAGAGGTGCAGCGTAGATTAGAGTGATGTACAGTGTATTGATGTTGTGTGAAGGGGCATAGAGTTGAGTGTTCCAGAGTAAAGTGCACTAGCATAGAGTGTATTAGCTTAGAGTGCAGTGGCGTACAGTGCAATGTTGCCTAGACTGGACTGGTATAGCGTACAGAGGTGCAGAGCGCAGTGGTGTAGAGAGATGTCAAATGCATTGGCATAGAGTAGAGTAGTACAGAGTAGAGTAGAGAGGCATATTGTGAAGTATCCTAGACTGCAGTGGTATAATGTGGAGTGGTTCAGAATGGAGAATAGTGCAGTGCTGTGGCATGGAGTGGTGTAAAATGGAGTGATACAGAGTAGGGTGCAGTGGTGTGGAGTGGTTCATAGCAGAGTGGAGTGGAGTGGAGTGTGCATGGTATGGTAAAACACTGCCATTACAGACAACACATTATTGATTGAAATGACCATTTCATTTGCACAGGCATACAGGTTTTCAAATCAAACTATACTGTGCAGGCAATGATGTGAGGAAATTGCATCACCTAGTAAACTGATTTGTTTTAATAATATAAAGGTATTTGTTTCCAGAACAGTTCAAAATTGACAACAATGTGCTTCATTTGTGCTCCTAATTCTGATATATTCTGAAGTTTATTTAAATGTTGTTGATAGAAAAATCTCTTTCCTAATCCCAGTATCTAGCAAGATTGTGGCATAAATCCGCTCACTTTGAAGTCAGAGAAAGAAAAGTAAACACTAAGTCCCACTGAAGACAGAGCCTGACATTTGACTTTGTTCTTTGAATGCACAGCAATGTGATGAGATACGAACAAGATTTACAGGCCTGTTTACAGAAAGGGAGCACTAGGAAGTATACTGTATTAAGGTTTGGGCAAGGGAAGGTACAAACTCAAGCTGCGTAGCCTAAAACAAATAAAGCCAGCAAATTGAAAGCAACAAAATGTGAGTTACAAACCACAAGGCCAATAGCAAGCAATGGTGGAAGCATTCCCAAGGAAGCACTGTGAATTTACTTAAAGTGACAGCCGTGGGATAGTTTGTGGGGAAAGTTCAGTATTTTAGTCCAGTCTGTATCTTGGCCACATCAATCACCCAGGTAGTATGACGAGAAGACCTAGAGTGGTTTCCATGTTGCAGGAAAGGTCTGTACACCCATTCTACCAGTTTGCCACCAGTTCCTATGGTGTAGAGCTTCTGGCACACCTCTTGAAAGGGTTAGTGCTAGGTGGCAGACAAGAAATAGGGCGTTTAATGAATATTTAAGGTGGTTGTAAGTAAGGAGTTGACCGGGGTGAAGATGGAAGTCTGCCACACGGGTTTGGAAATTTAGTAGCCCGCGGTCCAGAAACAAATCCCCCAATTTTAAGACACCTGCAACATGCCACTGATGGAGTTGCTCTGAGCACAGCTTTCCTCTGCGAGTGGGAAGGCTTAGCAAAGGTAGTGCAGGAGCATAGGGTTTCTTCGTGTCAGTGAGGTTACAGGTTCTAGCAAGGCAAGAGAAAGCTGTGCATGATAACCCTGGATGGTGATCCATAGAATGGTCAGTAGGAAACAATGATCAGTGCATTAAGCTTTTCTTAAAAGTCTCTACTGCTAAACCCCATCTCATGCAGGGAGGTGGGCAGAAAGTCAGCAAGCCACCCATTGGACCTGTGCAGCAGAATAATAGCATTCTAAGTCCAGAAGACCTAATCCACCCGCATTCACAGGTAGCTTTAGAGTGGAAAGAGATACCCGATGGCACTGCAGCGACCAAATTAGATGTGTGGCATGTCTGAAGAAGGAATGAAGGACAAGCAGGGGGAGGTTTGCAAAATAATACTTCCATTGTGGTAACACACCATCCCCCCGAGTCACCCATTCCGCCAACTTTTCCGACTAGTTGATGGGGACTCGTAATCCCCAGGGCAGCGCTGCCCTGGTGGATTACAACCGTCAGGACCGCCACGGCGGTAGCCTGGTGGTCCCAGTGGTATGACCGTGGCGAGACCGCCACTGTCATAATGCGGGCTGTAGTACTGCCAGCCTGTTGGCGGTACTACAGCCACTTTTGAGGGATGTAATGAGGGCCTCAGTATCAAAAAGGTAACTGGTTCCCAGTTCAATCTGGGATCTAATTGTATATAAAGAGGAAAACAGTGCCATACATGAAAGAAACACTAATTACATTTTAAAATGTTTACATTTTGTTTGTGCAATTTACATCCCAAATATTTTGATGATTCTATGTGTACTTGACACTTAGGAATAACCCAGATCACTAGTTTGGTGTTTGCTCAATTTCAAAACTATTTAAAGACATGGACAAAGAGGGCAATTGCCTTACACAACCTTGCAAGGGGTCTGGCCCCTGCCCACCCTTCACAAGCACGAACAGCGGACCACTGCATCAGAAGAGTTTGCCAAGGTGTATGGGTGTTGTTTGTTCAAGCATTTGACAGTGCCTCTTCTGTTTCTCTCCTGTGTGCAGAGACAACTCCCCAGGTACCCAATACCTTCCGATAGTCTTGGTGGACTCATCTTGTATGATTTTAGGAATTGTCCCACCTTGTTCTTCTCTTCCTTATTTACCCAGTTCTTAGCAACAACCTTTTGAATCACTTGCCGTTGATCTCCCATTTGATCTCAATTTCATCCTCCTCTTTTATTATCTTTGATTGGTAGTCCTGGCTCCCATTTCTGAGATAAATGTAGAGTCCCAGACATACACTCTAGTACTTGGCAACTACAGACAAGTTGTGGGTACGTCACATCCTGACATTAGGTGCGAGACTCTCGCCCACACCATCTGCCCTGCCTCATTAAATGTTTTATAGGTTGAAAGTTCATAGGCGGTTGGGGTGAGCCAGATGTTTTTGTTCAATTTGTTTAAACTAGTATAAGGTTAATTACCTTAATGTTTCCCAAACTGTTTGTCAGAGGTTTTAAAATGTTCAGAAACACAATCAAAATGTTGCTCTTACTTTCTTTTCAAGAAAGAGTGGGTAGATTTGGGTTGGGGTGATGACCTAGACGCAGTGCTGAAGGGCATGAATTTACTACTGAACAAGGACGTAATGTGTCACCTGAATGTAGCATACCAGGAGGCAATCACAAAACATCCACAGTAAATAAATAGTGCTGTGTTAAAAAGAGTAAATACATGCACTGACAACATAGTGAGGCATGGCCTCTCTTGGGTGTGTCTGTAAAACTGGCGTTTGTTCTTGAATTTTTGTCCTGAATTTTGACCCTTCGTCCTGAATTTTTGTCCTGAAGTTTCACACTTTGGTCTGAATTTTTTACAGTCTTGTCCAGAATTTGCCTCAATACCAGGTGGTCTCCTTGTTACATGATAATTGCCAGTACAGACGTCATTATTTAAAAGATGGCGCATACGATGCTCTGTACGAACCATTTGCCATCACTGTGAAAGAAGCACCTTCTCTCTGCTGTTATATAATCCGGGTATCCTTACTTTACACTCTTCGGCACCCCCCCCCCGGCCGGTGTTCCATTCATCCTAATTATTTGCTTGTTTAAAAGTAATTAGGGATACAATCACCAGCACCATCGATTTTCGGGCAATCTGTAATTAAAATCAGCATGGCCTCCGCGTCAGAGTTTGCTTTTTCCAGGTGCAGCTCGAACAGTTTTAATATTCTTGTTTCTGGTAATGGAATCTGTCAGGTGCTCCTGAGGAAAATGAATGGGCTGAGACAAGAGTGAAATAAGATGACAAAGTGCAGGCCTGCCAGGGACAGTTTACTGAAGATGGCTAAGATATGATAACAGACGCACTTGTGGTTAACCTTGAACTATGGTAAAGCTCATGACAGTAAATGGGCTTGTTTTTGTTTACTAGGGCGAAATGTTGGTCAGTCGCACCTGAATGTTTGACTTTCTGCTTCGCGTTCAAGAACCTATCGTGTATTTGTCCTGTTCATCATACAGGTGCGAAAACAGATCTGGAAAAAGCTGTAAGAAACTATGGACAACATATATGCGCAAATTTACCAAGGACTTGCATGGTCCTTGTGTGATTTCAAAGAAACGCAATGTGGCAATTATCACTGACGTTATACAATGCATGGGGTAGGCAGGCATTACATGGGTGAACCATGGGCGTTCCCATGCATTCACACTTATACTTTGACAAAAAGCGACATATAAAACGACTTACACACGTGGGTTTGCACCAAAATAATGCCCCTACCGGACAGTGACCAGCACCCTCAGGTCCTTTGTACCCCTTGAACTAGAAACCAAGCAACCTAAGATCAGTTCCACTCTTATTATGGGCTCATCAGCCAGGTATAGCTTGACTCCAATGGCACAGTGAGCAGGGGACCCAAACTGAGTTGGCATGGTGAGCGAAAAGAAATGGATTGAGATGCTGCCCAGAGGGATTGCTAGTGGCTGGTATTAATTCAAGCATTCCATCCCTCACCTTGTTGTTTTAGGTTGTAGAAAAGTAGGCACAGTGAAGAAGAGTAATTGCCTAGTGTCACACAGTTGCAAAGTTGGTATTGAAACCAGGTTTTCTGTTTAGAGATCGTGCAATACAGATCCTGGATGGCTATCACATTTTTTCCCCTTCTGTCCTGATAAGTTTATTAGTGGCCCAAGAGGCGAGTCAGTTGCCTTGAGACTGATACACAAGGCCTTCATTGTTATTTTAGACCGATCAACATAATGGTCTATTAAACCACATACAAGACACATTTTGGTACAGTGTGCATCCTAAACTGATTATTTCACTGTGCTCTCAAATGTGGTGGTCTTAGAAAAGGACGCACTGTGAAGAAAAGTAATTGCCCAGGCTTGCACCGTTTGATGAAGCTGGGAAGCCAGGACTGAAACTAATGTCTCTAGTAAGGTCCTTGCAACTAGTTTTGTCCAAAGTCCCACATAAGCTTCTGACTGGCATTCGTATGATTTTCAAGTTGATTAAAAATGTGATTTGTTTTTTATAAGATGAGGCAACATATCTTATAATATGGGTTTTTTCTTGCTCCATTTAAAAAAAAAATCCTTTGTACTAAACAACTAATTAGTTTAAGGTGATTCCCTCCTTTTATTAATTGTAGCAGAGTGCAAGATTGGGCGGCAGCTCCACTAGTAATTGTACAATGGAGGACTAGATGGCAGAGACAAGGGGCAACGTGCCTAACAGCAGTTTCCACCATCCAACCAGGGACATTTTGAAGATTTTGTTCAGAACAGCTTTGAATTTAGATCCAATTGCAGCTCTTTCATGCCCTCTTTTGCCAGGTCACTTACAGGGCACAGACACACTCGTCCAAATTCAAAGGGCCTGAATGACATTCGTAAACTTACAATTTTGTGTAAGTTTATAGTTCTTTTCAACCCACAAAGGGAATTTACAAGTAGTGTTTTTTTCACAACTGTGGAGTCTCTGCACTGCTGGCAGATATCCGACCCATAAAAGGATAAGCAGTCATAAATATTATAGTCATAAAACTTCTTTCTGATTTGCAAAAAATCGTAAACATACACAATACCGTAAATTTACTGTTGTGAATTAGCCCCTAAATGTCCTTACAGATAGTGATCTGTGTTTTGTTTACAATATTGTAACACAGCATCAGCTCACTGATATTAATGCAAATAAGCTCTTATATCTCAAAAAGCTTTTTTATGAATGTTGCATGAATCAAAAATACAACATTTCTCAGCAAAATGTAATTTGTCACTTCAACCACATTAAAAAACATATTTTCAAAAAACGGTATTTGAAACAATCTGTTAAAGAATTATTCAAGGGCATCAGGGCAATTCTGCACAACAAAGCTGGCTCCCACGGGGCCCCCTTAAAGTCTGCATTCCTGGGCTAGAGCCCACTTTGCCCATGCCTTAAAACGTCTTTGCATCCATCTACAAATGAGGCAGATTTGCCATCAGAGGTGTGTACTGAGTGAGTAAACCTTTTATTTCAGTTAATTAAAACCATAAACGTTTAGCAAAATCTTAACATTGAATAAAATGACAAGTGCCAAATTTTTTACAGCTGGCGTTCATATATCTCAGTAATCTGTGTAAAAAGGCAAATTATTAATCTGAGTATAGACATTTGAAAAACAATCTAATACACATTTTAAAACAATAAATAGTAAGGGAAGGATGGTTAGTATGATGCTGGTATAGAATTTCGCCATTTGACAGACTGCAGTCCTTACTGTAGGAACATCAAAGTCTTATTTTGCTAGCTGGTGTTAACGGTGATGCAGCCTTCCTCTGTGCCAGGTACTTGGTTGCCATGGTTCTTTTTTTACATCGAGTGAAAGCGTACAACCCCTTCGATACTTTTAAGTACACTTCATCTGTGGGCTTCCAGCTATTTCATTTGTTAGGTTCAGTGGCATTTAAAAATCCTTGCTTGCTAGTGGCCAGTCAAGCCTCTTTGCCCCTCTTTCTTCTGTGTAGGAGCAGGGACCAATTACTGTATAATTTCGCTTTGTCCTGTTTATCTGGTCTTTAGTGGACTTTTTTTTACTTTGTTTCCTACTCCTGTCCAGGGAAGCTTCGCTTTTCATTTGGAGAGCATTCTTCCTCTGAGCTTAGCTGTAGACAAGGCTATAAATCAGACTGTTATCTTGATCACATTCGATCTTTGTTGGCTCTCTGCATAGTCTCTCAGTTGCCTGGCTCCCACCCTTCCTTGGCTTGGATTTTCTTTACCAAGTGTGCCTGCCTGTGTGCCTAGAACAAGGGTAGAAGGTCACTTGTAATTGCTTATAGCCTAGGCACCAGCTCTACCAGGGCTCCACAATCCTAAGAGACAGTGCCCACTTCCGCTCCATACTGGTATCCCACTCACGGGCTCCATCAGTGCACCACAGTTCACCCACTCCAAACCCTCTGCCATGCCAGTGCCTGGAATCTCACACACGCTGTTTGCCAGAGCACCTCAGTTCTTGCAGTCAGTACACTCTCCTGCTCCAGTACTGGGACATTGCACGCAGCTCCATGAGTGCACAGCAGTTCACACACTCCAAGCCCACAGGCATGCCAGTGACAGGAACCCCACACATGCTGTCTGACGGAGTACCTGAGTTCTTCCAGTAAGTAATCCCTGCTGCTCCATTACTGGGACCCCGTGCTCAGGCCCATCAGTGCATGGCAGTTCACACACTCCAAGCTCCCAGAAGTGCCAGTGCCAGGAACCCCACACATGCTGTCTGCCAGAGCATCTCAGTTCTTGCAGTCAGTACACTCTGCTGTTGCAGTACTGGGACCTCCGGCGCAGCACCATCAGTGCACCGCAGTTCACACATTCCAAGCTCTCAGCCATGCCAGTGCCAGGAGCCCCCACAGAAGCTGTCTGCCAGAGCACCTCAGTTCTTGCAGTCAGTACACTCTGCTGCTCCAGTACTGGGAACCCAGGCACGGCTCCATCAGTTCACCATAGTTCACCCACTCCAAGCCCTCATGCGTGACTGTGCCAGGAACCCCACACACGCTGTCTGAAGGAGCACCTCAGTTATTGCAGTTAGTAGACTCTGCTGCTCCAGTACTGGGACCTCAAGCACAGCTCCATCAGCGTCCAGCAGTTTTCACACTCCAAGCCCTCAGCCGTGCCAGTGCCAGAAACCCCACACACGTTGTCTGCCTGAGCACCTCAGTTCTTGCAGTCAGTACACTCCACGGCTCAAGTACTGGGACCTTGGGTGCAGCTCCATGAGTGTAGTTCTTTTCACACACTCCAAGTCGTCAGCTATGCCAGAGGCAGGAAGCACACTCATGCTGTCTGCCAGAGCAACTCAGTTTTTTCAGTCAGTACACTCTGCTGCTCAAGTACTGGGACCTCAGGTGCTGCTCTATGAGTGTACAGAGGTTCACACACTCCAAGCCCTCAGCCATGCCAGTGACAGGAACCCCACACATGCTGTCTGCAAGAGCACCTCAGTTCTTGCAGTCAGTACACTCTGATGCTGTGATACTGGGACCTCGGGCGCAGCACCATCAGTGCACCACAGTTCACACACTCCAAGCCCTCAGTCGTGCCAGTGTCACTAGCCCCACACGCTGTCTGACAGCCCACCTCAGTTCTTGCAGTCAGTACACTCTGCTGCTCCAGTACTGGGGCCTCAGGTGCAGCTTGATCAGTGCACCACAGTTCACACACTCCAAGCCCTCAGCTGTGCCAGTGCCAGAAGCCCCACACACGCTATCTGACAGAGTACCTTAGTTCTTGCAGTCAGTACACTCTGCTGCTCCAGTACTGGAACCTTGAGGGCAGCTCCATCAGTGTACCGCAGTTCCCCACTCCAAGCCCTCAGCGGTGCCAGTGCCAGGAACCCCACACAAGCTGTCTGCCAGAGCACCACAGTTCTTGCAGTTAGTACACTCCGCTGCTCCAGTACTGGGACCTCGGGCACAGTTCCATCAGTGCACCACAGTTCACACACTCTGAGTCCTCGGCCATGCCAGTGGCAGGAAACCCACTCATGCTGTCTACCGGAGCACCTCAGTTCTTGAAGTCAGTACACTCTCCTGCTCCAGTACTCGGACCTCGGGCAGGGCTCCATGAGTGCATGGCAGTTCACACACTCCAAGCCCTCAGGCAAGCCAGTGACAGGAACCCCACACATGCTGTCTGACGGAGTACCTGAGTTCTTCCAGTCAGTAATCTCTGCTGCTCCATTACTGGGACCCCATGCTCAGCCCCATCAGTGCATGGCAGTTCACACACTCCAAGCTCCCAGAAGTGCCAGTGCCAGGAACCCCACAAACGCTGTCTGCCAGAGCATCTCAGTTCTTGCAGTCAGTACACTCTGCTGTTGCAGTACTGGGACCTCCGGCGCAGCACCATCAGTGCACCGCAGTTCACACATTCCAAGCTCTCAGCCATGCCAGTGCCAGGAGCCCCCACAGAAGCTGTCTGCTAGAGCACCTCAGTTCTTGCAGTCAGTACACTCTGCTGCTCCAGTACTGGGACCCCAGGCACGGCTCCATCAGTTCACCATAGTTCACACACTCCAAGCCCTCATGCGTGACAGTGCCAGGAACCCCACACACGCTGTCTGAAGGAGCACCTCAGTTATTGCAGTTAGTACACTCCGCTGCTCCAGTACTGGGACCTCAAGCACAGCTCCATCAGCGTACAGCAGTTTTCACACTCCAAGCCCTCAGCCGTGCCAGTGCCAGAAACCCCACACACGTTGTCTGCCTGAGCACCTCAGTTCTTGCAGTCAGTACACTCCACTGCTCCAGTACTGGGACCTTGGGTGCAGCTCCATGAGTGTAGTTCTTTTCACACACTGCAAGTCCTCAGCTATGCTAGAGTCAGGAAGCACACTCATGCTGTCTGCCAGAGCAACTCAGTTTTTTCAGTCAGTACACTCTGCTGCTCAAGTACTGGGACCTCAGGTGCTGCTCCATGAGTGTACAGAGGTTCACACACTCCAAGCCCTCAGCCATGCCAGTGACAGGAACCCCACATATGCTGTCTGCCAGAGCACCTCAGTTCTTGCAGTCAGTACACTCTGATGCTGTGATACTGGGACCTCTGGCGTAGCTCCATCAGTGCACCACAGTTCACACACTCCAAACCCTCAGTCGTGCCAGTGTCACTAGCCCCACACGCTGTCTGACAGCCCACCTCAGTTCTTGCAGTTAGTACACTCTGCTGCTCCAGTACTGGGGCCTCAGGTGCAGCTTGATCAGTGCACCACAGTTTACACACTCCAAGCCCTCAGCTGTGCCAGTTCCAGGAGCCCCACACACACTATCTGACAGAGTACCTTAGTTCTTGCAGTCAGTACACTCTGCTGCTCCAGTACTGGGACCTTGAGGGCAGCTCCATCAGTGTACCGCAGTTCCCCACTCCAAGCCCTCAGCGGTGCCAGTGCCAGGAACCCCACACAAGCTGTTTGCCAGAGCACCACAGTTTTGCAGTTAGTACACTCCGCTGCTCCAGTACTGGGACCTCGGGCACAGTTCCATCAGTGCACCACAGTTCACACACTCTGAGTCCTCGGCCATGCCAGTGGCAGGAAACCCACTCATGCTGTCTGCCGGAGCACCTCAGTTCTTGAAGTCAGTACACTCTCCTGCTCCAGTACTCGGACCACAGGCAGGGCTCCATGAGTGCATGGCAGTTCACACTCTCCAAGCCCTCAGGCATGCCAGTGACAGGAACCCCACGCACGTTGTCTGCAGGAGTACCTCAGTTCTTCCAGTCAGTAATCTCTGCTGCTCCATTACTGGCACCTTGGGCGCTGCTCCATCTGTGCATGGCAGTTCACACACTCCAAGCTCTCAGTTGTGCCAGCACCAGGAACCCCACACAGGCTGCCTGCCAGAGCACCTCAGTTCTTGCAGTCAGTACACTCAGCTGCTCCAGTACTGGGGCCTCAGGCACAGCTCCATCAGTGCACCACAGTTCACACACTCCATTCCCTCAGTCGCACCAGTGCCAGAAGTCCCACACACCCTCTCTGCCAGAGCACCTCAGTTCTTGCAGTCAGTGCACTCCGTTGCTCCAGTGCTGGGACCTCAGGCACAGCTCCATCAGTGCACTGCAGTTCACACACTCCAAGCCCTCAGCCATGCCAGTGCCAGGAACCCCACTCACTGCCTGCCAGAGCACCTGAGCTCTTACAGTCAGTACATTCTGTTGCTCCAGTACTGGGACCTCTGGCACAGCTCCATCAGTGCACCACAGTTCACACACTCCAAGCTCTCAACCGTGCCAGTGCCAGGAACCACAAACAATCTGTCTGCCAAAACACCTCAGTTCTTGCAGTCAGTATACTCCACTGCTCCAGTAGTGGGACCTTGGGTGCAGCTCCTTCACCTCACTACAGTTCACACACTCCAAGCCCTTAGCCGTGACAGCGGCAGGGACCCCACAGACGCTGTCTGCCAGAGCACCTCAGTTCTTCTAGTCAGTGCACTCTGCTGCTCCAGGCTATAAATCAGGCTGTTATCTTGGTCACATTTGGTCTGCCTGACTGTTCCATCTACAGGCTGGGCGTTCAGATGTAAATTGATGTCACCTATGAAACATTTGTATGGTGTCCTTGCTCTTTCAGCTCTGCTACCCTCATGCAGCTCAGCCAAAGCACCTCCTTTCAAGCACTCAGTGCCCCCTGCTGTTCCAATACTGGGACCACTCACCCAGCTCTACCAGGGCTCTGCAGTCCTCAGAGAGAGTGCCCACTTCTGCTCCATGCTGACAACTCCATCAGTGCACCTCTATTCCCACACTCCAACCCCTTCAGCCTTGCGCGAACCACACACATGCTGTCTGCCAGAGCAACTCAGTTCTTACAGTCAGTACACTCTGCTTTTCCAGTACTAGGACCTCGGGCTCAGCTCCATCAGTGCACCACAGTTCTAGCCCAGTGAGGTCACTTCCTTTCCTATACTGGGACGCTGCTCACATACAGTTCCATTACAGCAGCTCAATTCTAATATTCAGTCCCACTGGCAAGCCAATATTGGACCCAAAAGAGCAAAACACAGCTAAGCCAGTGCAGCTCAAGTCTAACATCCAATGCCACTCTTGATGAGAACCACCACAGCTCCACCAGAATCCATCAGTTCTAACATTCAGTGTACATTTCTTCTTGGTACTAAGGCTCACACACATGCCCTTCAGGACTCCTTGCTTCTGTGGTTCATTGGCAGTGCCCCTCCCATACTGAGCCCAACTTGCAGCTTCACCAGGGCACCTCCAGGCTAATACTTGGCAACCCTGGCATGCCAATATTAGGCTCCACACATAGTTCCATTAACATACCTCACTTTATGACCTTATGTGCCAGTTACTATTCCAGTACTGCAGCCCGCATACAACTCTGTCAGCGCATCTCAACCCTAACCTGTGGCACCCCATTATTCCAATACAAAAAATTACACCGAGCTCTGTTTCTCATTCTTCACCCTCTGCCTTTCTGTTTTCCCAGCACTGGGCTGAGATACAGCTGTCTCTATACCCCTAATCCTGATCTGAAGTGCCCGAATATTTCTGTATTGGGGTTCACATCCCACTCGGCTAATGCACCTACTGCTGTTCTGCAGTGCCACCTGCTGTTCCTGACTTTGACTTCTGTTTGAGGACCTGGGAGAGCCAATTAAATCTATTCTTAGCTGCCATCTTTATTTGGGAGGGTCTGTTTCACCTATCTCACTCTGTTCTTTCCTTTACTCTGTCTACTCTCAATGTTTCCTTTCTCCCCCACTCTTCTTTTTCCAGCTCTTCAAATCCACACGTTAAGTTTCACTCTTTCTTTCAACTATTTATTTCTACTTCTCTCCCTTTTTTTATTGGCCTCTTTCTCTTGTTACCTCCATTTTCAAACTCGCAAAACTTGGTTATTTCAATCCTTGTTTCTTCTCTTTTTTCCTCATCATGCGTTCATTCTTTCCCTATTTTTTCTCTTCCCTTCATTCTTTCTTTGTTTTTTTTATTTACTCTTTCCTTTGACTCAGTATGCTTCTTTTCCCTTTTATTTTTTTAGATCTTCCTTCATTCCTTTCTTATGTGTTATGGTGTTTTTCTTATCTTTATTTGTCAATTCACGTTTTACTATTAATCCCTCTTTTTCCCACTTTTGTTTGTGTAAGCCACAAGTTACTTGTCTGTGCCAAAGTAGTTTTCCCATTCTGTGTCTGTGGGAAATGTGCCAGTACATAAATGCCATGGCTTTTTCGTTACTTGTATCTCTCACCATCTCTTTTTTTCTCTAATGTTAATTTTTCTCTTTCTTCTCACACTTCTTTCATAATTTTTTCCTCTATCTCTTGTTCACTAGTGTCCTTCCCTTTTTTCTTTTGTCTCACACATTTGCTATATTCCTTCTCTTAATTGTGTTTTCATTTTCTCGTTCTTTCTTTCCCTTCTTTCTTTTATTTCTTTATGACCCCCCTCTCTTTCTTCCTTTTGTCTGTTGTATTCCTTTCACTACTCTTTTTCTGGCCCATCTGCTTTTTCTCATGAGGCCTAGTTATCAATGTAGCAACAGGTGCAGGGGACCAGGACCCAGAGACCTATGGACCTCACTCAACTCTAATTACTGCTGTATTATCCTGTCAAAATTGCAGTCAACCATTTTCCTTTCTTACTCCAGGGCCCATGCCACCATTACTATGTCACTTGTCCTCTACATCTTCACTCCTGACTCACTCTTTCCTATCAGCCTCTAATCTGTCCCAAATGATATCTTTGTTATGGTGTTTTGAGCATTATACTCTAATGCCAAAAGTTTATTATTGATAAAGGTTTATAGGATAATTCTATATGTTTTGAGATAGAGGAAGATCGCAAATGGAAGTGCTTTAGTTAAATGCTGGATCACTGGATTAATCTGGCAGAAAAAGTCAAAATTATGAGGCAAGGTTGAACAATTTATGTGGCAAGAAAAGTCCAGTTATGAATTTACAATGCCAATAGCTCTAACACTAGACCTATTGTATTGCAAATACTTGTTACAATTATTATAGCACGTTGTGTGACAGCCATGCAGGCAAGCGCTCATGATTCCCCAGGCAAGGGAAATCCTAACAATAAGGACAGAAAATATATTTTCTACGGAATTTAAAATGATTAACCTTCAACACTAAAAAGGTGATTATGCAAACCTGTAACAACCTTCAGCTTTATTGAATCCAGTCAATTTCAGCATATTTTACTAGCAGCGTTAAATATTCTAGTCTGACAATTTATTGTTTAGTGAGACTGTCCCTGAAAAGAAGGAAGTTGTTTTTTCAATAAACATCAATGTACATTCAGCAAATTACAGTTAAGTTTTAGGACATAATATTGTGTCTCCAGAAGTTGCAAAGGCTGCCCCCGAAGGAGGCACAGAGGGCCTGCAAGATATTGTGGCCTTAGACCCGGTTTTTGGCTGGTTGGCGGCCACTTCAAAGGACACCCCTGGGAGGCTCTGGCCCATAGGTGGGGAGTCGTGCCAAGGATGTGAGGTGTAAACATTGGGGGCCAACAGGGACTGTGTATTTTTCAGACCCCTTAATGAGGAGTCGGGGATCATCGCGAGTGGGGGACAATGCATGGGGGTTATAATGCGTGCTGTCCCCTCCAATGGTCATTACGACGATCGTGGACAGCGCACGGTGGTGCATAGAAGACAGAAAACCCACCCACCCACTCCAGGAGGGCAGCATCTAGTCGCAATGCTGGACTAAAAGGGGGCAAAACGGATAGAGAAAGAGGTTTTACCCATTTTTAAGGTAAACACACTTAGGCCCATATTTGCAGTTTTGCGTCAAACATTTTACTGCCGGCTAACGCCATTTCTTTGTGCCGTGTGGTCGTCAAATTTATACTTTGACGCACGGCGGCGCAAACCACAGGTGTGAGTCATTTATTTTTACTCAAACAAATGCGTCACGTCGTAAAGAAAAATGACGTTAATGCAGCGAAAATTACTGTGAGCCGGTTTACGACATCGCAAACCGGATACGCTCCATTTTTGGACGCAATTGCGTCTGAAAGCGGCGCAAGCACCGCACAATGTGCTAAGGAGAGCCAAAATGGATCCCAGATGCTTGCACAGACCCAAGGAAGATGACAACAGACCAGGAACCAGCCAGGCGGACCCACACAAGGCCCAGGACAGGGAGAAGAAGAAAAGAAAGTGTTTCGTCAGTGCAGAGGAGCAGGAAATTCTGGTGAAAGAGGTGACGGAACACCAGCACCAACTGTTTGTCACCTCAAAGTTGCCAATTAGTAGGAGAGAGGCAATATGGGAACAAATTGTTGACGAGATCAACAGTGTGGCAGAAGTATGGAGAACAGTCATTGAGTGCAAGAAACGCTGGCATGACTGCAAGCGCAGGACAAAGGAAAAGATGGCCAGGAACAGGAAGGCAGCACTGCAGACTGGGGGTGGGAGTCCAGCACCGCAGGAGGCCCTGGACCAAGTGGAGGAGATGGTAGCAGCCGTCATCCCTGAGGAGATCGTCACAGGGATTCAAGGACAGGACAGCGCAGACTACCAGGAGACAATACACATGCAGGTTAAGTCGCATGGGGAATTAAAATGCACAAATGTTAACTGTAAGCGGGGGGTGGACATACCTACTACACAATGCATGTAAGTTATGATATTCGGGGAGTGGCATGGGTAAAGGGGCACAGCACGGGGGCATGGGGTGTACAGAGGAAACCTGGGGCACAGTACTACACTACACCAACAACCTTTGCATGGGGGTAATCTGCCATGCCAAGGATGTTGGAAAGGTAAAGCCAGGCCAGAAGGGTAGGATACAACGTAAAACTGGCTGCCCGTCACACGTCAGCCAATATTCTCCCTACATGAACTAGGGCCCAATTAACAACCTCTGGCCATATCTGCAAGTGGAATATAACATTGACTACAGTTGCCATTACCACCTCTGCTGTGTGTGCAGGTCAAGTAGCTAATGTCAGTAACGTCCCCATGGATCAAACACACCCAAATTAGAGGGTTCAGGATAACAACGTTATCAATCCCCTGAAATCAATACAAGTGTCCCAATCCTGTCAAATGTGATTGTCCATAGTTGCTACAAACATCAGTCATCGTCATAAACATTAGGAGGTACACAGCACTAATGTCACACCCATGCTGCAAATGTCAGGGTCCACCCTGTGCCTGGGTCACATTGCAACATCCCAAATGTCATACTGATCAGACAACAGCATTGAGGGGGAGGACATATGTAACTGGTTACAGAAATACACCCGCACAGTCAGAGGAGGAATGGAACACTGCTAGGACAATCAGTGCAATCCAATGTAGCACACATTCCCCAACATCAGCAGTACACATTACCAATGCTGACATCCGTATCGTGCCACACCAATGCTATACATAGTATATGCTAGATCTCAGCAACATATAGGTGGATGTGGAAGATCAGAGACTGGGGCAGTTCCAGAATATTAAGTGTGGTACTAATGCCATCAGAACACCCACAACCAGTAAAAGGCCTCACCATGAGAATGGAAGTAGACGGAGGGTTGAGTAGGACAAGAAGGTGGCAATTCACAGTTTGGCCAGAACCAACACCTAGAGGATGTGATGCTGACAAGTCCACAAACTGACCACAATACATGTGATATGCAGATGGGGCATGGGCCTGGGAGAATGCTAATATGAAAGACAGGAACAATGAACAGGAACCAAGATCACAATGTGAAAATGATTGGAAGGCAGGCATGTCACATTACAAATGGGAAACACCTTACCTAACCTAAACTATTCTAACTACACATTACCCACAACTGGCCCTAACTAACCTAAGCTAAACTTCCTTATCACATTTAACGAAACGTTCTAAACATCAACCCCTCACCCCCCTTACAAGATGGGACACATGGATGACAACATATACTAACCTAAACACATACAATCTTATATTAAACAAATATATATATATGTATATATATATATATATATATATATTTTTTTTAATATATATATTTGTTTTAAACACCAAAACCCCAACATCATCCCTCACCCACACACATAATAAAAAACAGATATAAAAAGGATCATACCACCACTCCCCCACCCACTACTACTAACTAAACTAACAGCCTATACTAACCTAACACTAAGCCCCCTAAACCCACTAATTAAAAGAACCAGGAAAGAGGAGGGAGGGGAGGGAATCATGGCTGAGTATAATGTCTACACGTTGGCCCTCTGCAGGGTCTTTTTGATGGCAGGCACCCTCTGATTTACTTGTGCCACCTCTTGCTGCAGCCTGGTCATTTTCCGCAATATACGGTCCAAGTTCCGTTGCATCTGTAGAAAAGCTGCTGGGTATATGACTGCAGCAGGGGTGGTCTGGGTGCCAGTGGAGGAAATATGTGGCCTTGCCGGGCCCATGTGTGTAGGAGGGGGTGCAGGTGGTGCTGTGACAGGTCCTGAAGCTGTAGCTGTTGACGGTCCAGCAAAGGTGCCTGCTAATGTTGGTGCCATCTGGGTGGTAGTGGTAGTGGCTGTGGTGGACACGGAAGGGCCCCCTTGGGCAAATGCCCTCCACACTCCAGAGGCTCTTTCATGGCGATAACGCCTTGCCATGTTGCGAAATCCCGACTCGACATCCAGAATGTAACAGTAATGCATCACCCTGCCCTGAAACTCCCGAATCTGGATGGTAGTCATATTGGCAGCTGTTAAAACAAATATAAAGCCAAACATTAGGTACTTCATTGTGTGATATGGCTCCAGAAGTAAATCAGACAATACATCTAATGTACCAGAAACAGGCCATATCATCATGCAGATCACTGATTGTCCCTGAGGAAGTACATGCCAAGGTAGCCTACACATGTCCTATAATCAAACAGCACAACAAAACTCTAAAAGATGGGTAACAACTTGAATGACTGTGGCATCATTGTTCAGCCATTTGTCAGGTAAAAATAATGATGCAAGTCCTCCACCACTGACAGGCCAACAAATTAATATGTTCTTGATGACAATCAAGGGCCACAAGATCTGCGAGTTGTAAATGGAATTGCCAGGATAGAATGCAGTTGCTAATCATGAGTGGGTATCCTAGGTTTGGACAAGTGACTTACAGATTTATGTCTGTGTACTAAACTTGGATCATCAGTCCTAAGTACACTATTCACAACCCTACGCCTGTGCCCGAGGAGGGAGGGTGGACAAGCAACAAATACTTTCAAACAACAAGGACACCCAGGAAGCTTTTGACAGCTGTACATGGGGTTGGGCAGCCCACCACAGGTAAGGAGGAAGTCCAACTAGGATACACCCAAACCTTGGACAATCCCATCCACACTTATGTTTGGAAATGCAGACCATTGTCAACATCATTTCCTAACAGTATCCCATGAGTTACAACAAGCAGATAGATGCAAGCACACATCTGGTCATGAGCTGCATGCACACCTAGGCCATTGTACTCAAGTGCCTCATACTCGTAGCACAACATGTGGAGCTACATGCTGCTAGGAAGTCAAACATAAAGTCACGCATGTTCATTAGTGAATAGGGAAGCTGAAGTCTGTGGGTAAGACTTTGGCATCCCTATTCTGGGAGAATCAGGGTCTGACTTGCTGACTAAATCACTAATATGGTCCTCTGCTACATTTTATGAATTTAAATTTTATCCCCATAACTCATCCCTATTCACTTGGCCGTGCCTACAGGACTGGCCTAAAACCCCAAATTATGACAACACACTAATGATTGGCCAACTCAAAGATGGGGAAAAAATGATACTCCACTAAAAGTACATATCCGATCATTAACCAGTGCATCACACCTTGCTATGTGTCCAACACGCAGGAGTCAATCACACATCATCAGTAAACACAACACAGAACAGAAATATCATCACTTACTGGAGATGCCTAGTTCCGCAAATCGAGCCACCTCTCCGATAGTGTAGGGTGCAGGTCCACCTGTAGGCATGGAAGGGAGAAATGTGCTCAAAGTTTGTGCACTGTACAACACTTCCAAATACAAATACTATGTGTAATGTTAACTCAGAAAGTCAAGCCTCTCAGACATGATGAAACTGCATCCTACATAGCACTGCAAACACGTACAGACCCGGGGACTCCAGTGAGTGATGCACACATATCTGCACACATGCAGTGGCAGTAACTATCATGTGTTGGCAAACATGCTCCTTCATTAGTTAGCAGACTAATTCATGGACTGTATTCCTCTCATCATGTGTATCCATGAGAGACATGCCAAGCCACTTTCTAGGAGAACTGCAATACCAGTCACCCAGCTATTGTGACTAAGACCAATTTAAAACACAGAGGTACAATGTACAGAGGGCCAGGGACAGTCGTTAGCCCTCAATTTGTATCATTTTATTCATTTGATGTGCCACAGCTATGGTAAGTTGCACCAACCATAGAGATATGAACCTGTGTGCATACCTTTTGGCATCCATCCCTAATTTAAATGTGGCACCACAAAGTCCAAATATCAGTCTAAGATGTTACCTGAGGTCAGCTATAACTTGTTACGTATGTGTCAGAATCCAGTTCAGCCATGTATCACAAAACATTGAGGAACGCTATGGCCCTCATTGCAACCCTGGTGGTTGGTGTTAAAACGGAGGTAATACTGCAAATAGGCCAGCGGAAAAAAAATGGGATTACGACCGTGGCGGAAACCGCCAACATAGACAGCCACTTTAACACTTTGACTTCCACGGCGGTAGAAACAAACAGCGCAGCGGACACCGCCAACAGACAGGCGGAAGACAAAGTACCGCCCACTGTATTACAAGTGGCCTATCCGCCACCTTTCCCGGGGTGGAACCAATTCTATCAAAAGCACGGCGGAAACAGTACACAGAAGGGAAACTCTCGACACCCAACGAGGAACCAGGACACCATGGAGCCCAATCTTCAGGTATTACCCATGTTGGTTTACCTCCTCTTCTACCAGGAGTATGAACGGCGACGACCAGGGTGAGTACTGCACCGACAACACAGGGGAGGGGTGACACACACACACAACACCCCCACCCTCACCCTCACCCCCAACAACATACACACAAATACATGCAGCAACATTACATATACACCCCCCCACCCTCTGGAAGAACGCAAAGACAAAAGGAAATGATTGTAACGATAGTAATCATTAAAAATCCATTAGTCAAAACTCCAAATTCAGTATATACAAATATGTACACCAACTACACAAGTCCGGATAGTGTACTAATCATTGTCCGTGGACCACTGGGCCCAAAATGCATGGGCGAGGCCCACACATGATACCTGACTGGAAACGGAAGGAACACTGCTGGGGCATCAGATCGAAAATATACAGGCACCTCAGGGAGAGGGGGAGGGGGGCACCTCAGCCTGATGAATGCACAATGCCACTGCTGCATAAGGGTGCTCCATGCCCATTGTTGTATCCTGGGAAGTGCAAAGCCACAGTCTCTCAAGTCTCTCCAGTGGGTGGTTTGCCCACTGCTTTATCCTGGGGAGTGCAAAGCCACAGTCTCTCAAGTGGATAACAGTCTCCACTGGTTCTGGAGGGGGCCTGGTGCCCAGAGTGCTTCATCCTGCCAAGGACTGAGGTAGTGGGTGTATCTCTCCACTGGTTCTGGAGGGGGCATGGTGCCCAGACTGCTCCACATGCAGTGTGGCCGATACAATTCCCTCACCTGGGTGTGCGTGCCACGAGATTTGGGAGGTTCAGGTAGCATGATACGCCATGGAGACAGCAACATACCCCACACTGCTGCGGCTGCGCCTTTCACCTGCATGTGCAAACAGTGATGGAAGAAATGCCTCATGGAAGCTGCCCAGGGTCCAGGAACTCTCCTCCAGCCTCAGACGACTGACCACTGGTGATGGTAGCCATGTCAGCGGTGGTGCCTGTGTCCGAGGACGCCGCAGGGCCGGTAGCGGTTCTTGCGGCTGTGTCTGTTGCGGCGGTGCTGGCAGCAGTGCATGGGTCAGCACCTGCTGAGGGACGTCTCCTGCAGCCTCGGACGGCTGCCCACTGGGGAAGAGGCTGGGGACTGTCACTGAGGCTGTAGACGTGCTGGGGGCAGTGCAGGTGGCGGTGCTTGCGGCTGTGTCTGTCGCAGCGGTGCTTGCGGCGGTGTCTGTTGAGGCTGTGCTGGCAGCGGTGCATGGGTCAGCACCTGCTGAGGGACACAGCAGGACGTCTCCTGCAGCCTCGGACGGCTGCCCACTGGGGAAGAGGCTGGGGACTGTCGTTGAGGCTGTAGACGTGCCGGGGGTGGTGCAGGTGGCGGTGCAGGTGGTGGTGCAGGTGGAGGTGCAGGTGGCGGTAGTGGTGGCGGGGCAGCTAGTAGTGTTCGCCGCCGTGCAGGTTGGCGTGATCGTGGACAGAAAGTGTGACACTGGTCCCTCAGTCGGTGCCACCATGCCCTCTCCTGACCTGCTCTTCAGCTTTTGGCCCTTCTCCAGCTTTGATAGTGCCGCACTTGTCTTGCCACTATCCCCTTTGGTGTTTGCTGAGCCCTTGGTGGCTGGTACTTTCGGCTTCTCCCTCTGGGAAGTGGGCACCTTTTTCACCTTGGCAGGTGGCGGAATGTCCTTGCCCTCGCTACGTGGCACACTGGCAGCCCAGATGGGTGGCGCACTCCATGACCCCCCAGTTGCTGGCACCACTGTGTCTGGGGATGTGGTGGCTGAGGTGCTAGGCTGGGACCTGGAAAGCCTGGCCCTAGGGGAAGGACGGGGGAGTTGTAGGGAAGAGGTCAAATTTTGCCAGGAAGAGTTTTATAGACACACTGGGACAGGAAGATGGAGGGGGTTTGGCAGTGGAGGTAGAGGTAGTGGTTGTAGGAGGTGTATGTCTGCTGAATTTTGGTGAAGGTGCATGGGCCGGAGGCTGATGTGAGGTGGAGGGCTGTTGGGTGGGTGTGTGCCTGCGTTTGTGTACTTTGGGAGGAGGGCTCAATGACACACTGGGAGAGGACAATGGGAATGTGTGAATGGTAGTGGGGGAGGTGAGTGCCTGTGAGCGGTGTGTGGTGATGGGCGTGCTGGTGATGGAGGCAGTGTCTGAGGATGTAGTGCATGCAGGTGTGAGTGGAGACGAGACAGGGAGGGAGGGAGGAGGAGGACCTGGAGGAGGGGGACACAGTGGAGGCAGTGGATGTTGCTGTGTCTGCATGGGGATGGTGCTTGTGTGAGTGCCTGTGGGATGTGTGGTGCTTATGTTTGCCTGAGCCACTCTTGTGTGTTGATGAGTGTGCATGCTGGTCTGATGGTGTGCATAGGATAGGCTGAAGTACAGGGGATTGGGTCTGGGTAGAGGAAGTTGGAGGGGAGAGGCTAGACACAGGGACAATGGCTGCCATCAGTGCTGAGGTCAGAGTCTGAAATGCTCTCTGTTGGGCTGCCTGCCCAGAATGAATGCCCTCCAGGTATGCATTTGTTTGTTGCAAATGCCTCTCTACACCCTGGATGGCATTCACAATGGTATATTGCCCAACAGTGAGGGATTTCAGGAGATCAATAGCCTCCTCACTGAGGGCAGCAGGGCTGACTGGGGCAGGGCCTGAGGTGCCTGGGGCGAAGGAGATGCCCACCCTCCTGGGCGAGCGGGCACGGGACACATGCTGAGGGGCTGCTGGGAGGGCGGTGCTGGTAGACTGTACCTTTTGATGCGGTGGGCACAGAGGTGCCCGCCACCGCAAGGGAGCTCCCATCAGAGGAGGAGTCGCTGTCACTGCTGTCTGCTCCCATCCCCGCCGTGGGGCTCCCCTCGCCCTCCGTCCCACTGGTGGCTTCCGACTCTGTTGTTTCACCCTCCAGGGCCAAGTGGGTTTGCAGCTCCCTACTGCTCCAGTGCCAATGCTCCTCTGCCTGATAATGCTATTGCACACAAGAACAGGGAGACCACAAAAAGGGGGGGGAGACAGAAGAAAGACATGTTCAGTGCATGCAACACCACTACCGTTGGCGGACACAACACACAGGGAGCAGCCCTCTGCACTACACCATGCACTGACAGTTCCTAGAAATTTCAGCTGACCATTGGGTACGAGGCCTAAGACCAAATCCTGCACACCTGTAAGTCACAGGAGCCTGACTAGGTGTAGATGGCTCTTACCACTGGTGGGTTTCAGGTGCCACATGGCCTGCCTCGCAAGGGACCTTGCCTACCAAGTTCGCCCTGGCCTAGGGGAACCCACTGCCCACCTCCACCACCTCGTAAGGCGCGCAGAGTCAGCTGAATGAGAGTGTACTCAGCCCCTTGTGGCTGCTGTGATGCCCTCAAGCGCCCATCCAACTCCGGATACGCCAGGATCCGGAACATCAGGGGGGTCATGGTGCGACGGGCACCCCTCCCACGTTGGGAGGCCATCCCCAGCTAGGCCTCTGCTGTCTTCTTACTCCAGCGGCGCAGGTCCTCCCATCTTTTCCGGCAGTGGGTGCACTGTCTGTGGTAGACCCCCAGGGTCCGGACTTCCTTGGCGATGGCATGCCAAATACCCCTCTTCTGGTGGGCGCTGACCTAGAGGAATGGTACAGGGGGAAGGGAAATTACTTACCTGTCCGGACCGTCATACTCATTGCCCCCCAGTCCCCACCCTTGCCCTGTTGCACATACACTCCCCATACGCACATGCAGGCCTCAGCCCCCCCATGTATCTTCCATCCACACCACTCAAAACAGGCATTGCCCATGCAGCATGCTCACAGTGTACTCACCTGTTTGTGTGGAGGACCGTACAGTTGCGTGTACTGGGGGAGGACCCCATCCACTAGTTTCTCCAACTCCTCCGAAGTAAAGGCAGGGGCCCTTTCTCCAGACATATGAGCCATCGTCGGTTCCAGACACAGGTGACAGCAGCACTTGCAGTGTAGGTACTCTCCTGGTGAAGGTCAGGTATCAAGTGAGTGAACAGACAGAAAATGGCGGTCACGTCCGCGGCGATGCGTACCGTCACCGCCGGTGTACATCGTCATTGGCTCCTAGGACCCATAGGGCCCAATGTTAACCAATGTAGAATTGCACCGCAGCCTTCGACCACCCACCACGATGGTGTAGAACGCCCACCAGTTACCTCATATCCCCTTGTCCCACCTTACAGGTCAGGCAGCCGCCATTTCAGGAGGCCACATGGGACGGATGTTAACTGCGTCACACATATCTAGGCCAGGAATATAGAGAGATACTGGCACATTGCGGATTAATAACGTTTCTGCAAATAACACATTGTAATACCTCAGTGTTGGATGACTCTCTGCTCACTGTTCTCCTCCATAGGGCACGTCTGCTGGGGCAGGTGATGAGATGGCGGCATCCTCCGGTGTACAGACCCCTGGTGGACCTGTCGACAATGGAAGAGAGACACATCCTAGTCACATACAGACTTGATCGTACAACAATCCAGGAACTGTGTGCCCAGTTGGAGCCGGACCTGATGTCAGCTATCCGCCATCTCACAGGAATCCCCCCTCTAGTGCAGGTCCTGTCTGTACTCCATTTCCTGGCCAGTGGGTCTTTGCAAACAACAGTGCCCATGGCATCAGGGTTGTCCCAGCCAATGTTCTCTAACGTGTTGTCCAGAGTGTTGTCTGCCCTGCTGAAACACATCGTGTTCCCTCAGGTGGAGGATTTGCCCACAGAGAAAGGTGACTTTTATGCCCTGGGGCATATCCCCAACATCATTGGTGCCATTGATGGTACACATGCGGCATTTGTTCCCCCCCCCCCGCAGGAATGAACAGGTGTCAGAAACCGGAAGAGCTACCATTCTATGAATGTGCAGATGGTGTTTTTGGCAGACCAGTACATCTCCCATGTGAATGCCATGTATCCTGGCTCAGTCCATGACGCTTACATTTTGAGGAATAGCAGCATCCCTCATGTGATGGGGCAACTCCAGGAGCACCTAAGGGTTAGTGTGTGTCTAACAGTTGTCCCTCAACATTTGCAGGTGACTCTGGTTACCCCAACCTGTCATGGCTACTGGCCCCAGTGAGGAGTCCCAGGACAAGGGCAGAGGAACGCTACAATGAGGCACATGGAAGAACTAGGAGGGTGATCGACCCACCTTCGGCCTCCTGAAGGCCAGATTCCGATGCCTCCATCTGACAGGTGGCTCCCTATACTGCTCACCGAAGAAGATGTGCCAGATAATCGTGGCCTGCTATATGCTGCACAACCTGGCTTTGTGACGCCAGGTGCCTTTTCTGCAGGAAGATGGGCCAGATGGTGGTCTTGTGGCAGCTGTGGAGCCTGTGGACAGTGAAGAAGAGGAAGCAGACGAAGAGGATATCGACAACCAAAACAACGTCATCATGCAATACTTCCAGTGAGACACAGGTAAGAAGATGTCACTGCTTCCCACATCTCATACTATTGTTGGAACTAGCATAAGTCTGTCATTTTCATTTAGTGTATGGACCCTGACTTGTCACTTTGACTTTCCATTTAACAGATCTGTGTCCCACTTTGTGCCCTCTGCTATGTTTACTGCTGGCCTACAGCTGTGTTACATTGGTATGTGACCAAGTAAATTGGCATTGCTATATTCCATAATTATTGCAATTACACATTTGTGAAAGCACAGACTGACTCCAGATTGTTTTGTGATTGAAGTGTCTTAATTCCTGTGCTAATACGTGGAGGAAGTTGTAAAATGGGCTGGGGTGATGGTAGACAAATGTCCATGGCAGAGTCCAGTCTATGTGTTTCACAGGTGCATTGTCCATAGGAAGTGAAGCAATGGCAGTTTAAGGATGGACAGGGTGACATAGTGGGACAGAAGGGTGACATTAAGGGGGGTCTCATTTCCTGGTGGGGGTCTTGGCAATGTTCTCTGTCTTGTTCCTGTATCTCAGGGACCGTTTGCGAGGTGGTTCTCTATCTGCAGGGGGTGGGGTGCTGGTGTCCTGTTGTTCCTGTGGCGGTGCCTCCTGTCCACTAGCGCCGGCAGAGGTGGAGGGCTGTTCATCATCCAGGCTAGTGTCAGGGGCCCCTTGTTGTGCCACTGTGTCCCTCCTGGTGTTGAGATGGTCTGTCAGCACCCCTGCAATGGTGACCAGGGTGGCGTTAATGGACTTCAAGTCCTCCCTGATCCCAAGGTAGTGTTCCTCCTGCAGCTGCTGGTTCTCCTGAAACTTGGCCAGTACCGTTGCCATCATCTTCCGGGAATGATGGTAAGCTCCATGATGTTGGAGAGTGCCTCGTGGAGTGTCGGTTCCCTGGGCCTGTCCTCCCCCTGTCGCACAGCAGTCCTCCCAGTTTCCCTGTTATCCTGTGCCTCTGTCCCCTGAACTGTGTGCCCACTGCCACTGCCCCCAGGTCTCTGATTTTCTTGGGTTGGTGGGTTTGCCTGGGTTCCCTGTACTGGTGGACACACTGCTGATTGACGTGTCCTGGGCACAGAGGGATGGGCCCGCTGGGTGGGTGCTGTTCTGGTGTTTCCTGAGGGGGAGGCTCTGTGGTGGCTCGTGACAGTGTCAGGGAAACCGACTGTCCCGAGGTCCCAGATGGGCCAGGCTGGTCATCTTGATCCAGGCGTGCAGAGCTGCTGTCATCACTGTGGGCCTCTTCTGTGGGGGGACTGGATATGTTTGGCACCTCCTGTCCAGTGACGTTGGGTAGGGGTCCTGTTGGTGTGTAAATGCATAATTATTGTATTGGTGTGTGCCACTGTGTGCAATGGGTGGTTGACCCTCTACTCCAGTGCTTGCATTATTGGATTGGTCCTTGTGTGATTCGTGATTTTGGGGCATGAGTGAGTCTCTGTACTGGACATACTTGGGTGATGGGTGTCCATGCATTAGTGTTACATGCAGGGCTTGGTTTTGGGATGTGTGGGTTGTGTTGGTGGGGTATCTATGGGTTGTTTGGGTGATGGGTGTGAGGGTAAGGGTAAGGGTGGGAGTATGTGATGGCATGCAGGTGGGGTGGGGGATGAGGTAGTAAAGATTTGACTTACCAGAGTCCAGTCGTCCTGCTACTCCTGCGAGGCCCTCGGGATGCAGTATTGCCAAGACTTGCTCCTCCCATGTTGTTAGTTGTGGGGGAGGAGGTGGGGGTCCACCGCCAGTCCTCTGTACAGCAATCTGGTGTCTGGAGACCACAGAACGCACCTTCCCTCGTAGGTCGTTCCACCTCTTTCTGATGTCATCCGTGTTCTTGTATGCTGTCCCACTGCGTTGACCCTGTCGACAATTCTGCACCATAGCTCCATCTTCCTTGCAATGGACATCTGCTGCACCTGTGATCCGAATAGCTGTGGCTCTACCCGGATGATTTCCTCCACCATGACCCTGAGCTCCTCCTCAGAAAACCTGGGGTGTCGTTGAGGTGCCATGATGTGGTGTGGGTGATGTGTGAGGAGGTGTGTGTTGTGATGTGTGAGTGGGTGTGTTGGTATGTGTTGTTTGAGGTGCATGGATGTTGTGTAAGTGATGGTGTTGTGTGTCTGTGGATGCTGGTGTTGTTTTAGGTAGTGTCTCTCTCTGGCCTGCTTTCAAATTTCTGGTAGTAAGGGTTTGTGGGTAATGTGGGTGTGTGTTTTATAGTGTTGTGGGTGTGGTGTGTGTATGTGTATCAGGTGTGTGTATTTCGAATTGGCCAATGTGATTGTGTTTTGTATATGTGTGTGTATTTTGAACGCTGCGGTGTGTACCACCAATGGATTACCGCAGTTGAAAGACCGCAGTGTTGATTTGTGGGTCGTGATAGTGTGGGCATATTCTTGTTGGCATGATGGTGTCGGTTTTGTTATCGCCAGTTTATCACTGACCTTTGGACTTGTGTGGGTATCTATTTTGTGGCAGTTTCTGGGCTGTGGGTCGTAATACCTGTAGCGGAATTCCGTGGCCGCACCAGTATGTTGGCGGTCTTCTGCATGGCGGTAAGTGGGATTTACCGCCAGGGTTGTAATGAGGGCCTATATTTCCTGTAAAAATCTGGATTTTAAAACATGTGTTTCCTGATACACTAACAGACCATGTGTCAAACATATGTTAGAGCCACATTAGCATCATCAATTGATGAGAAGGCAGCACTAATTTACAGGCTCCTGATGTGTTTTGTAAGTTAGTCTAGCTGTTGAGTCAACAAATGACGGTAATGCGTAGGAATTACTGTATATCTCACAGGCAACTGTGGCCCATATACATTTGTTGTGTCACATTTGTGCTGCTTTTTGACACAAAAGCGGCGCTAACTTACAAAATACAATTGTATTTTGTAAGTTTGCGCCGCTTTTGCTTCAAAAAATGACGCAAATGCGGTGCTAAGAAAGTAGAAATATGGGCCTGTATGTTTAACTTGCATTCCACAGGTTCAAAAACATTGCCTGCAGCATATAAACAAATCAGCTACTGTCACTACAGAGCATTTAAATGTGCACATTACTCTGATTAGTACTCACCATGGGGCCACCAATCACAATCCCCAGGTGGTCCAGCAGGTCTTGCTCCCGGGCAACCAGGTCAGCCCAACAGTGTTTCAGCTGGTGGTCATTGCATGGTGTGTTGTAGATTCGCTGTAGATGGTACAGGACCTTTGCCCACCGGAGCCTCCTTCCCTCTGTGTGATAGCCCTGTATCACACGACCACCTGCTTCAATCATGAACGGCAGGAAGTGGCACACCAGCCAAATAAAGCCACTCAGCTCCTCCTCTCCCATCCTGCCAAGACGAGGCCTACTCAACATGCTTGCACCAAAAAAAGGGAATAAAGGGGTACAGAGGAGAATAGAGGGAAAGTAGGACAGGGAAATGCAAAAAAACTAACAGAACACAGCCTAACTATCCCCAAACTAACACTACCCACAACAGATTCCCAACACTACAAAGACAAATGTTGATGCCAAAAATGACCAAAAAAATACTAACACAGGATACCAGACACTTATGAAACACAAAAAGACAATTTAAAGACCACACTGGAGACAAATTCACAAAATGCACAGAGAGACAAGTCAAAACACAGCCACCCAGTCAGGAAATATCACAGACTGCAAAGTGAAAGTCAAAGTACACCCACTGTACCAATTCTGTAAACAGGATATCCTATTACATCACTTCCTGCCTCAAATGCCGTGCCTTTTTATTGTTATGCGTCAAAATATTATGACGCTTACAGTGTCATTTTATTTTTACGCACATGCTTAGAAATAACCCTGCATCCATATTTTGAAATATGTTTCAGACTTAACTAATTTCAGGGGGTACAGTGTGGGAATTACCGCTCAGGGCCAATGGATGTTTCATGGCAATGTGCGCCATATTTCGACGCATATGCGTCATTTTTGGATGCATGTGCATTTTTTTTTACGCGTATGTGTCAAAATTTCTGTCTTTAACTGGGTTTGGGTCATTTCTCATTTGTAATAGTACATGACAGGTGTGACAATACAGAGATATGCTGATTGCACCAACATTGTGCATTCCAGTGTATGGGCACATGTTAATGATCATACTACTGCGGACCATGATCCTCTATTTGTTGTACCAGATTTGCACTCTTCACTGACGCAATAGATGACCAAACGTGTGGAATACAATTAGGTATTACCCAGTTTGGGCATGTTTTGCGTCAAGAGAGGATAGCAAGGCGATGCAACTCAATACAGTAACTCAATGCCTATGGGTCAATGTGTGTGATTTGGCTCTTACAACTGTAGTTGTCCCACTGTGTGAACATCACAAGATGCATTTTTGCAAATCTGCTTGCATGCATGTGGAGTCAATGTGTCCAACCCTCAGATGCTATTGAGTGTGGAAATGAGAGAGGAAATGTGTTTGTCATACACGTAGCAACAACTGCTGTGTGCACTTCTTAGGTTTTTTGGAACATAAGCACCACCAATGACAAAGCATGCACAGGATAGATATCAGACAGTTGATCATGGCAATGTTCCAAAACTAAGCCATCACATGTCCTGGAAAGTTGGATACTACTTCCTAGGCACTTGTTTGTTTAATCCCTATGAGTCAGGCATGGGGTAATGCTATGTGGGTACCATGTTTGGACACTGAGTCCCAAATACAATCCACAAATGTCATGTCATGCCACAGTTAGAGTCATATAAATGAGCCATGTCTCTACTGTGGCAGTGGAGGACCAGCAGACCAAGTAGCACGTGTTCACATATTTCCAGTGATAAAATGCACAAAGGTGTCCGGTTCAAGTGTGTAGGCTTATGTTTAGCGTCTATCATCATTACACAGAGCTTTATTTGGTTATTTGACCATCAAAGCATAAATACAATCCAAGCATAATAAGAGCATAAAAAGTAAAAGCGATATTGTAAACATATACATGAGAAATAGACATCAAATACTATATACATAACACTAATTTATAAGAAACTACCATTTAAAAACTCTTCTTATATGCGATGAGGTTCCAAAAATTTACTAATACAAATATAAAATTCAATATAATGATAAAAGTTAAGAAACTATGCAAGGAGAGGAAATCATAGAGCTACTATTTTAAAAACAACTCTTCCTTATATGCCATCGGCAACAAGAAACTTGCTAACCGCAACAACCAGGGATTTTGAAGTATTACTCCTTAGAATTCTCATTGCTACCTTGTATTGGGTCACCCCTAGAGCACGGCAGATGTTACGAATACACTTGGATCGAGGAGCAGAATTAACTGGACAAAAAACAAGAAGTGCTTCTCATTTTCCAGACTACCAGAGCAATCGGGGCACAAATCTGATGAGGGATCAAGCCCCCATTTACTAGTCAGGGATAACAAAGGGAGATTCCCAAAACGAAAATGAGCAAACATCCCTTTCCCCCGCAAATCTAGAATAAGATCTAAATAAGGTTCAAATTGAGGGATCAATTTAAAGTCCATAAATGAGGCAGTCAAACGACTAACTAGTTTACTACAGATTAGCTTGTTTCTTACATAGGACCAATAGGATGTTTTCGCAATGAGACTGTGTGACTTCTCCAAACCCTGTGGGTTTTCCCACAAGCTTCCAAATCCCAAGATGTGGAACCATTTGGATACATGTTTACCCATGGGATGGAAGTCACATTTGGTCTCTTCAAGAGGTCACAGAAGGAATCTCTATATATAACAAGTTCTGGAACCGTCCAGATACTCACCCAATATAATAGCGGTTTGAGAATAATCAGATCCATTATACGTGTAAAACCCAAATCTAAAAACAAGGGTTTTAGTGGGGTACTCTTAGGACAAGCAACTAAGGCTCTAGCAAAATTATTTTCACCTACCAATATTTTGCTACAATCAGAGGATCCCCATATTTCTGCACCATAAACTGCTGCCCCCTGTGCTTTGGCCAAATAGATTTTAATGGCAGGAGAAACCGCTTTGGACACAGAGCTTTTATAGAAGCGCAGGATAGCGGCTGCTCTGTTTTGAAGGAGCCCCATACTTTTCTCAATCTGGTCCTCACAAAGCATGTTACTTGAGATCCTTATTCCTAGATAATCAATAGAATTAACCCTAGTCAATACAGACCCATCTAAGCTAATTTTGCATCTACCCTGATGTCCCAAACCAAAGATCATTAGCCTAGTTATATCAACATTCAGTTCTAATCCATAATCCATACAGAAAATTTTGAAGTGATCAACTAGTGTTTGTAGTCCCATTGGGGTCTTGGAAATAAGGAGAGAGTCGTCAGCAAAAAGTAAGATGTGTATCTTTTGGGAATTCAATGTAGGAGCATCATTCTGGCAAGCAAGCAATTTGGGGACAACCTCATTAATAAAAAGGGAAAATAACAATGGAGCCAAGACACATCCTTGGCGTACTCCCTTGTAGATGGGAATGTTATCTGTCAGTTCACCTTGGTCTCCCCACCTCACCTGTGCAGAGGTATTCACGTGCAATCGCCTAAAAAGCGCGATTATTCTGTGAGGAATTCTCTGCCTCAATAGTACTTCCCATAACTTCTTCCTTGGGACCAGGTCAAAGGCTGTTCGCAAATCCACGAACATTACATATAAAGGTTGTTTATCAAGGACTACGTACTTCCATTGCAAAAGCACCAATCTAAATGCCTGGTCTATTGTACTAACCTTGGTGTGCTGACAAAGTTAATGGATCAGGATTCTTAAACCAGCAGGTTTCCTCACAATATTTGTACACAGGTTGGCCTCTAAAATTCCCACTGCATCCGGGAACATCAGTGCCTCTGTGCTAATTAATCTCACAGCTATTCACCACGCAAGCCCCATCAATATGTGGGGGGCAATGTGAATCAGCGTGTGGACTGTCAGGGTCCTACCATGTGTTGACATTTCATGCACATTATCTGACGTTGTTTGTTGTGCTGGAGGAACCATACCCAATCCATGCATACAGCCATGGTACAGTGTCACTATTTGTCACTCATGCATACATGAAACCCAGACAAGGGAGGGGCCATGATTAGGCTATTTGGAGAAAAGTTCCACCCCATGGTACAATAAGTAAACTGATTATGCTAGAGAATGTATTTGAGTATGCATTGTAGACCCACTTGACACAATACCCCAGGAGGAAAGTGAGGGCTGGGAAAACAACTATGATACAAATGTAGCCACAGGGAACCTTTATGGTAACGCAAAGACAGGAACCAGTCAGGCTAACAGGATGCAGGGTCAATCAGGATACAAAAATTTAACAAGGCAAAAACACAGTGAGCAGACTGAGATTGGTCAAAGGTGGAACAACACTGTGGAAAATGAAAACTGTGTTTCTCCTGTGTGTTGGAACGTAACACAATAACCCATTGCTACACAGCTGATTTATACGGCAATGCATAACAGAGTTATAGATAAAATGGCAGCTTCTATGCTTTTCCAGACAGCTGCAAGGGCAGTGCATGTTCAAATGGCTGGTCTGCATGGAGGTGCTCACAGGTGTGTGCAGCTTCAGTCTCTCACAAGTCCTGTAGTTGAGAATCAAGTTCAAAGGGCCAACAGTACCTTTCACATGGGAAGCAATGTACAGGTGATTACAGGTCCTACAGACTACAAGGCAGTGCATTATTTAATCAGAAGTCCATGCAGACAGAAGTACAATGACTATGGCATAGCATACAAAAGAGGGAAGCACACTGGATTCACATTGTGAGTCTGGGTGTGTGTAGAGGAGGGATTATCTGGGTACACGTATTCCCTTTCCAGGGACCTCTTAAGAAGGGTGGGGTGAGCCAGGGAACATGGGTGTGGCAGGACTTAGGACATGGGCTGCCATGTGCAGGGGATGTCTTGTGAGCAATGCTAGTCATACCTGGGGCACTTGTGCTATTAATTTGCTGCTTATATGTAAATCTTGTCATACATAGTCCTTTCAAAGATAGGTGATGTAACAGTTACTGCTGTCAAGGGTCTGGTCATATCTTCTTGTCACCAATGCAATAGCACATCCACTGCCTCATGTATGAGGCATTTATTTCCCTTATTGACTGATGGTGTCTTAGTTGTGTGCCATATGCTGCGATGACGCATGTTGCCAACATGTATGTGTGAAATAGCGGTGGTCCTCTGTTATTGCCCTTCAAATGTGAAATGTACAGGATATATGTCATTTACAGTGTGTGTGAATTTGGCTCTACATTCATACGCATCAAATTTTCTGTGGATGTTTCTGTATCCTAATCTGTATTTCTGCAATGCTCCATGAGGGTACACTCTGATTCTGATAGTTAGGGATAATGTTATGCAAAAATGATTATCCAGACCATGATTTAGTGATTAGAATAGGTGTTTATTAACATATGGTAAGACAGTAGTGATGGATGAGTAGAGTTAAAAGAAATTTTGGACAATATGATATCTCCGACGCAATCCTGCAGCTGTGTTTGGATGGTCACCCTCATGTTGATGGACAGCATCCTCCTCTTCCTCCTCTTCAGGCATTTGTGGGTCTGGTTCATATAGGGGAATGTTCCTTCTTACACATATGTTGTGCACGATGGCACAGGTCAAAATTATTTTGCACACCATTTCAGGTGAGTATAGGAGGCTGCCTCCGGTGATGTTGAGGCACCTGAATCTTGACTTCAGGATGCCAAAGGTCCTCTTGACTATGGTGCGTGTTGTCCTATGTTCCTCATTATAGGCACGCTCTGCTGCAGTGGTTGGGTTTGCAAATGGGGTCATGATCCATGGCTCGATCCCATACCCCTGATCAACTGAAAGAGAAAATGAGTGACAACATGTTGATGTAGTTTGCACCATAATTATCACTTTGCATGGCAGTTGTTCTCTTGTGTTGTCTGTGACTCATCTGTGTTTGTGTTATTGTGTGGAATCCTAGGCTTCTAGGATGTACCATCAGCATTGGGTTGTTTCCTTAACTGAATGGGTGTTTGGCTGATTGACCGGATGTCAGCAGTATTTTTGTAGAGTTGCAGTACAGTGTGTACTCCCTTGCATTATGTCATGTGAAAGAGGTGTCCCTGTGTCTTAACTGGGGGTGAGATGATACTTCCATTCACAGAATCGATTCCACAGTGGTGGTAACACGGTTGCATCTATATACCCTTGACATCCCATCCAATTTCACGCATGAAATAGAATTATTTAAACATCAGTGAGACCCTTAGATTTGGCTAGGTGACAATGTACAACACATCTCCGTAAGTTGTCAGCACTGATGTGTTGACAATTGACTATGCACTAATTTCACATGTGTGACAAGTTCACTGCAGACCTATTTCTCTGCCCTTGCCAAGTCGACTCAGGAATTAAAGTGCACCTATTCTACTGAACATGTTCTAGTTCAGATGGCTAACTTGGTTGTGAGGTTGTCATTTGAGTGTCCGAAGGTCCGTATGCTTGTACATCTGTTGTGTGTGTGAATTTGTCTCTATGCGTTTGTGTAGGAATGTGCACTTTCAATATTGTTCCATCAATATGTGTTCTTCGCACAGTCCACATGCTTATTGGTAGTGGGCAATGTGAGAGCAGGAGTGATGTGAGATATTGGTACAGCCTCAATGATTCCATCTCACCTTCATTGTAGTCATCATCAGGCTATGTGTGTCATGGTGTTTGACCTGCAGCATTACACACCCCTAACACAGTATGTTTTGTTTGGAAGGGTGTTTGATTGAGTGTTATTGATGTGATGTTGAAAGATTAATCTTCCAAATTGTCCATAGGTGTGTATCCCATTGGGTGAGGATATCAAACATGCCAAGCGGTGTCACAACCTCATTGTCTTCCTGGCCACGTGTCGATGTCGTGGTGTTTGACCTGCAGCATTACACATTACACACCCCTTACACAGTACGTTTTGGTTGGAAGGGTGTTTGATTGAGTGTTATTGATGTGATGTTGAAAGATTAATCTTCCAAATTGTACTGCCAGTTGAGGGCTTGTCATTGTCATTGTGTTGTTTTAAATTGTCCCCTTGTGTCTGTGGAGTGGCATCTATTGTTGTTTCATACTGTCATTTGTCCATAGGTGTGTATCCCATTGGGTGAGGATATCAAACATGCCTAGCGGTGTCACAACCTCATTGTCTTCCTGGCCACGTGTCGATGTCGTGGTGTATGTCTTGTGTGTCTTAGAGGGTTGCTGTGCTGTGTGTATATAAGTTGGTTTCTATACTTACCAACAAGTAGGCCATTTTCATATCGTCCATCCTGAATGGCTTGCCAGTTGAGCTATACCTCTGGATGATGTCTTGTTGGCGGAGTCCCAGAAGGGTTGTCCTGGTGTGGAATATCCTCTCCTGCCTTCTGCGTTGCCTTTGGGGTCCCTGCTGGTGTTGTGGTAGCTGCTGTTGTTGGTCCTGTGCTCTGCGTCTGCGTGCATGCTGGATGAAAAGCACCTCCATGTCTTCCTTTTGGAGCTCAGCTGTTGCTTCAGTTTGTTTTCTTTAAGTACAGGTGTGTTTGCCCCATTTTAATGCCTGCCCTGACCCAGGTGTTATTTTTTTACGCGAATCGGGCTGTGCATCATTTTCCGACTCCGCCTCCCGGCCCTGCTGGATTTTTGCGAGATTGGATAAACAAGGCGCACAGGAGTTTAAGTCATTTTTTGAATGGGAACACCTACCTTGCATGTCATTAATGCAAGGCGGTTTCACGCATCCAGAAAATGACACACACAGCGGAATTTTGGTGTTCGCGGGCTTGGGAGTCAAAGGTTAAATATGGTGCACGGTTTGTGCCAAATGTGCGTCACTATTTTTGACGCCCATTCGGCGCCAAAAGAGTATAAATATGCCCCTTAGTGAGGTGAGGTGCAAAGGAAAGGCCACTCCCCTGGGGATGCCTCAGAGCAGGGTGAAAGAGACTAGCAAGGGTAGGAAGCAGAACACGGCACTCAGCCCAGACCGGACGGACAAATTGCAGGGCAGAGAAACACACAAGTGGGGCCTAAATGATAAACAAGAGGCTACCCCCTCAGAAAACATGGTAAAACAAACATTATTTTGTTAACCCCTTCCAAAGCGGCATGTAGGATTGCCTACAAAGGAAATTGTCAGAGAGGCATGACAAGTGAGGCCAGGACTGGAAAGAAATGTAACAGCAGGGTATGATGGCCAAAGGCTGATCAATCACAATTGATTTCTGACTTTGTGACATTGATTTATGATACCCATGATTGATTTATGACCATATAACATTATTATGAAGCCTCTTTGAAATACGAATAACAAGTTTAAATTGGCAATCATGATTGTTTTTGGTAAAATAAATGTAGCCTATTTTATATTACACAAAAAAGTTTGCGGTATGTGTGTGTTTGTTGTATAGTCACTATTGTGACAAATGTATTGGGTTTATTGGTAGGGGACTGGTACAAGTGCGTGAGTTATTACACTTGCAGAAAATTATTTCATGTGTTGAACAAAGTGGTCCGCAAAGAAACATTAGCAACGAAAGAGTTTACTGGACACGTGCTTTGTACTTTTTCAGGACAGACAAGGAAATTTATTGCATACACAACAACAAGAAGGGACTCTGGTCTGACATGCGAAATTGTAAGCCTTGTGATTCATGGCACAAGACAGACATACAGGTATCCTGCATTAGAGGTATAGTTTAGTTGCTTCACCATTTTAACGTGGCTTCTGCTGATGAAAGCCCTGGACCCTTATCTTCCTTATAAGTCTATTTCTTCTGAGTCTCTTCTTACAAGTTTTAAGCAAACGTTTTCTGCAGCAGTCCAAAGAGCAATCAGGGTAAACATTACCCGAGTCCACTTCAGATTGCGCTCATCTGCAGAGGAAATTGTGGAATCTCTTGGAAGAATTCTACTTTGGTTTTATTGTAAGCTGTTTACTGTCTCATCTGAAAACAGATCACAGTCCAAGGCTTTGCAGAGAGCTGCGTGGCCTTTGGGATAGTTCTGCTGCTTAAGGGTTCATTGAGTGCTGCACTAAACAAGGTTTAACAATAATCGCCGCCACTTCATTCAACGGGGATGGCATAAACTAAGGCCATCATAGTGAGTTCAGGGCTAAATTCAGACCCCTGTACGGGAATCGGAAATAGGTGTTATTTACCCCATGTGTTACACGCTTCACTCTCAGAAATGGTATTTAACAGGTATGGTAAAAACCCCACCCTATTCCAACCTACTTTTAACGAATGCCTGTGCCTTCAGACAAGGTATGATTGTTGAACTTTTTTCATCTCTGTGGCCAGAACGGGATGGCTCATTCATTCATTCATACTTCTGAAATCGTAAAATGAGAATAGTTCATATGGGGTGCAGATAATCCTAATTCATGAGTGCAAGACACAATTCAGTTTGAGTTTTAGACCATACGAATAGTAATCTTTCCCATTGATGTCCCAGAACGTGGTAATAATAGGGAGGATAGAAAAAAACATATTTGAGATTTTCAATGCTTTTGTGGTCTTGGGCCAAGGTGGTTTCTTTCTAGTATTTTTCACATCACCTTTTAAATCCTCTTGTACATGTGATTGACAGTTCCCCAGTCTTAACAGAAGTTTATATATACCGACCTGTTTGAATCTCTCCTTGCTCCCCTCTAAACCAGTCATTTCGGTGGCCAGTATGGCTTTGGCAGTCAGTCATGCGAAGCATCGCTTACATGTTTTTGTCTGAACCTCCAGAATTTCCTATAGGGTAGCTGGTTAGGAGGAAGGAAGGGCAGCGGTAGAGTCAGTTGTGTGAATGGTGTGGCTTAGGTAACAATCGCTAGCTATGATACACTAGGAATCCTGGTTCTTTATTTTCTTTGTTAGACTTAGGCCCTCATTACAACCCTGCTGGTTGGTGTTAAAGTGGCGGTAATACCACCAACAGACCAGTGGTAATTATTGCCAAATTATGACCATGGCGGAAAGATCTCCGATATACCACCAATTTACCACACCGACTGCCACAGTGGAAACAACAGCCACCATTGCAGTAGCCGCCTACAGCCAGGCGGAAGTCGCTGTTCTGCCCACCATTATGACACTCCAAACTGCCACCTTTTCCGGGGCGGTACCAACGACATCAAAAGCCTGGCAGAAACTGAGCTCAGAAGTCAAAGCACACACCATTGGAGACACAGGGAACAACCACGCCGCCATGGAGCCCGAGCTGCATGTCTTCCCCATGATTTTCTATGTGCTGCTCCACCACGGACACCAACGCCGGCGAATATGACGACGGTGAGTACAGCTGCCTAGCACACAAAGGAGGGAGGGAGGGAAACAACAGTGACACACACACACGCACAACACCCTCCCAACACCATACACAGAATCAGCTGCATTGTAAAACATTTTTACCCCGTACCTCAGATGAATAATGCAAGGACAAAACGATTTTGAAAAAGGGAATGTAATGAGAGCAACACATCAAGATAAATAACTTAGGCAAGATAATAGATATATACATATGTAGACAAAAAGGGACACAGCCCAGTCCACAATGTACGTAGTCCACATGGCCACAGGCCAAAGTCCAAGGCCACACATGGCACCTGCATCAACACGGAGAGAACACTGCAGGGGCATCAGTTGGGAAATAGGTAGGCACCTCAGGGGGACAGGGGTTGGGGGGCACCTCAGCCGGCAGATGTAACAAGACCATGGTTCTGGAGGGGGCAACATGCCCTGTGCTTGGTCCTGGGGAGTGCAAGGCCATAGTCTCTCAAGTGGGTGACTTGCCCACTGGTTCTGGATGGGGCATCGTGGTTCTGGAGGGGGCATCGTGCCCTGTGCTCTTGATCCTGGGGAGTCTGGGTTAGGTGGGTGTCTTACCCACTGGTTCTGGAGGGGGCATCGTGCCCTGTGCTCTTGATTCTGGGGAGTGCAAGGTCACAGTCTCTCAGGTGGGTGTCATACCCACCGGAATTGCAGGTGGCAGGCCGCACAGCAGCCCATGGAGGCAAGATTATATACCGTCCACCCACAGTGAAGGCTGCTCAGTAGTGGTGTTGCTGCTGGTGGGGGGAGGCTCCTGCCCATCCCCTGCAACCTCGGATGGCTGCTCACTGGAGGTGGTGGTGGTGCTACTGCTTGTGGGGGGAGGCTCCTACCTATCCCCTGCAACCTTGGATGGCTGCTCACTGGAGGTGGTGGTGCTGCTGCTGGTGGGGGGAGGCTCCTGCCCATCCCCTGCAACCTCAGACGGCTGCACAACCATGGTTGGTGGTAGGGGTTCCGTCACACTTCCTGCCCCAGGCCCCTTGCTCTTCCTGCCTGCTAGTGCTGGCTCCTTGCTCTTCCTGACAGCTGGGGAAGGCTCCTTAGTCTTCCTGGCAGCTGGGGCAGGCTCCTTTGTCTTCCTGCCAGCTGGGGCAGGCTCCTTTCCCTTCTTAGCAGTAGCTGGGCCAGGCTCCTTTGTCTTCCTGGCAGCAGCTTTGGCAGGCTCCTTTCCCTTGAGGCTGTCTGGTGCAGACTCCTTCACCCTCAGGACATGTGCCCTGGATCCTTTTCCACCAAGAGTGGGTGTGGTGATGACTTGGCCCATGGACTGGGTGGCTGACATGCTTGACGGTGTTCTTCCCACCCTGGCCAGACTTGTAGGACAGGGGCGGAGGGGTAGGGAAGAGACCAGTGGTGGATAGGAAAAGTTTCTTAGGGACACTGGTGCTGGAAGAGGGAGAAGGAATGGGAGTGGAGGAAGAAGGAGTGGTTGTTGGAGGTGTCTGTCTGCTGATTTTGGGTGCAGGTCCATGGGCTGAATGCTTTTGTGAGGTGGATGGCTGTTGGGTGTCTGAGTGCTTGCATTTGTGTACCTTAGGAGGGCGAGTACAGACACAGCAGGAGAGGACACAGGGGACGTGTGCATGGATGTTGTGGAGGTGGCTGCCAGTGAGGTGTGTGTTCTGTTTGGTGTGGTGATGATGCTGGTAGTGGATGAGGATGTAGTGCATGCAGGTGTGAGTGTAGAAGGAAATGGGAGGGAGGTGGATGAGGAGGAGGAAGGGGAGGCAGTGGAAATAGTGGATGTTGGTATGTCTGCATCTGGATGGTGTTTGTGTGAGTGCCTGTGGGATGAAGTGCAGTGCTTGTGTTTGCCTGAACCACTCTTGTGTGTCGTCTTGTGTGCATGCTCGTCTGCCTGTGTGCTTGGGATAGGTTGGGGTTGAGGAGAATGGGATTGGGAAGAGGAAGTTGGAGGGGGGAGGGTGGAAACAGGACAATGGCTGCCATCAGAGAGGAGGCCAGAGCCTGAATCAATCTCTGTTGGGCCGCCAAGCCAGTGTGAATGCCTCCAGGAATGCATTAGTCTGTTGCATCTGGGCTGCCAGCCCCTAGATGGCATTCACAATGGTTGACTGCCCTGAAGAGATGGATCTCAGGAGGTAAATAGCCTCCTCACTCAGGGCAGCAGGGCTCACTGGGGCAGGGCCTGAGGTGCCTGGGGTGAAGGGGATGCCCACCTTCCTGGGTGAGCGGGCACGGGCATCTTGCTGAGGGGCTGCTGGGAGGGCGGTGCTGGTACAGGGTTGCGTCTGTATCTGTAGCTGGGGTGGTCACAGAGGTGTCCACCACCACCCGGAGGAGGTATCTGTCTCTGAACTGTCCCCTCCTGTCTCTGCCGTGGTGCTCCCCTCGACCTCCATCCCACTGGTGCCCTCACTATAGGTGGACTCTGCCTCCTGGGCCCTGTGGGATGCAGCTCCCTCTGTCTCCGGTGCCACTGCTCCTCCGCCAGTTGATGCTAATGCACATGAGAACATGGTGACAAAACAATAAGGGGGGAAAAGACAAAGGATACACTTGGTCAATGGCAGCACCAACACCACCGTTGGTGTACACAGCACCCTCACACCCATGGAACAGGCCTACGCACTATGCATTGCGCTACCAGTGATATTGCTAGCCACCAAGGAATAGGGAGGGGCACATACCGGCAAATGCAGCACACCTGGGACCCTCGCAGCCCTGACCATTAGTGGATGCCTAAGAGCTAGGTAGCAGGATTCTCCCTTTGGAACCCTAGTCACCAGGGGACCTATGCTGCAGTGCCAGGCCTAGCCTAGGGGCACCCACTGACACACATCCCTCACCCGGATACCACCCCACCATGTGTACGTTGTAATGATGGGCACTGTACTCACCCCCTTGTGGCTGCTGTGATGTCCTCAAGCGCCCATCCAGCTCAGGATAGGCCACCGCAAGTATGTAGGCCATCAGGGGGGTCAGGGTTCGATGGGCACCCCTTCCTTGTTGGGAGGCCATCCCCAGCTGGGCCTCCGGCGTCTTCCGTGCCCAGCGTCTCAGGTCCTCCCACCGTTTCCGACTGTGGGTGCTCTGCCTGCCGTAGACCCCCAGGGTCCGCACGTCCTTGGCGATGGCACGCCATATACCCTTCTTTTGATGGGTGCAGACCTGTGGAGGAAACGTTTACACACACATGGCTCTGCACACAACCAATACGTCGCGAAGAGGACATTGACCCACCCTCCTTACACGAGGCCTTCACACACACCACTCCATGTATTCATGCCACATGCATCATGCCCACAGTGTACTCACCTGTTGGTCTGGTGGCCCATACAGCAGTCCATACTAGGGTAGGACCCCATCCACCAGTCATTCCAACTCCTCCGAAGTGAAGGCTGGGGCCCTTTCCCCGGTCACACGGGCCATGGTAGGTTCCAGACACAGGTCACAGCAGCACATGCAGAATAGGTCCTCTCCTGTTGAAGATCAGGTAGCAAGTGAGGGATGAGATAGAAAATGGTGGTCACGTCTGGCTCATACCGTCACCGCTGGCATAGATCACCATTGGCCACTGTAAGCCATAGAGTCCAATGTTATCCAATGAGGAGTTGCACAGCTGTTTCCGACCGCCTCCTGCAACGGCGCACAACATCAGCGGAATTACCTCACTTCAACCAGTCCCTTCATCGGGGGGGCAGGCCCTGGACACTTGCTGCACCACTGGTGAAATTTGTACATACTGGACAATCCACACTTACCTATTACAAGTTCTGTTGTAGCCCCATTGTTCAGTTTGTGACCGGCTCCTCACTATTTTGCCACGTAGATTGCTACCGCTGCAGAAGAATAGGAGATGGAGACATAACCCCGTATTCAGACCCCTGGAGGACTTGGCAACTATGGAGGACAGGCACATCATCCTCACCTATAGACTTGACAGTGCCACAATCACAGAGCTGTGTGCCCAATTGGAGCCTGACCTGATACATGCTATCCGTCACCCCACTAGGATCCCCCCTCTTCTGCAAGTTCTATCAGTGTTCCATTTCCTGGCACCTGGTTCTTTCCAAGTGACAGTGTCCTTGGCAGCAGGAATGTCACAGCCAATGTTCTCAATAGTGCCTACCAGAGTGTTGTCTGCCCTGATTAAACACATGTGCAGCTACATTGTATTTCCCCAGGTTGAAGATTTGGCCACAGTGAAGGCCGAGTTCTATGCAATGGGACATATCCCCAACATAATTGGGGCGATTGATGGAACACATATTACATTTGCCCCCCGTCAAAATAAACAGGTGTTTAGAACTCGAAAGAGTTTCCACTCTATGAATGTACAGATGGTGTGCTTGGCGGACTAGTACATCTCCCATGTCAATGCTAAGTATCCTGGGTCGGTGCATGATGCCTTTGTCCTGAGGAATAGTAGCATCCCAAATGTGATGGCCCAACTACAGAAGCACAGGGTGTGGCTAATAGGTGAGCCCTGGTTCCCACCCAATATATGTTGGTGTATGGGTATGGTGTGGCCCATATGGGATAGTGTGTGGCTGAATGTTGTCCTTCAATATTTGCAGGTGACTCTGGTTACCTCAACCTATCATGGCTGCTGACCCCTGTGAGGAATGCCAGGACAAGGGCAAAAGAATGTTATAATGAGGGCCATGGACGAACCAGAAGGGTAATAGAAAGGACCTTTGGCCTCCTGAAGGGCAGGTTCAGGTGCCTCCATCTAACAGGTGGAGCCCTGTGCTACTCACCCAAGGAGGTCTGCCAGATAATAGTGGCATGCTGCATGTTGCAAAACCTTGCCCTGAGATGACATGTGCCTTTTCTGCAGGAGGAGGAGGTGGAGATGCCCGTGTGGCAGCAGTGGACCCTGTGGACAGTGAGGATGAGGAGGCAGAGGATGAGGATGAGGACAACAGAACATCAGTCATCAGACAATACTTCCAATGACACACAGGTGAGACAGTGTTACTTCACATTTCAATTACATTTGTTGGAATTTCTGTGGCACTGTCATGCTGTTATTTTCCACTTCTATACCCACTTACTGTACCCTTTGGCAATTCATTTTACAGATGTTGGTGACCTCACATATGGTCCTGGTGTGATCACTGCAGCCAGCTACAGGTCATACACCTTTGCTCATTTTCTGTACAGTTGAATTGCAATGTCTGTGCCTGTTGAAATTAATACATACTTTAATATTTTGACATACTCCATGCTTCATGTTTTTCCAAGGGTGTTTATTGAAGTGCTAAAATCTAGAGGGGCAAGTGCAATGGGATGGGGTGATGATGGAGGAAAGTCCAGGATACTGTTCCAGTCTATTTGTAGCACAGGTGCATGGTCCATGGGGACATAGGAAGGGGAGCAATAGCACTTCAACCTGGACAAGGTGACCGGGTGGGACACAAGGGTGCCAATCAGGAGAGCTTTTCCCCCTGGGCCTAGTTTAAATCCTAGATACTCCACTTGAGCAAGTTGTGTAGAGGGAAGATATTCAATTTAGCCTTCTATACCAGGGTTCCACTGAGCCCCTAGGAACCAGCTAAATGCTTTCTGCAGGGGTTGATTACTAATAGGAAAAAATTACAAATACCTTCTGTGATGAATGTGATAATTTTCTCTCTCTTCCCTCAGCGATCACATCTTAATCTGCTTTTTCTTTGCGTAACCCTCCAGTACTCTGCAGTCAATGCCCTAATTTCGAAGAACAGAGAAGTTATTTCAATATTTGCGTTAGCACTGGATGCTGCCTACAGTGCTTGCAAATTTGTGAATAAATTAAAATCTGTCAGGGTCTTTCAAGGATCCTTCTAATTAGGAAATCAATCTTGCTGAAACAATGGTCAACATGTGGAAACAATCTATGCAAGTCCTGCTGGACAGGTTTTCATTCTTATTCTGTAGGTGGCGTATAATTTGTAAACAAAAAACAAGTGCGAGGGCCCAAAGTTTTTCTTACGAGCCTGTGCTGATACTGCTGGCTGGTGGGTTGTTGAATACCTAGGCTGCGTTGTGATCTCACATCATGACTCTTTCTCCAAAACCCTGCATTTCGTGTCTTTTTCACATTCTGTCCGGTTCCTTTTCTTTGATCCTTTCTCCCATTGTCACTGTTTTTCTATCTTTCTCTTCTTCCTTCTTACTCCTTTTTCTGCTCCCTCAGTCTTGACCTAGGGTAAAGTCTGAGTAGGAAACACCATGGAATACCAAGGAGATGTGGCCTGGTAGTTAGAGCTGGATTTCAATCCTGGCCTCACCTCGATTTACTGTGACACAGGGCAAATCACTTACCCTGCCAGAGCCCTTCTCATTCTCATGTAAAGCAGTCTAATGCGCTTGAGACAAATTTGCACTGTGTAAAATAAAAAAGACCACAATTATCATGCCTTCACTTTTATGATTCCTGTCCAAACATGTTTTTGAAGTTATGGCAATTAGTAGATGTGGGTTGTATGTCAAAATATCAACTACGGAAAGCTCATGTTACTAAAATATTGTGTCCAAAATATTGCACACCAAAATATTGAGAGGGTAATAGCATTTACTATTCTTAGTTCCACAACGATATATCTTGAAGACAGACAGATTATCAAAGTACATATATCTAGAGTTGAGTACAGCAAACCTATACTTATCTATACACACTTACCTTGTCAATATTTTGGTTCTGGATACTTTGTAAACGATATTATAGGAGCACAATATTCTGGAGTCTACATTAAGGTGGAATACCCTATTTGTGTGAACTTTATTGCTCCTGGTAATTATTCAGCGAAATGAAAGCCACATGCCCAGCATGCACCATGGAAGATCAAACCTCGTGAAATTTACTGGGGAAGGAAGGATAGCTACATACTGGGACCCCCTAGATTTTGGTGCAGTAGGAACTACATCAAGTTTCGTCCCCTTTTTTCGGTAAAACTCAAAACATGTTCTGTTTATTCCTCCTAGCATTTTTCAGAATAGCAGGGTGTTGGATGGTTTTGGTGTGATAAGTGTAGTGTCTTAGGACTGTGAGCATTAGGACACAATGGCCCTAAGCAAACTCAATGAGGGATTAGGCAATCATTCTAGGAGGTGTTCAGGTGTGGTCAATAACAGATAAAGGGATAATGAGACGTCAGTTGACTGTTGTACACTAATGAATAAAGACGTTGACTACAAGCTCCGTGTGGCATGTTCTTGTGCATGTTCCCGGGCTGGAGGATGTGACACCTGTCAACGAGTAGGGGATATGTGCCATGAAGATACAGGACTGCTCTCCCTGAGAGTTTGCAAGAAAATAGCAAACTACTTGTGCATGTCATGTGCACTCAGGTCAGTGCAAAGAAGCCTGCAGTTGGCATATCTGGAGTGCAAGCTCCACTCCAGTCTGTGCGAGGCCTTGTGGAGAAGTCGAAGGCTTAATAGAGAAGCGCTGTTGGAAAAGCCTGCCAGGACTTGCTGGCCAGGCTGAGAAAACACTGTGTTGTGCCAAAGCACAGAGCTATCCTTCCCACCAAGAGAATGCTAAAGGTAGTGATAACCAGGTACAATACAAAAGGCAGCAACAACCAGATATAACGCCAAAGGCAGTGACAGAAGATATAATGCTAGAAGGCCGTGACAACCAGGGACGAGAAGCGAACCTACTTACCGGCTGTACAGTCTCATAATCAGGCAAGGTGACTCCAGAGCGAACACAGTGGTTGTGCTCAGAAGGTTGTTGGTCGTTGGAGAAGCCACAGAAGACAAGGGAAGTCGGCAGCTGTTGGCCTGCAGTACAACTCAGAAAGTCTTAAAGATAGCATAGGCTTCCCATAGTTTTTGCCAAAGAGATGGAGTACGGTGCTGCCTCTTTTTTTGAAACTCTTCCATCATTCAACGCCATCAAAAGCAGAATATTGCCACCAGACGGACGAGGTGGATCAAGAATTTAAATGACTTCATAGACATCCTGTAAGAAGTAAATCATGAGAAAATCATTAAATACTTAAAGGCGATGGAGTGAAAGAAGTGATAAAGAAAGTTTCACAAACTAAGACAATGTTGTACCATCAGATCAAAGAAGCATTAGGAGCCAAGTTCAATCTGATGCCGAACGTCGACTATGAAAGGTAAATTTTCAGTCAAGAAAGACAACAAGTTGGTGAGACGATGGCTGAGTTTGTTGAGAGACTTGATGTGCTCATCAAACATTGTAAGTTTAGCGAATTTAATGATGAAGAAGTCTTGCGCCTCAGAGTCATTGATGGTTGCTTGTCAGACTTGTTCATAAGACGCATGTTGCGAGAGACACTTAGACTAAAAAGGTACTGATAGCTGCGAGAACTGAGGAACGAGCAGATCTGCAAGCTGCCGACATGGAAGCAGGAACCACAAAAATTGAATCTGCACTAGTCATGAAGAGTAAGAACAAATATCAATCAGATGCTAGTAAGTCTACATCTTCAAGGAAAAAAGACTGTGTTTCCAATGTGGGTTTGCATTTCCACATGCAAGCAAATAACAAGCCATCAAACAGACATGCAAAGGTTGCAGAAAAGAGAACCACTTCAGGATGGTTTGGAAAGGAAAGGAGAATCTAAGTGCGTCATGGCGTAACAACAACATAGAGGTCAGAAGATTCCAGAAGACTCCGGAAGTGCTCTTGCCACACCCACAAAGACAAAAAGCAGCCTCAACTGCGACAGGTGGAAACTAAATGAAGTCGATCGTCATCAGGTTCATAATGCAAGGATCACTCAACGTCATAATTGAGTGACAGTGAAGAAGGTGAATGTGCAATGATCATTTTTAAAAGAGCGACATGCACTTGTGGGCCTTGCTGAGTGAAAAGAGGACAAATTATGACAAAAAAGTGAATTATTGAAACAAAAGAACTCTTATGGACATTGCCCCAAAAACAAACTCAAAGTCAACAGTTGTACCACAACCTTTGTAATTGACAACAGTGCATCAATCAGCATCATGCCAGTTGACCAGTTTAAGAGTGTGTGCATGTACCATGACTCACAGCATCCAATTTGAAGGTGTACACCTGGGCTGCTTCCAAACCGTTGTGGAGTCAAGGATCAGTCACAGCAATCTAGTGGCATAAGAAGATGTCTGTGCAGGCCACACTCTACGTTCTTTAAAGTACTCCATCCAGGGTATGCCTACTTAACTTTGTAACCGCTGCTGACATGGGACTAACATCTAACAATTGCAACCTAAATATGCAATCTGAAATTGTGAATAAGGTATTTCCCTGTTTCCTGAGCTAGGAAGGCTCAAAACATTGAAGGTGCAACATTAATGAATACATCTGGCCTGTAGTACAACAACATCACAGAATAGCATTTAATCTACAAGAAACGGTTGAGAAGCAACTCAAAGCCTTGCTAAACCACAATGTTATCGAGCACTATACTGGTCCCACACAATGGGTGATGGCCATAGTGGTGGTACCAAAAAAGGACTGTGGAGGTTCAGTACGCATCTGCGTGGATATGTTCCAAGCCAACAAAGCAATCGAGAGAGAGAGAGAGACATACTGGTCGGCACATTACAGATATGATCATGCAGCTGAATGGAGCCAAAGTTTTCTCCCATTTTGACCTGAACAAAGGATACCATCAACTTGGACTAGAAGAAAACTGCAGGTACATTACCACTTTCTCAAATCATATTGGTTTGTTCAGATACAAAAGACTGAGCTTTGGAGTGTCATCTGCTGCAGAAATATTCCAAGATATTATATTGAAATCATTCAACCTACTATCTGGTAACTAGTATTTTTATTTTTTAGCTTTCTTTATCTTTATTCGCTTTTTCTTCATTTTGATATTTTCGTTGCAAGCGTGATTATACAGTCAAAAATTAGTAATTTAGACTTGACTGGAAGATAATATTTCTTGTAATTTTTTCTTTTTCTTTCTTGCTTTTTTTGATTTCTCTTCTTTCTTCTATTTTGTTTTTGTTTTTAGGTTTATCATTCATTTTATTTTTATTCTCTCTATTTAAATTAAATGTATTGTGTTCTTTATTTTCATTTTCTGCGGCATTCAGGCATATGCATTTACCATAAATGCAAATAAGTGGTTGAGTGTCAGTATTTTTTCAATGAAATTATGGTTACAAGTTTTACCCTGGTACTAGCGACTTTAGACACACAAGTGTAATATAAATACTGGGCTGCAGTCTAGGGTTGTATCCTGGTCCCATGGATATGACATCACTGTTAGTACCCTCACTTTGGTCCCATGGTGGCCATTTTGTGCATCGAGACAAATTTCGTGTTTCAATGCATTGAGCTGAGTCAGGCATTATGCCAAGCCCTCCTTGCCTATCGGTCGATCCCTCCACTACAACTGGCGAAAGTCCTGCCACCCTGATGTTTGGAAGAGCTTTAAGAATTAAGGGGCATATTTTTACCCTGTTTGCACTGAATTAGCGTCATTTTTTACTCTAATTCAGTGCAAACCTAACTCCATATTTATATTTTGGTGCTAGACATGTCTAGCACCAACAAACGTGACTTAAAGTCACTTTTTGCCTGTGGAAAACTACCTTGCGTCACTGAGATGCAAGGTAGGCATTCCCAGGCTAAAAATGACTCAAAGGCCCTAGCGCCTCATTTATCATCCTGTGTAAAAATGGTGCACGGGAGGGAGGCGGACCAAAATTATGGTGCTAAGCTTACTTTATTTAACGCCTGGGTCAGGGCAGGCGTTAGGGGGACCTGTGGGCCCATTTCCATGGTGTGAACACCATGGAATAAGGCCACAGGGCCCTCCCAGGGCCACCACCACCCACACCAAAAGGACAGCAGAGGATGGGGGATCCCATCCCAGGTAAGTACAAGTAAGTATTTACCTTTTATTTTAAAGTGCCATATGGGGACTTAAGTCCCCTGGGCATGGCCATTGAACTGTTGAGGCATGACTCCTATCTTTACTTAGACAGAAGTCACGTCCATGGGGGTTGTGCATCTAACAATGGCGCTAGTCAGGTTAGAATCATTACTTTGACTCTAACCTAACTAGCACCATTCTTTCATGCACAACCTCCAGTTTTCCGTACGCCTCCCCCACCAGGTTAGCATCATGTATTTTGAGGCTAACTGGGCCTTAGGGCCAGCTTGGCCATTCCTTAAATATGGCACACGGCTGGTGCTCTGAAATTGTGCTAGCCGTCACTATACCTTTTGAGGCAAACCTGCGCTAACACACGTTTGCGTCAAAAAGTATAAATCAGAGCCCAAATTACTGCAGTGGACCCCAGAACAAACCCTGAATGATTATGAGGTTTGTGCTACTGACACTGCTCTGAAAAGTCAGTTGAAGACACATGCTGATCAATGTCGTCGAACTCAGGAGATCATGTCATTTGAGATGTCATCAGTAATGTTATCGGTGATGTCACTGACCATGTTATGAGTGATATAATATGTGAGGTCATAAGCAGTGCATTGCAGGGGGTATAAGTTATAGTTAACTGAGGGTGAGGTAACTATATGTGAGGTAACTATAACTGCTGAATTTCTATGGTTTAGTTCATTTCAAATGTCAGCCTAACTAATAAACTAATATATAAATATATATATATATGTATATATATATATATATATATAGGTTACTTTAAGTAACTATAACTCGCGCCCCCTCCGTGCACAGTTTTTTCTTGACAAATTTGACTGCTAATGTTTCATTTACAGTTTTAAGGACTTTATAGAAGTTGTAATGATTGCTGTAATATCTGGGGTCATTAGCAGTGTATGGTGAGGGCACGAGTTATAGCGACCTTAGGGCGCGAGTTAGTGTTTCTTAAAATAACTCTAACTATAACTGCTGAATTTCTATGGTTTTGTATGACTAAATTCAGAACCTAACTATAACGCCCCTGTAACCTTTGGTTTTTTAAGTGAATTTCTATGTTTTTTTTAAATTCTATTTCCTAACTATAACGTCCCTATAACTTTTTTTTTTTGCGAATTTCTACATTTTTTTAACGCAAATAAATTTTCATTACTATACATTAATCCAACCACCACCACGCATAGCCTTTGACCATGCACAATGGGGTTGGCTGCGAGCCTACAGTCAACCCCTATAACCCACCAACCCCTATACCACCCTAACCGCACAGGGCCACCATCCCCAGACCTATCATTGCCCCAGGGGATGGCCCAGCCTTAATATTTTTTTTTTGGGGGGTGGGACGGAGGGCCGTGCAGCCTCTCAAGGCTGATCTTGGCCCTAGACATCCAATCCCCTGGGGCCCACCCTAAACATTTAAATTGCATTTTCTAGAGGGAGGGGGTTGATGTGCCCCCCCTCCCTAGGTCGATCTTGCCCCAGGAGACCCCATCCCCCGGAGCATTGCCGAACTATTTTGTTTTGGAGGGGAAGGGGAACCATGCGCCCCCCCTCCCCAGGATGATCTCAGCCCTTGGGGCCCCATTCCCCAGAGCACCAAATGCAAAAACAACAGCTGATGGATAGAATGCAGAGCAAATCAAACATTCACCCCCAGTCACAGATCTGGGTTTAGTCCATCAGTTTTTTGCTTGCCATGCTATTCCACTTTGGGCCCAGCCATATGCAAATCAATCTTGACCCTGTCCTCCATGGGAACAGTCCAGCCAGACCTGCCAGGCCAGGTCTTCCCTCAACTAGAAACAAGCATCCTGGGACCGGTTTCAGGATATCATCCTTCATCAGCCAGGCTAGCTTGAATCTGGTAGCATAGCAAGGATGGGACCCACGTCTGGGCATACCCTTTCCACTTGGGGAGACAAATGCAAAAACAACCGATGATGGACGGAATGCAGAGTAAATCAAACATTCACCTCCAGCCACAGATCTGGGTTTAATCCATCCATCCAGTTTTTTTGATTGCCATGCCATTCCAGTTTGGACCCAGCCATATGCAAATCAGTCTTGACCCTGTTCCCCATGGGAACAGTCCGGCCTGAACTGCCCAGACGTGGGTCCCATGCTCACTGTGCACCTGGACTCAAGCTAGCCTAGCTGATAAAGAGTGATACCCCGAAACCAATCCTAGGATGCTTGTTTCCAAGTCCAGGGAAGGCCTGGCTTGGCAGTTCAGGCTGGACTGTTCCCATGAGGAACATGGTGAAGACTGATTTGCATATGGCTGGTTTCAAACTATTGTGGCATGGTGACATTCCGTCCCTCGTCTGTTCCTTTTGCATTTCTTGCCCCAAATGGGAAGGGTATGCCCAGACGCGGTCCCATGCTCACTGCGCCACTGGACTCAATCTAGCAACAGTGAATCTCTGTGAAACCAGCCCTATAGTTGCAGTGCTTATTGTTATGGTACTTAGTTTGGGTTTTTGGTAATGCAATGTTAGTAATTGTACCAACAGTTCTTATTACCCAAGAAAAGTGCTGGAGCATCCCGGGGTTCTTCTACTGCTCCTGTGCCCATACCAGGAAGAGAGATTCAGTTTCAAGAAAGTTGAGTGCACTAACTCTTCTATCACTCTGTCAACAACAGCCTGCCCTCCTTAAGCTACAGTGTGCCTAACTGAACCAGGTGGCCAGACGTGGCAGTGTTTATCTCTTTCTCTTCCACTTCCCCTTTCCTTTTGGGTCACCTGCCAGTGCTTCTGTGTCCACCAGGCAGTGCCGAGAGGTGTTCCAGGAGGTCGGGAGCATACCATCACCCCTGCAGACATTCTGCTTTTCAGGTGAGTGGCCACGTCACAACAATAATTACCATAGACAAAGCGTTTTTTGTTTTGCCAATAACTTTGGCATTGTTTCATGAATCGTCACTACATTTTCAAAATTCTTCTGTTAATTATTTAATTACTTCAGCTGCTGGTTGAAAGTTTCAGGGTGATTCGTCAAGCGGAGTGGCCCAAAACACTTTTCCCCGATGCAATTTCCCATTGGGGATTTAAACATGAGTACAGACCGAAACGCTAAACAGAATTTTACCAAATTTGACAGAGCTTATGTCCAGAAAGGGCTATTTTTATTATTTGGTGCAAATCCATTCAGTAGCTGAAATGTTAATGGAAAAAGAAATATAGATATTTAGGGACACGCATCCTCCGCGGATCTGACAGATCTCATGTTGAGATCTGATTGGCTGCCAACACTTCAACCAGGAAGTGTTGGCAGCCATTTTGGGACTCAAACTCAGCCGAGTCTAAAAAAAAAAGGTTAAAAAAAGGAGAGCGGTGGGTCCCCTGGGGACAGCAGAAGGATCAAAAGCATTTTTTTTAAACGTTCCAACGAGAATCACAAAGGATCCGCAAATCTCAGGAAAAAAATAAAAAATAAAAGTGTAGTCTCCTTAGTTTGTTTATAGTTGAGCCCCCAGGTGGGCCAGGTCCTGGGGGCATATATAATTAGTAATTTTTAGGAGGGGCGCATGCGACTCCCCTTCCAAGGCAGTTTACAGTCTCGGGTCGAGGCCAAAGTAATACAGGGGAGGGAATCTGCACAGACCTTCTTTCTGGGCCAATTACAGCCCTGGGGACCACCCCTCCACACAGGCAGCCTGTGTTAGAAAAAGGGGGGGTCATGCAGCCCCCCTCCAGGGACAGTTTTAGCCCTGGCAGGGGTGCAAGTTATAATACCTTGGGGCACGAGATATAGTTTCTCGAGATAACAATTACAATAACCATTAAATTTCTATGGATTTGTGCGGGTAAAAATTGGAACCTAACTATAACGTCCCTCTAACTTTAGTTTTTTTAGTACATTTCTACAGATTTCTTATTCTAAATCCTAACTATGACATCCCTGTTACCTTTGTTTATTTAAGTGAACATCTATGATTTTTAATGCTCTTTCCTAATTACAATGTCACTTTAACCTGGGTGTGTGAGTGGTTGTGTGGGTGTGTAAATAGGTGTGTGAGTGTGTAGTGGGTGTGTGAATGCATGTGTGACTGCCTGTGTGTCTATGAGTATGTGTGGGAGTAGCTGTGTGGGTCTGTGAATAGGTGTGTGAGAGGCTGTACGGATGTCTGGGTGGTTTTGTGGGTCTGCGAGTGGGTGTGCGAGTGGCTGTATGGGTGTGTGAGTGGCTGTGTGGGTGTGTAGGTGGATTTGTGAGTTGGTGTGTGAGTGGGTATGTGGGTGGCTGTGTGGGTCTGTGAGTGGTGTGTGAGTGGTTTTGTGGGTCTGTGAGTGGCTGTATGGGTTTGTGAGTGTGTGTGAGAGTGGTCGTGTAGGTGATTGTGTGAATGTGTACGTGGGTGTGTGAGTGCCATGTGGTCTGTGAGTGGGTTTTTGAATGGTTTTAGGGTCTGTGAGTGGGTGTGTGACTGGCAGTATGGGTGTGTGGGTGGGTGTATGAGTGGCTGTGTGGGTGTGTAAGTGAGTGAGTGTGTGAGTAGGAGTGTGGGTCTGTGAATGAGTGTATGTGTGTGTTTTTAATTAGGGTCTGGATCTGCATTTTCACCGGAATCCACCCGAATCTAGGATGATCGGAGTGGATCATGGATCCTCATATGCTCAAAAAATGCTTTTTGGACAATTTCTTGCTCATAAGGGGTCTCTCAAAGACCCCTCCATTAGTCCCATGTGGTCAGAATACCTCTACCCTGACCACTTCTAGCACTTTTTAATTTATACTGAAACTGAAAAAGTAATATCCCTGGTTCAACTGATTGGATTTGTTGTTGTTTCTGTGTCTTTTTATTTATTAGGATGTTCTCTAAATTAGTTTGGGATTTGTCTTGTGTTATGTTTTCTCTTTATTAGTGTTTGAGAGCTGTATCAATACTTTACACTTTGACTCTATGTTAAACCTGACTTCTTTTAATCCCTGGCTGCTGAGCCCTTTTTTGGCTATTTGGGGTAGTGCGTGCTTAGGCCTTCAAAACATTTTGTCCATATAAGCTATCCACGCCAAATTTGCGTCCTTTTTTCCAACATCCTAGGGATTCTAAAGGTACCCAGAGTTTCTGGGTTCCCCTGGAGGAGACCAAGAAATTAGCCAAAATACAGCATAAATCTCTTTTTTTCAGAAAAATGGGAATAAAAGAGATGCAGAAGAAAGCATGTGTTTTTTCCACTGAAAGTGGCATCACAAAGGCTAAAATCACCATCTACCCAGCTTCAGGAACAAGCAAACTTAAATCAGAAAACCACATTTTTTAACACAATTTTGGTATTTTACTGGTACATGCCCCATTTGTACTAATTTTTGTGTTTTTAGCCTCCTTCCAGAAGTAACAGAAACCAATGTGAAACCAATGCTGGATCCTGGACAACTAAACATTTCTGAAAAGTAGACACAATTCTGAATTCAGCAAGGGGTCATTTGTTTAGATCCGACAAGGTTTTCTTACAGAAAATAACAGCTGAAATAAAGAAATATTGAAATCCAGGTAAAAAAACTGACATTTCTCTCCACATTTTACTCTGTAACTTTTTCCTGCAATGTCAGATTTTCAAAAGCAATACCCCGTTACGTCTGCTGCAATCTTCTGGTTATGGGAATGTATAGGGTTTGTGGGTTTATCAAGAACCCTAGGTACCCAGAGCCAATAAATGAGCTGCACCTTGCAATGTATTTTCATTGTATATCGGGTGAAATATAAAGAGTGAAAAATAGGTATCAAGGAAACTTTTGAATTTCCAAAATGGGCACAAGATAAGGTGTTGAAAAGCAGTGATTATTTGTACATCTCTGAATTCGGGGTGCCCACACTAGCATGTGAATTACAGGGCATTTCACAAATACACTAGGGGAATCCAAGATGGGGTGACTTGTGGGGCTCTCACCAGTTTCTATTACCCAGAATCCTTTGCAAACCTCAAAATTTGGCAAAAAAAACACCTTTCCTCACATTTCGGTGATGGAAAGTTCTGGAACCTAAGAGGAGCCAGCTTTCCCCCAAGTCTCCCAATAACAATGGTGCCTCACGTGTGTGGGTAGGCCTATGCCCGTAACAGGAAATGCCACAAAACACAACATGGACACCACATTTTCCCAAAGAAAACTGAGCTGTTTTTTGCAAAGTGCCTAGCTGTGGATTTTAGCCTCTAGCTCAGCCAGCACCTAGAGAAACCTAGCAAACCTATACATTTTTGAAAACTAAACACCTAGTGGAATTCAGAATGGGGAGACTTGTGGGGCTCTCATCAGGTTCTGTTACCCAGAATCCTTTGCAAACCTCAAAATGTGACAAAACACTTTTTCCTCACAATTCGGTAATGGAAAAGTTCTGGAATCTGAGAGGAGCCATACATTTTCTTCCACGTAGCGTTCCTGCAATTCTCCCGAGAAAAATGGTACCTCACTTGTGTGGGTAGGCCTAGTGCCCACATCAGGAAATGCCACATAACACAACATGGACAAATTACATGTTCCCAAAGAAAACTGACCTGTTTTTTCCAAAGTGCCTTGCTGTGGATTTTGGCCTATACCTCAGCCAACACCAAGGGAAACCTAGCAAACTTGTACATTTTTGAAAACTAGACACCTTGCAGAAATCTGAATGAGCTGACTTATGGGGCTCTCATCAGTTTTCTGTTACCCAGAATCCTTTGCAAACCTCAAAATTTGACCATAGAAACACATTTTCCTGACATTTCGGTGATGGAAAGTTCTGGAATCTGCAAGGAGCAACAAAGTTCCATCCACCCAGCGCTTCCCCTAAGTCTTCCGATAGAAATGGTACCTCACTTGTGTGGGTAGGCCTAGTTCCCACAACAAGGAAATGCCCCAAAACACAACATGGACATAACACATTTTCTGAAAGAAAACGAACCGTTTTTTTTGCAAAGTGCCTAGCTGTGGATTCTGGCCTATAGCATAGCTGGCACCTAGGGAAACCTAGCAAACCTAAAAAAAATTTTAAACTAGCAGAATTCAGAATGGGGTGACTTGTGGGGCTCCCATCAGGTTCTGTTACCCAGAATCCTTTGCAAAGCTCAAAGTTTGGCAAAAAAAAAAACACTTTTTCCTCACATTTCGGTGATGGAAAGTTCTGGAATCTGAGGGGAGCCACAAACGTCCATCTACCCAGCGTTCCCCCAGGTCTCTCGCTAAAAATGGTACTTCACTTGTGTGGGTAGGCTAGTGCCGGCGACAGGAATGGATCACACAAGTGTCAATGGTAGTCCTTGCATGAGGGCTACTGTTAATCCTGGAGTGATCCAATCCCTGACACAGGCACTAGGCACAGGCACAGAAGTGGGGTTGTGTTTTTATCAGGACAAGTGGTCAAACATTGGGTGGTAGGAATTTTGTGGATCCCTACACATTCCTGTAGTTTCTGTGATGAAAAAGCAAGGATAAATAGTGTTTTTAAACAACGTTTCACTTTTGCAGGGTATTCTGGGTAAGAAAACACATTTTCTGAAAGAAAACAAACCGTTTTTTTTGCAAAGTGCCTAGCTGTGGATTCTGGTCTATAACATAGCTGGCACCTAGGGAAACCTAGCAAACCTAAACATTTTTTAAAACTAGCAGAATTCAGAATGGGGTGACTTGTGGGGCTCCCATCAGGTTCTGTTACCCAGAATCCTTTGCAAAGCTCAAAGTTTGGCAAAAAAAATAAAACACTTTTTCCTCACATTTCGGTGATGGAAAGTTCTGGAATCTGAGGGGAGCCACAAACGTCCATCTACCCAGCGTTCCCCCAGGTCTCCTGCTAAAAATGGTACTTCACTTGTGTGGGTAGGCTAGTGCCGGCGACAGGAATGGATCACACAAGTGTCAATGGTAGTCCTTGCATGAGGGCTACTGTTAATCCTGGAGTGATCCAATCCCTGACACAGGCACTAGGCACAGGCACAGAAGTGGGGTTGTGTTTTTATCAGGACAAGTGGTCAAACATTGGGTGGTAGGAATTTTGTGGATCCCTACACATTCCTGTAGTTTCTGTGATGAAAAAGCAAGGATAAATAGTGTTTTTAAACAACGTTTCACTTTTGCAGGGTATTCTGGGTAAGAAAACACATTTTCTGAAAGAAAACAAACCGTTTTTTTTGCAAAGTGCCTAGCTGTGGATTCTGGTCTATAACATAGCTGGCACCTAGGGAAACCTAGCAAACCTAAACATTTTTTAAAACTAGCAGAATTCAGAATGGGGTGACTTGTGGGGCTCCCATCAGGTTCTGTTACCCAGAATCCTTTGCAAAGCTCAAAGTTTGGCAAAAAAAATAAAACACTTTTTCCTCACATTTCGGTGATGGAAAGTTCTGGAATCTGAGGGGAGCCACAAACGTCCATCTACCCAGCGTTCCCCCAGGTCTCCTGCTAAAAATGGTACTTCACTTGTGTGGGTAGGCTAGTGCCGGCGACAGGAATGGATCACACAAGTGTCAATGGTAGTCCTTGCATGAGGGCTACTGTTAATCCTGGAGTGATCCAATCCCTGACACAGGCACTAGGCACAGGCACAGAAGTGGGGTTGTGTTTTTATCAGGACAAGTGGTCAAACATTGGGTGGTAGGAATTTTGTGGATCCCTACACATTCCTGTAGTTTCTGTGATGAAAAAGCAAGGATAAATAGTGTTTTTAAACAACGTTTCACTTTTGCAGGGTATTCTGGGTAAGAAAACACATTTTCTGAAAGAAAACGAACCGTTTTTTTTGCAAAGTGCCTAGCTGTGGATTCTGGCCTATAGCATAGCTGGCACCTAGGGAAACCTAGCAAACCTAAACATTTTTTTAAACTAGCAGAATTCAGAATGGGGTGACTTGTGGGGCTCCCATCAGGTTCTGTTACCCAGAATCCTTTGCAAAGCTCAAAGTTTGGCAAAAAAAAAAACACTTTTTCCTCACATTTCGGTGATGGAAAGTTCTGGAATCTGAGGGGAGCCACAAACGTCCATCTACCCAGCGTTCCCCCAGGTCTCTCGCTAAAAATGGTACTTCACTTGTGTGGGTAGGCTAGTGCCGGCGACAGGAATGGATCACACAAGTGTCAATGGTAGTCCTTGCATGAGGGCTACTGTTAATCCTGGAGTGATCCAATCCCTGACACAGGCACTAGGCACAGGCACAGAAGTGGGGTTGTGTTTTTATCAGGACAAGTGGTCAAACATTGGGTGGTAGGAATTTTGTGGATCCCTACACATTCCTGTAGTTTCTGTGATGAAAAAGCAAGGATAAATAGTGTTTTTAAACAACGTTTCACTTTTGCAGGGTATTCTGGGTAAGAAAACACATTTTCTGAAAGAAAACGAACCGTTTTTTTTGCAAAGTGCCTAGCTGTGGATTCTGGTCTATAACATAGCTGGCACCTAGGGAAACCTAGCAAACCTAAACATTTTTTAAAACTAGCAGAATTCAGAATGGGGTGACTTGTGGGGCTCCCATCAGGTTCTGTTACCCAGAATCCTTTGCAAAGCTCAAAGTTTGGCAAAAAAAATAAAACACTTTTTCCTCACATTTCGGTGATGGAAAGTTCTGGAATCTGAGGGGAGCCACAAACGTCCATCTACCCAGCGTTCCCCCAGGTCTCCTGCTAAAAATGGTACTTCACTTGTGTGGGTAGGCTAGTGCCGGCGACAGGAATGGATCACACAAGTGTCAATGGTAGTCCTTGCATGAGGGCTACTGTTAATCCTGGAGTGATCCAATCCCTGACACAGGCACTAGGCACAGGCACAGAAGTGGGGTTGTGTTTTTATCAGGACAAGTGGTCAAACATTGGGTGGTAGGAATTTTGTGGATCCCTACACATTCCTGTAGTTTCTGTGATGAAAAAGCAAGGATAAATAGTGTTTTTAAACAACGTTTCACTTTTGCAGGGTATTCTGGGTAAGAAAACACATTTTCTGAAAGAAAACGAACTGTTTTTTTTGCAAAGTGCCTAGCTGTGGATTCTGGTCTATAGCATAGCTGGCACCTAGGGAAACCTAGCAAACCTAAACATTTTTTAAAACTAGCAGAATTCAGAATGGGGTGACTTGTGGGGCTCCCATCAGGTTCTGTTACCCAGAATCCTTTGCAAAGCTCAAAGTTTGGCAAAAAAAATAAAACACTTTTTCCTCACATTTCGGTGATGGAAAGTTCTGGAATCTGAGGGGAGCCACAAACGTCCATCTACCCAGCGTTCCCCCAGGTCTCCTGCTAAAAATGGTACTTCACTTGTGTGGGTAGGCTAGTGCCGGCGACAGGAATGGATCACACAAGTGTCAATGGTAGTCCTTGCATGAGGGCTACTGTTAATCCTGGAGTGATCCAATCCCTGACACAGGCACTAGGCACAGGCACAGAAGTGGGGTTGTGTTTTTATCAGGACAAGTGGTCAAACATTGGGTGGTAGGAATTTTGTGGATCCCTACACATTCCTGTAGTTTCTGTGATGAAAAAGCAAGGATAAATAGTGTTTTTAAACAACGTTTCACTTTTGCAGGGTATTCTGGGTAAGAAAACACATTTTCTGAAAGAAAACGAACCGTTTTTTTTCCAAAGTGCCTAGCTGTGGATTCTGGTCTATAGCATAGCTGGCACCTAGGGAAACCTAGTAAACCTAAACATTTTTTAAAACTAGCAGAATTCAGAATGGGGTGACTTGTGGGGCTCCCATCAGGTTCTGTTACCCAGAATCCTTTGCAAAGCTCAAAGTTTGGCAAAAAAAAAAAAACTTTTTCCTCACATTTCGGTGATGGAAAGTTCTGGAATCTGAGGGGAGCCACAAACGTCCATCTTCCCAGCGTTCCCCCAGGTCTCCTGCTAAAAATGGTACTTCACTTGTGTGGGTAGGCTAGTGCCGGCGACAGGAATGGATCACACAAGTGTCAATGGTAGTCCTTGCATGAGGGCTACTGTTAATCCTGGAGTGATCCAATCCCTGATGCAGGCACTAGGCACAGGCACAGAAGTGGGGTTGTGTTTTTATCAGGACAAGTGGTCAAACATTGGGTGGTAGGAATTTTGTGGATCCCTACACATTCCTGTAGTTTCTGTGATGAAAAAGCAAGGATAAATAGTGTTTTTAAACAACGTTTCACTTTTGCAGGGTATTCTGGGTAAGAAAACACATTTTCTGAAAGAAAACAAACCGTTTTTTTTTTGCAAAGTGCCTAGCTGTGGATTCTGGCCTATAGCATAGCTGGCACCTAGGGAAACCTAGCAAACCTAAACATTTTTTAAAACTAGCAGAATTCAGAATGGGGTGACTTGTGGGGCTCCCATCAGGTTCTGTTACCCAGAATCCTTTGCAAAGCTCAAAGTTTGGCAAAAAAAAAAAACACTTTTTCCTCACATTTCGGTGATGGAAAGTTCTGGAATCTGAGGGGAGCCACAAACGTCCATCTACCCAGCGTTCCCCCAGGTCTCCCGATAAAAATGGTACTTCACTTGTGTGGGTAGGCTAGTGCCGGCGACAGGAATGGATCACACAAGTGTCAATGGTAGTCCTTGCATGAGGGCTACTGTTAATCCTGGAGTGATCCAATCCCTGATGCAGGCACTAGGCACAGGCACAGAAGTGGGGTTGTGTTTTTATCAGGACAAGTGGTCAAACATTGGGTGGTAGGAATTTTGTGGATCCCTACACATTCCTGTAGTTTCTGTGATGAAAAAGCAAGGATAAATTGTGTTTTTAAACAACGTTTCACTTTTGCAGGGTATTCTGGGTAAGAAAACACATTTTCTGAAAGAAAACGAACCGTTTTTTTTGCAAAGTGCCTAGCTGTGGATTCTGGCCTATAGCATAGCTGGCACCTAGGGAAACCTAGCAAACCTAAACATTTTTTTAAACTAGCAGAATTCAGAATGGGGTGACTTGTGGGGCTCCCATCAGGTTCTGTTACCCAGAATCCTTTGCAAAGCTCAAAGTTTGGCAAAAAAAAAAACACTTTTTCCTCACATTTCGGTGATGGAAAGTTCTGGAATCTGAGGGGAGCCACAAACGTCCATCTACCCAGCGTTCCCCCAGGTCTCTCGCTAAAAATGGTACTTCACTTGTGTGGGTAGGCTAGTGCTGGCGACAGGAATGGATCACACAAGTGTCAATGGTAGTCCTTGCATGAGGGCTACTGTTAATCCTGGAGTGATCCAATCCCTGACACAGGCACTAGGCACAGGCACAGAAGTGGGGTTGTGTTTTTATCAGGACAAGTGGTCAAACATTGGGTGGTAGGAATTTTGTGGATCCCTACACATTCCTGTAGTTTCTGTGATGAAAAAGCAAGGATAAATAGTGTTTTTAAACAACGTTTCACTTTTGCAGGGTATTCTGGGTAAGAAAACACATTTTCTGAAAGAAAACGAACCGTTTTTTTTGCAAAGTGCCTAGCTGTGGATTCTGGTCTATAACATAGCTGGCACCTAGGGAAACCTAGCAAACCTAAACATTTTTTAAAACTAGCAGAATTCAGAATGGGGTGACTTGTGGGGCTCCCATCAGGTTCTGTTACCCAGAATCCTTTGCAAAGCTCAAAGTTTGGCAAAAAAAATAAAACACTTTTTCCTCACATTTCGGTGATGGAAAGTTCTGGAATCTGAGGGGAGCCACAAACGTCCATCTACCCAGCGTTCCCCCAGGTCTCCTGCTAAAAATGGTACTTCACTTGTGTGGGTAGGCTAGTGCCGGCGACAGGAATGGATCACACAAGTGTCAATGGTAGTCCTTGCATGAGGGCTACTGTTAATCCTGGAGTGATCCAATCCCTGATGCAGGCACTAGGCACAGGCACAGAAGTGGGGTTGTGTTTTTATCAGGACAAGTGGTCAAACATTGGGTGGTAGGAATTTTGTGGATCCCTACACATTCCTGTAGTTTCTGTGATGAAAAAGCAAGGATAAATAGTGTTTTTAAACAACGTTTCACTTTTGCAGGGTATTCTGGGTAAGAAAACACATTTTCTGAAAGAAAACGAACTGTTTTTTTTGCAAAGTGCCTAGCTGTGGATTCTGGTCTATAGCATAGCTGGCACCTAGGGAAACCTAGCAAACCTAAACATTTTTTAAAACTAGCAGAATTCAGAATGGGGTGACTTGTGGGGCTCCCATCAGGTTCTGTTACCCAGAATCCTTTGCAAAGCTCAAAGTTTGGCAAAAAAAATAAAACACTTTTTCCTCACATTTCGGTGATGGAAAGTTCTGGAATCTGAGGGGAGCCACAAACGTCCATCTACCCAGAGTTCCCCCAGGTCTCCCGATAAAAATGGTACTTCACTTGTGTGGGTAGGCTAGTGCCGGCGACAGGAATGGATCACACAAGTGTCAATGGTAGTCCTTGCATGAGGGCTACTGTTAATCCTGGAGTGATCCAATCCCTGACACAGGCACTAGGCACAGGCACAGAAGTGGGGTTGTGTTTTTATCAGGACAAGTGGTCAAACATTGGGTGGTAGGAATTTTGTGGATCCCTACACATTCCTGTAGTTTCTGTGATGAAAAAGCAAGGATAAATAGTGTTTTTAAACAACGTTTCACTTTTGCAGGGTATTCTGGGTAAGAAAACACATTTTCTGAAAGAAAACGAACCGTTTTTTTTGCAAAGTGCCTAGCTGTGGATTCTGGTCTATAGCATAGCTGGCACCTAGGGAAACCTAGTAAACCTAAACATTTTTTAAAACTATCAGAATTCAGAATGGGGTGACTTGTGGGGCTCCCATCAGGTTCTGTTACCCAGAATCCTTTGCAAAGCTCAAAGTTTGGCAAAAAAAAAAACACTTTTTCCTCACATTTCGGTGATGGAAAGTTCTGGAATCTGAGGGGAGCCACAAACGTCCATCTTCCCAGCGTTCCCCCAGGTCTCCTGCTAAAAATGGTACTTCACTTGTGTGGGTAGGCTAGTGCCGGCGACAGGAATGGATCACACAAGTGTCAATGGTAGTCCTTGCATGAGGGCTACTGTTAATCCTGGAGTGATCCAATCCCTGATGCAGGCACTAGGCACAGGCACAGAAGTGGGGTTGTGTTTTTATCAGGACAAGTGGTCAAACATTGGGTGGTAGGAATTTTGTGGATCCCTACACATTCCTGTAGTTTCTGTGATGAAAAAGCAAGGATAAATAGTGTTTTTAAACAACGTTTCACTTTTGCAGGGTATTCTGGGTAAGAAAACACATTTTCTGAAAGAAAACTAACCGTTTTTTTTTTGCAAAGTGCCTAGCTGTGGATTCTGGCCTATAGCATAGCTGGCACCTAGGGAAACCTAGCAAACCTAAACATTTTTTAAAACTAGCAGAATTCAGAATGGGGTGACTTGTGGGGCTCCCATCAGGTTCTGTTACCCAGAATCCTTTGCAAAGCTCAAAGTTTGGCAAAAAAAAAAAACACTTTTTCCTCACATTTCGGTGATGGAAAGTTCTGGAATCTGAGGGGAGCCACAAACGTCCATCTACCCAGCGTTCCCCCAGGTCTCCCGATAAAAATGGTACTTCACTTGTGTGGGTAGGCTAGTGCCGGCGACAGGAATGGATCACACAAGTGTCAATGGTAGTCCTTGCATGAGGGCTACTGTTAATCCTGGAGTGATCCAATCCCTGATGCAGGCACTAGGCACAGGCACAGAAGTGGGGTTGTGTTTTTATCAGGACAAGTGGTCAAACATTGGGTGGTAGGAATTTTGTGGATCCCTACACATTCCTGTAGTTTCTGTGATGAAAAAGCAAGGATAAATAGTGTTTTTAAACAACGTTTCACTTTTGCAGGGTATTCTGGGTAAGAAAACACATTTTCTGAAAGAAAACGAACCGTTTTTTTTGCAAAGTGCCTAGCTGTGGATTCTGGCCTATAGCATAGCTGGCACCTAGGGAAACCTAGCAAACCTAAACATTTTTTTAAACTAGCAGAATTCAGAATGGGGTGACTTGTGGGGCTCCCATCAGGTTCTGTTACCCAGAATCCTTTGCAAAGCTCAAAGTTTGGCAAAAAAAAAAACACTTTTTCCTCACATTTCGGTGATGGAAAGTTCTGGAATCTGAGGGGAGCCACAAACGTCCATCTACCCAGCGTTCCCCCAGGTCTCTCGCTAAAAATGGTACTTCACTTGTGTGGGTAGGCTAGTGCCGGCGACAGGAATGGATCACACAAGTGTCAATGGTAGTCCTTGCATGAGGGCTACTGTTAATCCTGGAGTGATCCAATCCCTGACACAGGCACTAGGCACAGGCACAGAAGTGGGGTTGTGTTTTTATCAGGACAAGTGGTCAAACATTGGGTGGTAGGAATTTTGTGGATCCCTACACATTCCTGTAGTTTCTGTGATGAAAAAGCAAGGATAAATAGTGTTTTTAAACAACGTTTCACTTTTGCAGGGTATTCTGGGTAAGAAAACACATTTTCTGAAAGAAAACGAACCGTTTTTTTTGCAAAGTGCCTAGCTGTGGATTCTGGTCTATAACATAGCTGGCACCTAGGGAAACCTAGCAAACCTAAACATTTTTTAAAACTAGCAGAATTCAGAATGGGGTGACTTGTGGGGCTCCCATCAGGTTCTGTTACCCAGAATCCTTTGCAAAGCTCAAAGTTTGGCAAAAAAAATAAAACACTTTTTCCTCACATTTCGGTGATGGAAAGTTCTGGAATCTGAGGGGAGCCACAAACGTCCATCTACCCAGCGTTCCCCCAGGTCTCCTGCTAAAAATGGTACTTCACTTGTGTGGGTAGGCTAGTGCCGGCGACAGGAATGGATCACACAAGTGTCAATGGTAGTCCTTGCATGAGGGCTACTGTTAATCCTGGAGTGATCCAATCCCTGACACAGGCACTAGGCACAGGCACAGAAGTGGGGTTGTGTTTTTATCAGGACAAGTGGTCAAACATTGGGTGGTAGGAATTTTGTGGATCCCTACACATTCCTGTAGTTTCTGTGATGAAAAAGCAAGGATAAATAGTGTTTTTAAACAACGTTTCACTTTTGCAGGGTATTCTGGGTAAGAAAACACATTTTCTGAAAGAAAACAAACTGTTTTTTTTGCAAAGTGCCTAGCTGTGGATTCTGGTCTATAGCATAGCTGGCACCTAGGGAAACCTAGCAAACCTAAACATTTTTTAAAACTAGCAGAATTCAGAATGGGGTGACTTGTGGGGCTCCCATCAGGTTCTGTTACCCAGAATCCTTTGCAAAGCTCAAAGTTTGGCAAAAAAAATAAAACACTTTTTCCTCACATTTCGGTGATGGAAAGTTCTGGAATCTGAGGGGAGCCACAAACGTCCATCTACCCAGCGTTCCCCCAGGTCTCCTGCTAAAAATGGTACTTCACTTGTGTGGGTAGGCTAGTGCCGGCGACAGGAATGGATCACACAAGTGTCAATGGTAGTCCTTGCATGAGGGCTACTGTTAATCCTGGAGTGATCCAATCCCTGACACAGGCACTAGGCACAGGCACAGAAGTGGGGTTGTGTTTTTATCAGGACAAGTGGTCAAACATTGGGTGGTAGGAATTTTGTGGATCCCTACACATTCCTGTAGTTTCTGTGATGAAAAAGCAAGGATAAATAGTGTTTTTAAACAACGTTTCACTTTTGCAGGGTATTCTGGGTAAGAAAACACATTTTCTGAAAGAAAACGAACCGGTTTTTTTGCAAAGTGCCTAGCTGTGGATTCTGGTCTATAGCATAGCTGGCACCTAGGGAAACCTAGTAAACCTAAACATTTTTTAAAACTAGCAGAATTCAGAATGGGGTGACTTGTGGGGCTCCCATCAGGTTCTGTTACCCAGAATCCTTTGCAAAGCTCAAAGTTTGGCAAAAAAAAAAACACTTTTTCCTCACATTTCGGTGATGGAAAGTTCTGGAATCTGAGGGGAGCCACAAACGTCCATCTTCCCAGCGTTCCCCCAGGTCTCCTGCTAAAAATGGTACTTCACTTGTGTGGGTAGGCTAGTGCCGGCGACAGGAATGGATCACACAAGTGTCAATGGTAGTCCTTGCATGAGGGCTACTGTTAATCCTGGAGTGATCCAATCCCTGATGCAGGCACTAGGCACAGGCACAGAAGTGGGGTTGTGTTTTTATCAGGACAAGTGGTCAAACATTGGGAGGTAGGAATTTTGTGGATCCCTACACATTCCTGTAGTTTCTGTGATGAAAAAGCAAGGATAAATAGTGTTTTTAAACAACGTTTCACTTTTGCAGGGTATTCTGGGTAAGAAAACACATTTTCTGAAAGAAAACAAACCGTTTTTTTTTTGCAAAGTGCCTAGCTGTGGATTCTGGCCTATAGCATAGCTGGCACCTAGGGAAACCTAGAAAACCTAAACATTTTTTAAAACTAGCAGAATTCAGAATGGGGTGACTTGTGGGGCTCCCATCAGGTTCTGTTACCCAGAATCCTTTGCAAAGCTCAAAGTTTGGCAAAAAAAAAAAACACTTTTTCCTCACATTTCGGTGATGGAAAGTTCTGGAATCTGAGGGGAGCCACAAACGTCCATCTACCCAGCGTTCCCCCAGGTCTCCCGATAAAAATGGTACTTCACTTGTGTGGGTAGGCTAGTGCCGGCGACAGGAATGGATCACACAAGTGTCAATGGTAGTCCTTGCATGAGGGCTACTGTTAATCCTGGAGTGATCCAATCCCTGATGCAGGCACTAGGCACAGGCACAGAAGTGGGGTTGTGTTTTTATCAGGACAAGTGGTCAAACATTGGGTGGTAGGAATTTTGTGGATCCCTACACATTCCTGTAGTTTCTGTGATGAAAAAGCAAGGATAAATAGTGTTTTTAAACAACGTTTCACTTTTGCAGGGTATTCTGGGTAAGAAAACACATTTTCTGAAAGAAAACAAACCGTTTTTTTTTTGCAAAGTGCCTAGCTGTGGATTCTGGCCTATAGCATAGCTGGCACCTAGGGAAACCTAGCAAACTTAAACATTTTTTAAAACTAGCAGAATTCAGAATGGGGTGACTTGTGGGGCTCCCATCAGGTTCTGTTACCCAGAATCCTTTGCAAAGCTCAAAGTTTGGCAAAAAAAAAAACACTTTTTCCTCACATTTCGGTGATGGAAAGTTCTGGAATCTGAGGGGAGCCACAAACGTCCATCTACCCAGCGTTCCCCCAGGTCTCCCGATAAAAATGGTACTTCACTTGTGTGGGTAGGCTAGTGCCGGCGACAGGAATGGATCACACAAGTGTCAATGGTAGTCCTTGCATGAGGGCTACTGTTAATCCTGGAGTGATCCAATCCCTGACACAGGCACTAGGCACAGGCACAGAAGTGGGGTTGTGTTTTTATCAGGACAAGTGGTCAAACATTGGGTGGTAGGAATTTTGTGGATCCCTACACATTCCTGTAGTTTCTGTGATGAAAAAGCAAGGATAAATAGTGTTTTTAAACAACGTTTCACTTTTGCAGGGTATTCTGGGTAAGAAAACTTTGTGAAATCCAAAAACGCCACACTTCCATGGACTGCCTTGGGAGTCTAGTTTTCAGAAATGTCTGGGTTTTGTAGGTTTCCCTATATGGCTGCCGAACCCAGGACCAAATACTCAGATGACTGTCTTACAAAACTAGGCTGTTTTGTGGTAGGTAATTTTGATGTCTCCACAATCCGTTTTGGGTACTTCCCTGTTGTGGTCACTTGCCCACCTACTAAAGTGAGGCAATGTTTTTCTCTGGAGAGTTGGTGGAACGCTTGGTTGTAGAAAGTTTGTGGCTGCCTGCATATTCCAGGACTTCTCCTCACTGAAATGCAAGGCAAAAGTGTTTTTTAAGCAAATTTATTGATTTCAAGGGGATTCTGGGCGAAGGAAAACTGGTGTGAGCCATGCAAGTCCTGCTCCCTTTGACTTCCCTGGTACTAGTATGTTAAAGTTAATCCACCACTCACACTGGTTGGTTTTAGCACCTCCAGAAATTATAGTTTCAAAGCATGAATACTTATCAAAGTATCTGAATATTGAAACCAAGCCTTCTGAAGGTGAGCCATAAAGCCCAGTCCAGGCACCAACCTCTTTATGGTCCATTCACATGCAACAAATAATCCTTTCATACCGCCAGCCACGGACCCAATCCAACCAATTACTGCACTCACATTAACTTACCGCTGCCAGACAAGGGCCCATCACAATCATATGCCACAGGACAGAATACGTTTGACTAAATGTTACCACCTGTCAAGTAACCCCCTCCTTCTTCCTGAATATTACGGAAGGCATGCGTAATGAACCTTTATTAATGACTCCCATGACAGCCACCCGAGGCTCAGGAAGACATGTTTTTCATGTGCCTTTAGCCCACTCACTGCGCTAAATCCAACTCCTTCCAGTTTGTGGATGCAAGTTGGGGATGTCCGAATATGCCATACAAAGCGATTCCTCAAACTGAGCAAGCATATCTACCTTTGAAACTAAGGCAGACATGTTGGGGAATTCTTGTAATGTTCCCTAAAGAGAAGGTCATAGGCTATGAAAAAGGATAGTGTTTGGCACACAGGGGAGTCCATGAGAACGTAGCATATGTCCCAGCCAACATAATGTGCAGTGCTGTGACTGTAATGCACTTATCATACAGCAAATTGAACATCTACTAAGTTCTGATGGAGGATGAACATGAAAAGCAGGTCAAACACTGACCCATACGTGTCATTGCTGTTCAGTGCTGGGATGGCACCAATTGGTTTGAATCCATAGGTTCAGATGACGTACATCTGTACTACCTTCACTGTCTGCCTTCCACCTGTGCAATATCCTTGTGAAGGCACACCTGCCATAAGCTTTCCTCAACCATTCATGTCTGTCCTCATCAGAGTCGTGACTAATCCTGTATAATTGGCAAGTGAACCTATACTAGTTTGTGGATGCAAGTTGGGGGTGTCCGAGTATTCCTTGGAAGGCCTATCCCTCGAACAGAGTGAGTATATCCACCGTTAAAACTAAGGCAGACATGTTGGTGAAGAAATCTAAAGTAAAAAGTCACACAAATATCCTGTGGGACTCATTCGCCAACACTTCTACTTTTGCTTTGAAAGTAAAGCTACAATTGAGTTTTCACACTTTCAAACAAGTAGAAATTTTGATGAATTTGTCTGACAGGACAGTTGTTTGACTTATTACACTTACCCTCGTTTTCGTTGGCAATCATGGTGGTCCTTGTGTAGCATACCTAAATTGTCTAGCAAGTACTTCAAAATTCATTCATGCCTTTAACATTTTGCCACACAGGGTACTCTGTGACAATGTGGCATATGTTCTGTCCACTAGTATGTGCAGTATGGGGACTATAATGCACGTTAATTGAACAGAACACCTACCACATTCTGACAGTGGATATAGGTGCCAAGCAGGCTATAAGGAAGTCCATGATTTCCTGAAGTAGATTAAGTAAAATTCTGTGGCTGCTTGCCTAATGAAGCAGTGGCCCATGGACGTTCGGTATCCATGCACAGACACTGAAAGGATTACCCAATGTCAGCTCCACCTCAGTCGATTTCCCAGAACTTTGCTTAGTATGATACAACATAAAGCAAGTAGGGACACAGAGGCCTGGTTCAGATGGGCACTGGGAACAGTAATACCGACTCTCCTGCCGCTTTCCATGTTTCAAGCACACTATACCACGACGACATGGACGATCTTGTTTGGGTGTTTTAGGAATGTGATCAACAAAGTGTCGCTCCTACAGCCTTGCCACATCCACGAGAACATATGAGGTGGAGGCTGCTGCTGCTTCTGTAACAGCAGTGAGGCTTTCAATTACAGGCAACTGGAAGTCAAGGAAAGTCATGAGTCTTCCTCTGGTTTTCAGACGGTAAACAACATATGCATTGTATGTTGCCATCTGGATCAGGTGGGTAAACAGTTTCTTGGTCCAAGAGCGAGTTTTATGACACACATTGTATGGTTAAAGAACCTGGTCGTCGTTGTCCACTCCGCCCATGTGCTTATTATAATCAAGTATACAGATGGGCTTGTGGACTTCAGCCATCTGACCCCAAACAATGATAGGGGAAGTGCTCTCATTATGAATTGTAGTGAGCACTTATACATCACACCTATGCAATAACTTGACTGCGAGCAGTTCGTTGGAACGCAATGCAGTACTCTGGGATTTCTGGAGCTTCTTGCAAACAAGCTTCTGCGGGAATCCTTTGCGGTTAGAACAAACTATACCACAGGCCACAGTGCCAGCTTTGTAGAGCTCACTGAACAGCTCTACTCCTGTATAGAAACTGTCTACATAAAGGTTATAACCTTTGTAAAGAAGTGGATGGACAAGTTCCCATACAATCCTACCTGTGACCCCTAACGCGGGAGGGCAACCTACAGGGTTTAGGTTGGAGTCCTTCCCTGTATACACTCTCAAGCTGTAAACATAGCCAAAAGAGCTCTCACACAGCATGTACAGCTTTATGCCATAGCAAGCTCTTTTGCTTGCAATGCATTGTCCGAACAGCAGCCATCCTTTGTCCAGGATCAAGGACTCATCGACTGCTATATTCTTTCCAGGAGTATAGATCTCTGGAAACCTGGCAGACAAATGTTCCACAACAGGCTGAATTTTAAAAAACTTGTCATGGTCTGGATGGTCCTGGGGCAATGCAGCAGAATTGTAACTGAAATGCAGCATGCGCTGCAGTAGCAAAAAAACTCTTCGCTCATGTATGGTGTGAAGATGAGGGTTACCCAAACCGTGCGAGTCATCCAGTAGGACTAGAATGTGGGTTTCTGTACTAACCCCATTTTGAGCATAAGGCCCAAAAATATAATTAACTCCGCCAGCGAAGTGGGAGTTCACAGGCGTGCCGTAGAACAGGGCCCTAGAGTGCCTCCATGCTCCCTCAGAAGTTGGTCTGCACGCAAATTTGCTTGCTGCACAATTTCCTGAAGGAAGTCAACATCCAAAAATAGATGGACGTAGGCGACTGGCAAAAAGTTGGCTGTATCGACTTTACATCCAGCGTCACCAGTAAAAGGTGGAATTTGGGGTTGAACTAAACAAAACTCTCTCTGTGCTTGTGGCCACATCTACCTGCTCTCTGGGTTAATCTAACCCGATGTTGTCCCGCTGCACAGACTGTGCTTGCGAAGGGACAGCACAGTTGTCATCATCATCTCCTTCAGAGTCACTGGACGAGATGTCATCGGATGGGACTCCGCCGACTGAAAAATCACCCCCTAATTCTGCCCATTGTCCTCTCCTCAGATGCTGTCTCAGTCTCAGATCCTGCCTCAGAGCTATCCTCCATAACCTGAGTTAGGGCTTCAGCAGCAGTCATCCATTGAGATGCCATCTCTGCTACTGGCTAAACTGTCCCTCTACACTAATAGCCTATATAGAAGGCAGATAGAACCACAAAATTGCTCGTGGGTGTGTGTAATGTGTGCAATAGTAAATATTGTCACCTTACCTTCGCTTCTTCTCTGATACAGCAGATTCTCTGAAGACACTGAAAAAAACAAAAAAGACACAGGGGGTCATTCCGACCCCATCGGGCGGCGGGCGCTGCCCGCCGGGCGGAGACCGCCAGAAGACCGCACCGCGGTCAAATGACCGCGGCGGTCATTCTGACTTTCCCGCTGGGCGGGCGGGCAACCGCCAAAAGGCCGCCCGCCCGCCCAGCGGGAAAGCCCCAGCAACGATGAAGCCGGCTCCGAATGGAGCCGGCGGAGTTGCTGGTGTGTGACGGGTGCAGTGGCACCCGTCGCGATTTTCAGTGTCTGCTAGGCAGACACTGAAAATCATTATGGGGCCCCACGACACCCGTTCCCGCCATCCTGTTCCTGGCGGTTTTTACCACCAGGACCAGGATGGCGGGAAGGGGGTCGGAATCCCCATGGCGGTGCTGCGAGCAGCGCCGCAATGGAGGATTCTTTGGGGCAGGGGTAAACCGGCGGGAAACCGCCGGTTGCCCTTTTCTGACCGCGGCTTTACCGCCGCGGTCAGAATTGCCCATGAAGCACCGCCAGCTTGTTGGCGGTGCTTCCGCGGCACTCTGCCCTGGCGGTTTTCAACCGCCAGGGTCAGAATGACCGCCACAGTATTACTTCACCTTACCACACACCCTTCATCACAGCTTTTAGCGCTGGTGGCACCCAGTGCGACATGCATTTTTGATGCTCTACCTCCCATGACCTCCTCTTCTAATTCCTTCAGTACCACCCAGGAAAAGTGCCCCTCATATCTCCATAGTCCCCCTCGCACATACATTTCATTTGTTTTAAAGTGCAGGTAACACCTGGCTTTACTAATCCACACAGCTAAATACATATCCATGTATATCCCTTGCAGCAGGCAAATAAACCATCTGCGCTACTTTATGGCATCAAAACTGCCACTGGACAAAAGACAGATGTATTTCTATCTCTCTATCTCTATCTCTCTCTTTCTCTCTCTCTCTCTCTCTGTATATACCTATATCTATCTATCTATATATATATATATATTTATACATGTGTGCTTTCCCTCGGGATCGTGGCAAAGCACACATGTATAAAAAAAAAATGCCCCCAACATTTCCTTTTTAAAAAAAAATATCCCCAGGGAAAACGATTGCGTTGAAATTACCCCCAGGGGTCGGCCCGTGTAGGAAGGGCCGATCGCACCATTTCTTTTTTTTTTTTAACCCATTTATTTCATTATCTGGGGGGTGCGATCGCCCCCAGGAGAACCCCAAATTATTTTCTTTTATATTAATGCCCCCATGGGGGGGCCGGCCCATTCATATGGGGGCCGAATCCACCAAACAAAATCCCTGGTGTCTAGGGGTGTTTCCTGGCCATGGATAGCAGCCGCCCTGAGATCCATGGCCAGGAAACTGTGCCAGGAAGGCATAGATGGAAAGGGGAGACCCTCCCCTTTCCATCAATGCCTCCCTGGCATCTGGGGAGGCCGTTTTGGCCTTCTTCTCCACCAGAGTGGGGAAAGGATGCTTACCCGCTCCTCTGCTGCTCCGGTGGGGAAAAATGTGACATCAGCGCACCTCGCAGGGTGCTGACGTCACAAACGGGCGGATGGTGGGGCGGGGGAGACGCGGAAATTCTCCTGCGACTACCAGAGTAATAAAAAAAAAATCCTCCGGTGCATTGCATCAGGGGATTTTTATACCCCCTCCCTGGTGTCGGCCATTGGTCGTGACCCACACCAGGGAGGTAGTGTGGGCGTCGGTCAGTGGCCGACTCTCGCACCAATGGGGTGAAGCCAAGCTACCAGCGAGTTAAGCACAGGTTTATTTAGTGACTTTTATGGTTCGCTCTGAAAGGGATTGAGATTATTCTTTGAAGTGGGTTCTCACCCCAGTAGCGTCTTTCCCGACCTGGGTACCTGCCAATGACTTTGCCAATTATGGAGGTATAAATCACACATCTTTATCCCTCTGTGTGTACCTGTAAACTCCAACATTCTAAACCAAGCTTTCATTCCATTCTACTCTAGTGATTACATCATACTGATATGGAGTCCTCTGGGAGCTAGAAAGCTTGAGTTCTAAATCATGCAAGACACTACATCTCCCCCCTAGTTATATGAAAAATGACATTTTTTACAAAACAAAATTGACATATACACACACACTCACTAATATATATATATATATATACATATATATATATATATATATACAGATAAATATATATATGTGTGTGTGTGTACAACTATATCTCAACATAATGGTTGTCCCCCTCTTAGTAGGAGATGCTAACCACACAAGCATTCTACCTGACTTATCTCCGCCGCAAGAGCCCTCGAAATGTAATTATTGTAATCAAAGCAACAAAGTCTCTCCACATGGCCCGCTACTATCTCTTTCAGTTCTAATATTCTCTGTTGGAGATCTGGGTTTCCTGGCCTATTCTTTTCCTCCTCTCTTAATTTATCTTCCGCCTCTAGCGTGTCTTTATTCAGTGTACACCTCACCCCTACCGACTCAGCTATACATCTCCTTTTCAACACCGCCTTGAAAGCATCTCAGTCAACTAAGGGGCTGCTAGCTGTGTCTACATTATCAGTAAAGAAGTTAGTGATATGCTGTCTCATTGCTTCCCATTAACAGGGGTCTTCTAAAGATTTGGGTTTTAGTTTCTACGCTGGAATACTAGGAAGGGGGTGCCCCCACCTCAGTGACATTAATTTGAGGTTATGATCCGATATGGTATGAGCCAAGTATTCAGAATTATGAATGGTTGTGAATACCTCAGGGGTGCAGAGAAAGGAGTCCAGACGTTCGTGTATGAAATATGAGTAGTCTTGAGTGTATGGCTGTGATCTTCACCATGCATCTATGAGCCCCCACTGCGCCTGCCAGGTTGTAAACTGCCATGATATCCTTGTTATTGGGGAGTCCCTCAGTGGAGGATGTGACCGATCTGTATCAGGATCCGCCACGTAGTTAAATTCATCACCCAACACTATCGTGTGTATTAGAAGTGGGGCCAATCTGTCAGTAAGTCTGGCAAAAAACAAACCTTGGTCCGTATTAGGGGCATAGACACTGACAAGAGCTAAATCACAACCTTCAAGTCTACCCCTCACCGACGTATAGCGCCCATCGCGATCAATAAAACTATCAATTGGTTGGAGCAGGACCAAAGCCCTCACCCAGGCCAAAGTTCCTCTGTCGAAAGTTGAGTAAGTGGTGTAAAAGACCTGTCCTCTCCAACGTCTCTGAATAGCCCCTCCCTCTTTTAGTGTCATATGTATTTCTTGGAGCATTGCCACATGTGCTCCATGTCATTGCAAATAGGAGAAGCCCTTATACCTTTTTGACACCCCAGGACATTCCATGATCTAAACTTATATTTCATAGGTGTGGACACTGTTTGGCATTAATCCTAAATTCCTCTGAATCCCTCCCCCTGCCTCCTTTCCATCAGTTGAAACCTGACCCACCACAGGTGCAGTAGACTCATGATCTCCTATTGAAACAACCCAACAAACCATTTCCAAGTTCCCCTTCCCCAGGACAAAAAGACAACATACCTCATCCAAACTATAAATTTGTTAATGGTGCTTACAACGTTAGAGGCCAGCTATTCAAGTCATTTCAGCAGTGCCGCTCCATCGCCGGTATCCCGGTGTCGAGGGTGTCTTTGCTGGGTCCCTTGGGCCCATGTCATCAGGTTTGTACATCAGAGTTCTTATTGGTCAGGTCCACCTCCAAGCGTCCTCCCTAGGCCCTCTGGATCAGTTGCCTCTCCGCTGCCGCCCAACTCTTGACTCCGGTTCCTAGCCACTGGGGGGGGGTCCCCCTCCTCGTTTTTCCCTCACTGACTTAAGACACTTCTCGCCCATCCCGCTGTGTGCAGTAGCCCTGTATCACTTCTGTGAGCAAAACTGACCCACTTCTCTCAACTCGCACGTGGCATCCAGGCCGACATCTCCCCGCAGCCCCCTCCCACTTCGCCTCATTACTGGGGCTGTGTAATCACTGGGGCGCCTTTTAGCGTGAGCCCCAGTCACTAGAGGAGAGGTGCAATCAGGAGCTGATCTGCAGAACTACCTCCTTACCGACTGTTGCTTGGATCGTCCTCTGTCTTTTCAATGGGCTGTGGCTGCTATCTTACACGTGGGCTGGTCTCTGCTTCTCTCACCAGTTCTGTCACTTACTCTGTTACAGCGTCGTTTAGAGATCGCTCATCTCTTGCGGGGCTGTTAGATGCCCTGTCTGCCCCGTTATAGCGTGGCACAACCGTCTCATGCAGCAGCTCCGTTTCACTGCCTTATGCAGAATGGACCCTCTCCCCTCACCTTTCACGGGGCGTTAAGGCTGCCTTCTACTTGCAATACGCTCCTACAGCACTCCGTCCCAGCGCCAGGGTTGTGTAGTCACTGGAGCGTCTTTGAGCGGGAGTCCCCTGTCACCAGGGGAGATGTGTGATCAGGAGCACGATCTTCCAATCGTCAGGGCCAGCTTCCACTGCCTGTTGCTTGGTCGTCCTCCGTCCCCTCACTGGGTCACGGCCGCCAACTTACTCGTAGTCTGGCCTTTGCTGCTCTCACCAGTTCTGCTGCATACTCTGTTGCATCTTTGGTTTGGGATTGCTCATTTCTCGCAGGGGGTGTTAGTGACCCCGTCTGCCCCCCCGGGGGGGTTCGGGGGAGCGCTCTGGGAGTAAGGATGTTAGGGAGTGGGGAAACACCAGCAGAAGCCTCACGGAGAGGCCTCTCCAGTATATCATTTTCATAATATTTGTTCAATAGAAACTCATTTCTGTGGTATAATGAAAGCAACTACAATAAGTGTTATAGCATGACAAGCAGCGAACATTCCAATGACCTTAAAACAAAAGATGTGCCCTTTTAGACACATCACATCCTGGAACATTTGTTTATCAAGTTTCAAGTCAGCATGTATCAAGTTTTAGCAATAAATGTTCTTAAATCGTGCGCAGCGCGTTACCACTGTTTTAAGGATTAATTCCATTGGTCTCTTCTTCTTCCAGAAGTGTCCTCAAATATGCTGGACAAAACATAATGGAAAGATCAAAAGCGGAGGAGCAGAGATTCCTTCTCTGCAGCCGGTGACCTTTACAGCAAGCATTTCACTCAGGCCAAGTGTGGTTTAAGTACCTGCTGCAACCAGCCCCACCCAGTCTGAGTCATAGGGAGCCACACCCAGTCTGAGTCATAGGGATGCTGAAGACTTGTGCAACACGTGTTCCCAAACAAGCATTGGTCTCTGACAAGCATCAGTTCCAACGAGCATTGGTCTCTGTAAACAAGCATTGTTCTCTGCAAAGGCAAATTATCAACTCAAAACTATTTTATTGAGGCATATCCGGGTTTGCAGGCCCAACAGTGGTCTTGAAAGTCATTTTCGTTCAAATGCTTTGTTTGTCTGACACATGTAAACGCACATGCACACAGCTCCTTCATGGTCCGTTTTGGGCACAAGTACTCTAAGGGAAACCAATGGTTTTGGACCAGTGGAATATTCAATAATATCATGCCTAAGTAACATTTTTTTTGCAACAGCTTCTTCTAAATGAAAAGCAACTCATTTATTTCTATGAGCAACAGGACAGACATCCTCATTAACATGCAGCTTTACTTTCATAGTCTTTAACTTTCCTAAACCATGAAACAATGAAAGGAATTGACTTACTATTTTGCAATGAGCATTCATGTTGTAATTCACAGAAATCAGTCCCATGTCAGCAGCTGTGTTGAAAATTAGCACACGGGCTCTTGCCTAAGTAACCTGAAGCACATGGATCAGTGCTTGTACCGTTGTTTTCTTTTGTTTCACTGTCACTACAATTGAACCTTGACTCTTCGTGGATTTCAATGCAGCCCTAATATACATTTCAGCCTTCAACAGCGTAAGTCGCTGTAATGGAGACAGTTCATTGTATTTTTCTTCAGGCATTGTATTAATCTATGCACCACCATCGATAATGAAAGGTATTGAACATCCATTTATTTTCAATGTAATCTTTGGACAGTGTTTGTATGATTTTGTTGCTTTGGCATGTCGACTTTTCTTTGACTGACTTTTTTTCACATGCGACCAGTCTGACACAGGCACATTTTTCTGAGGTAAACATCAACATGGTACAATCACTTTCTTCACTTTCACTTATTGAGGTGGGAGAACTGTTTGACGATGATTTAGATGATATTACAAAGAAAGGGAGCACACTGCCTACACTCCAGCAACAAAGTCTAACCCCAACGCATCATGGTAAATGCAGTCGACTTCGTAGTCCATTCAGAAAGTAATAAAGTCTTTCACCTCTGTAGGCGCAGCAAGTGCTGTTTATCCCTGTACATGTGTTTCTGGGTTTAGCCCGTCATCAGCAGGGAGCAGCATGGTATGGGGGCTTGCTTGAAATGCCGCCAAATGTTTTCTCAGGTTTATGTACCACTAATGGCACACAAGTGCCTCCCAAGGCTCGTCAGCTGTGGCTCGAGGGAGCTGTCCAAAGACAAAATTACAAAGAAAGGGAGCACACTGCCTACACTCCAGCAACAAAGTCTAACCCCAACGCATCATGGTAAATGCAGTCGACTTCGTAGTCCATTCAGAAAGTAATAAAGTCTTTCACCTCTGAAGGCGCAGCAAGTGCTGTTTATCCCTGTACATGTGTTTCTGTGTTTAGCCCGTCATCAGCAGGGAGCAGCATGGTATAGGGGCTTGCTTGAAATGCCGCCAAATGTTTTCTCAGGTTTATGTACCACTAATGGCGCACAAGTGCCTCCCAAGGCTCGTCAGCCGTGGCTCAAGGGAGCCGTCCAAAGACAAAATTACAAAGAAAGGGAGCACACTGCCTTCACTCCAGCAACAAAGTCTAACCCCAACGCATCATGGTAAATGCAGTCGACTTCGTAGTCCATTCAAAAAAGTAATAAAGTCTTTCACCTCTGTAGGCGCAGCAAGTGCTGTTTATCCCTGTACACGTGTTTCTGGGTTTAGCCCGTCATCAGCAGGGAGCAGCATGGTATAGGGGCTTGCTTGAAATGCCGCCAAATGTTTTCTCAGGTTTATGTACCACTCATGGCGCACAGGTGCCTCTCAAGGCTCGTCAGCCGTGGCTCGAGGGACCCGTCCAAAGACAAAATTACAAAGAAAGGGAGCACACTGCCTACACTCCAGCAACAAAGTCTAACCCCAACGCATCATGGTAAATGCAGTCGACTTCGTAGTCCATTCAGAAAGTAATAAAGTCTTTCACCTCTGTAGGCGCAGCAAGTGCTGTTTATCCCTGTACACGTGTTTCTGGGTTTAGCCCGTCATCAGCAGGGAGCAGCATGGTATAGGGGCTTGCTTGAAATGCCGCCAAATGTTTTCTCAGGTTTATGTACCACTCATGGCGCACAGGTACCTCCCAAGGCTCGTCAGCCATGGCTCAAGGGAGCCGTCCAAAGACAAAATTACAAAGAAAGGGAGCACACTGCCTACACTCCAGCAACAAAGTCTAACCCCAACGCATCATGCTAAATGCAGTCGACTTCGTAGTCCATTCAGAAAGTAATAAAGTCTTTCACCTCTGTAGGCGCAGCAAGTGCTGTTTATCCCTGTACACGTGTTTCTGGGTTTAGCCCGTCATCAGCAGGGAGCAGCATGGTATAGGGGCTTGCTTCAAATGCCGCCAAATGTTTTCTCAGGTTTATGTACCACTCATGGCGCAGTGGTGCCTCCCAAGGCTCATCAGCCGTGGCTCAAGGGAGCCGTCCAAAGACAAAATTACAAGAGAAAGGGAGCACACTGCCTACACTCCAGCAACAAAGTCTAACCCCAACGCATCATGGTAAATGCAGTCGACTTCGTAGTCCATTCAGAAAGTAATAAAGTCTTTCACCTCTGAAGGCGCAGCAAGTGCTATTTATCCCTGTACATGTGTTTCTGTGTTTAGCCCGTCATCAGCATGGAGCAGCATGGTATAGATATACAGAGATACGGCACTCGCTGCACCTACCTTAGGTGAAGAACTTTCTACAGCGATACAGCACTTTCTGCACCTACTTAGGGTGAATAATTTTTTGAAAAATTCTCGCTATTTATATTTAAATGACTGCATTTACCATGATGCCTTGGGGCTATTTTCCGCTTTAATGCAAGGCAGTGTGCTCCCTTTTTCCTTTTGGATGTCTAAATGACGGCTCCCGTGAGCCTCTTGCTGACGAGCACTGGCGATGCACCTGTGCGCCTACTGAGTGGTACAAAAACCTGTGAAGACGTTTGGCGGCATTTCAAGCGACCCCTTCAGTTACATACGCTCTCCGCTGATGAAGGCAGAAAGCCAGAAACATGTGTCCAGAGATACGGCACACGCTGCACCTACCTTAGGTGAAGAACTTTCTACAGCGATACTGTGAGAAGGTATCCTCTTTCTAGCCTTGTTACCCCCACTTTTGGCCTGTTTGTGAGTGTATGTCAGGGTGTTTGTCACTGTTTTCACTGTCTCACTGGGATCCTGATAGCCAGGCCTCAGTGCTCATAGTGAAAACACCATGTTTTCAGTATGGTTGTTATGTGTCACTGGGATCCTGCTGGTCAGGACCCCAGTGCTCATAGGTTTATGGCCTATATGTATGTGTCACTGGGACCCTGTCACACAGGGCCCCAGTGCTCATAGGTGTGCATGTGTATGTTCCCTGTGTGGTGCCTAACTGTCTCACTGAGGCTCTGCTAACCAGAACCTCAGTGGTTATGCTCTCTCATTACTTCCAAATTGTCACTGACAGGCTAGTGACCATTTTTTCCAATTTACATTGGCTTACTGGAACACCCTTATAATTCCCTAGTATATGGTACTGAGGTACCCAGGGTATTGGGGTTCCAGGAGATCCCTATGGGCTGCAGCATTTCTTTTGCCACCCATAGGGAGCTCTGACAATTCTTACACAGGCCTGCCACTGCAGCCTGAGTGAAATAACGTCCACGTTATTTCACAGCCATTTTACACTGCACTTAAGTAACTTATAAGTCACCTATATGTCTAACCTTTACCTGGTAAAGGTTAGGTGCAAAGTTACTTAGTGTGAGGGCACCCTGGCACTAGCCAAGGTGCCCCCACATTGTTCAGAGCCAATTCCCTGAACTTTGTGAGTGCGGGGACACCATTACACGCGTGCACTACATATAGGTCACTACCTATATGTAGCTTCACCATGGTAACTCCGAATATGGCCATGTAACATGTCTATGATCATGGAATTGCCCCCTCTATGCCATCCTGGCATTGTTGGTACAATTCCATGATCCCAGTGGTCTGTAGCACAGACCCTGGTACTGCCAAACTGCCCTTCCTGGGGTTTCACTGCAGCTGCTGCTGCTGCCAACCCCTCAGACAGGCATCTGCCCTCCTGGGGTCCAGCCAGGCCTGGCCCAGGATGGCAGAACAAAGAACTTCCTCTGAGAGAGGGTGTGACACCCTCTCCCTTTGGAAAATGGTGTGAAGGCAGGGGAGGAGTAGCCTCCCCCAGCCTCTGGAAATGCTTTATTGGGCACAGATGTGCCCAATTCTGCATAAGCCAGTCTACACCGGTTCAGAGACCCCTTAGCCCCTGCTCTGGCGCGAAACTGGACAAAGGAAAGGGGAGTGACCACTCCCCTGACCTGCACCTCCCCTGGGAGGTGTCCAGAGCTCCTCCAGTGTGCTCCAGACCTCTGCCATCTTGGAAACAGAGGTGCTGCTGGCACACTGGACTGCTCTGAGTGGCCAATGCCACCAAGTGACGTCAGAGACTCCTGCTGATAGGCTCCTTCAGGTGTTAGTAGCCTATCCTCTCTCCTAAGTAGCCAAACCCTCTTTTCTGGCTATTTAGGGTCTCTGTCTCTGGGGAAACTTTAGATAACGAATGCAAGAGCTCATCCGAGTTCCTCTGCATCTCTCTCTTCACCTTCTGATAAGGAAACGACCGCTGACCGCGCTGGAAGCCTGCAAACCTGCAACATAGTAGCAAAGACGACTACTGCAACTCTGTAACACTGATCCTGCCGCCTTCTCGACTGTTTTCCTGCTTGTGCATACTGTGGGGGTAGCCTGCCTCCTCTCTGCACCAGAAGCTCCGAAGAAATCTCCCATGGGTCGACGGAATCTTCCCCCTGCAACCGCAGGCACCAAAAAGCTGCATCACCGGTCCCTTGGGTTTCCTCTCAGCACGACGAGCGAGGTCCCTTGAATCCAGCGACTCTGTCCAAGTGACCCCCACAGTCCAGTGACTCTTCAGCCCAAGTTTGGTGGAGGTAAGTCCTTGCCTCACCTCGCTGGGCTGCATTGCTGGGAACCGCGACTTTGCAGCTACTCCGGCTCCTGTGCACTTCCGGCGGAAATCCTTTGCGCACAGCCAAGCCTGGGTCCACGGCACTCTAACCTGCATTGCACGACTTTCTAAGTTGGTCTCCGGCGACGTGGGACTCCTTTGTGCAACTTCGGCAAGCACCGTTTCATGCATCCTTGTAGTGCCTGTTTCTGGCACTTCTCCGGGTGCTACCTGCTTCAGTGAGGGCTCTTTGTCTTGCTCGACGTCCCCTCTCTCTTCAGGTCTAATTTGCGACCTCCTGGTCCCTCTTGGGCCCCAGCAGCGTCCAAAAACGCCAAACGCACAATTTGCGTGTAGCAAGGCTTGTTGGCGTCCTTCCGGCGGGAAAACACTTCTGCACGACTCTCCAAGGCGAGAGGGATCCGTCCACCAAAGACGAAGTCTCTAGCCCTTTTCGTTCCTGCAGAAACCTCAGCTTCTTCTGTCCAGTTGAAGCTTCTTTGCACCCGCAGCTGGCATTTCCTGGGTATCTGCCCATCTCCGACTTGCTTGTGACTTTTGGACTTGGTCCCCTTGTTCTACAGGTACCCTAGATTGGAAATCCACAGTTGTTGCATTGCTGGTTTGTGTCTTTCCTGCATTATTCCTCTAACACCACTACTTTGTCCTTAGGGGAACTTTAGTGCACTTTGCACTCACTTTTCAGGGTCTTGGGGAGGGTCATTTTTCTAACTCTCACTATTTTCTAATAGTCCCAGCGACCCTCTACAAGGTCACATAGGTTTGGGGTCCATTCGTGGTTCGCATTCCACTTTTGGAGTATATGGTTTGTGTTGCCCCTATCCCTATGTTTCCCCATTGCATCCTATTGTAACTATACATTGTTTGCACTGTTTTCTAAGACTATACTGCATATTTTTGCTATTGTGTATATATATCTTGTGTATATTTCCTATCCTCTCACTGAGGGTACACTCTAAGATACTTTGGCATATTGTCATAAAAATAAAGTACCTTTATTTTTAGTATAACTGTGTATTGTGTTTTCTTATAATATTGTGCATATGACACTAAGTGGTACTGTAGTAGCTTCACACGTCTCCTAGTTCAGCCTAAGCTGCTCAGCTAAGCTACCATTATCTATCAGCCTAAGCTGCTAGACACCCTATACACTAATAAGGGATAACTGGGCCTGGTGCAAGGTGCAAGTACCCCTTGGTACTCACTACAAGCCAGTCCAGCCTCCTACAGATACAGCACTTGCTGCACCTACTTACGGTGAATAATTTTTTGAAAAATTCTCGCTATTTATATTTAAATGGCTGCATTTACCATGATGCCTTGGGGCTATTTTCTGCTTTAATGCAAGGCAGTGTGCTCCCTTTTTCTTTTTGGATGTCTAAATGACGGCTCCCGTGAGCCTCTTGCTGACGAGCACTGGCGATGCACCTGTGCGCCTACTGAGTGGTACAAAAACCTGTGAAGACGCTTGGCGGCATTTCAAGCAACCCCTTCAGTTACATACGCTCTCTGCTGATGAAGGCCGAAAGCCAGAAACATGTGTCCAGAGATACGGCACTCGCTGCACCTACCTTAGGTGAAGAACTTTCTACAGCGATACAGCACTTGCTGCACCTACTTAGGGTGAATCATTTTTTGAAAAAGTCTCGCTATTTATATTTAAATGACTGCATTTACCATGATGCCTTGGGGCTATTTTCTGCTTTAATGCAAGGCAGTGTGCTCCCTTTTTCTTTTTGGATGATTTAGATGATGATTGACTTCATTTAGTATTGATTTGCCTCAACTGATGATTGGCCTTGTGGGTGTGTGTTGAACATTTCTTCTGGAATGTTCTAGCGGTCAATTTGTCTTTGCGCCATGATGCACTTGCTTTTTCCTTCACTTTACATATTATCTCCAAACGGTTCTCTTTCCCAAAGCCTTTCGCTAAGTGTCCAATGGCGGGACGCTTTCTTTCATGTAGAAACAATAATCCACACCCCAAACACAACCTCTTTTTACGGATAGAAATCATTTTGTGTCCTTCAATCTTTTGTTTCTGATTACTTTTCACACACATTACTGACCAGCTCTGGACACCTCTGTCCTCCATGTCAGCAACTTGTCTCTTTGCATTTTCATCAGCTCTGGCAGCCATTAACACTTACTCCAGACTAAGAGTTTCTCTCTGCGTTTGTCATCTGAATGACAAGCACCCATTAATAACTCTAAGCCACATAGCTTCTTCGTTGTAAAATGTATACAACTTTCAGTGCATGATGATTGTGTCAAGTCTTTCCACAATTTAATCACTTGTTTCACCAACTCTGTGATGTTCTTGACTGAAAACGTATCATTGGTAATCAACATTTGGTAATAGATTACATTTGAGATTTAACCCATTCTTAATCTGACTGTATGTGACTTTGTAAGTTCTCAGCATTTAAAAAAAACTTTTTTCACACCATCACAGCAAGATTTTGGAGATATTTGATAATCTTTCGGTTATCAGCTGTTCAAGTACATCAATTGAATCTTCAAATGTCTCTCTTCAAGCAGTCCATCTACAGCCAATATTTTACTTTTTGGTGGTATCGAAAGGTGGTGGCAGTTCAGGAACGTGGCAGCATTATAACTGTTCATGGGAGTGACTGACACTGAGGGTGGAGCTCTGTGAAACGTTATTTGATGTCCCTGGGAATCTGCATCATCACTGATGCCAACAATGGTTCATCCTCCAGGTCATCAAGAACAGTCTCTTGAGTTTTGACCTGCTTCTTCATTTCGATCGGAGCGCCATCACTCATGAAGGCCTCTGGAGTTGTTCTGAGCCACCACCTGACAGCTTTGGTGGTGTGCCACTTCAGAGATTGGACAGCTCAGTAAGCACAACCCCAGTGCTTCTTCTTGGGTATCCACATTCGGTGCTGAGGTTGTAACTCCACTTGTCAAGACTCTGGCAAGTGTAATGATAGCATGTTTCCTTATTACTTTTTCTGTCAGTCAGCTCTATTATTTGCAGTTGTATATGGTAAATTATGATTATCCTTGACTGCACTTTGTAAACCTGGTTGTATCCCTATTCAGCGTTAATGTTCCATACAATGCTTAACTTTACTTTGTGTGTTAGCACGGTACCTTTTTGTATGATCTTCGTCATAACTTCTTGACCAACGATGTGTAGACTTCTTAGTGAAGCTTTCTTTCCATTCACAAGCTTCACAGCGGCTGGAGTTTTATTTTGACTCCACATACGCAAACCGGTGACCTGGCACTTCGAAGAAGGCACATGTGACACTCACAAGCAGTTTGCTAGGACCACAGAAAGCTATCCAGGAAAGTACTCTCTTCTTCGGGTTACTTGTCCCCTATCTCATCACCAGTTGTAGTGTCTTCCTCAGCCTGGTTACCTGCCAATGACTATGCCACACACAAGCTGTAAATCACGTCTTACACAACACATGTAAATTTTTTCGTTATTTTAGTTCTGTTTATTTTTACAATTAGATTGGATTTTAAATTTACTTGTACTTTATTTGATTTTTTATGCATTTTTTTGCAGAGTTTGATCGTATTATTCTCATCAAAGGCTGGTTGGCATAAGAGGGGTATTAAGCACAAGAGGTAAATACCTCCTCTTCTGAAATTTCACTCTTAATATAAGCTATGTCTAGCCAGTTATTCAGAGATGCAAATATTTGATAAATCACAGTTTTTACTGCCAATGATAGATGTTTTTTTTATTGTGACCTTAGTGTTTTTGAACCAAAGGCGCAGGCAATGGGGAGCCCAAAAACTTTTTTCCCCTTTACCTGTGACAACGAATTGCAAGCCCCTGATCGCAGAGTATGATTAATTCCAATGAACAGGTGTTGAAATTTAGAAGAAAAATGACCACAGCACACAGAAAGCATATATAGCAATAGAATAAAAGTAAACAACTTTGGTGAGTAAAGAACACGGTTGATTGATAGTACAGTAATCTTCTTCGTCTTTCAGAAGGAAGTTTATTTGTATGGATCATTTGTAGGTCAATAGGCACAGTCAAGTAAACACAGCCAACACATGTTTCGTCACACAGTGACTTTTTCAAGGCTGTAAGGAATATGGGGTACAAAGGTTTGTTGCTTTTTCATGATACATACAAACGACAAATAGTAAGGAAATGTATTTAAAACGGGAAAGAATATATGTATGATTGTCATAGACATGAGAAAGTATAATATAAGAATATAAATAAATAATAGGAAAAATACATACATGAACCAGGTAATTAATAATGTGATGTGAATGGAGCAAAAAAGTGTCACTGATAACCTAAGGTAACCAAAAAGTTGGATAAATAACCAACGCACCAAGTAAATGTGTTTGAAAAAGGACACCAAGAAATGTTGTGCCAAAGGCAAGCTGATCCATGCGTGAACGTAGACCTGTATATTCGGCTCCGTGTGCATGAAGTGAGCAACACGCGTGAGTTAGTGAAAAATGTCTAGGAATTTAAAGGAACCTATCTAAATTTGTAAACCAAAAAGTAGAAAGTCCAAAATGGGAGAAAAGGTAAGTTGAAGCTATGGAGGGGACACAGGAGAGAGAGAAGAGACAAAGGAAAAGAAATTGCCAAATGAGCAAAAAGGGATGGGATATGTCGAACTAATTAATTAATCAATTAATTAACTTTATTTTTGTACAGGGATCATGGTGAAAAGGAAGGCTCTGCTGCAGACCAAAGGTACAATGATTGATAATTTTTTAGTGAGAGCTGATTAATTAAATTGGTGGAAAGGCAGGGCGTGGCTTGACCCGACGGCAAGATGGCCACACTTGAGTGAGGCTGTGTCAGTTAGGGAAATAATCCTCACATTTCTTGCTGTTCCCAAGCCATCAGTGCCTGGCCGGCGGCCCCATCATTTGCTGTGTGGCCAGGTGATGAGGTAAACATACATAAAGACCTAGCCTGGAAAAAGAAACTTCCACAGGGAGAAAAAAATTATTTGTTTGAAAAACCCTCACCCACCAGGGTTACCCCTTGGTGGCATGCTTCATCATTGGGTTTGTTCCCGTTCTGCTGCAGAACGAGGCGTGCTGCGACCGACGGAATACGTGGGAGCACTGTTGGTTTCAACAATGTGAATACTAGAAAGGGAAAGGAGTGGTGGGGTCTTGGTGAGTTACAAATACTACCCTCTGGATGATATTACCAATTTAATATGTTTCACAGGGGTGGTATGGTTAAAAAGGGGTATTGGGAGGGTGGGTATATTATGTACCTGTCCTCCTAGGTGATCTACATGTTTTGGAGTCTACCCCTAGACTCCTCTTCAGGACCAAAGTGAACTCCCTCGTATCACTCCTTGTGCGCCTGCCACTGATAGAAGCACAGTTACAACTCGTTATGTGGTAAGGTAATGTATATAACTAACTTGAATAATACCCATCAGAATCATTGTTATGCTGGGCAAACCTGTGGAGGAGAAAGGAAATAAAATAAAAGTGTAAATGCAGCTCTCAAGGGTGTGGTGCTAATGTCACCATCACCCAGCCAAATGGCACTTAATTCATACAGAAAAAACTAATACAAGACGTACTACACATAAGAAACACTACAACACATGTAACACGTGAGGCACCTCTAAAGAAAACGCAGGTGGTGCATGCGTGACCTACTTTCAGTATCTATGCTATTCGCATCATAGGTCCTCGGGGAGGGGGGTTGTGCTTGTAGTCACACACTGAAAGATATTGTCCGTAAAAGTCAGACTCACCAAAAGCGTTGTTACCACTGCAGGTGGTCAAGAGCATTGCGCGCACTTACTTCGTCAAAGCAACACTCCCGCCAGTATGCCTCGTTCTCACCTCGCCGGGGTCCAAATAACACCGCAATCCCAGTTGGGATCCGGTATTTGCAAAGGAAAACTGCTCACACATCCTAACTTGTGAGCGTGTCAGGGACTAGACCGACGACCTCCCAAAATGGCGGTTGTCGGTGTACCTAAGGCAGGACTGCGAGGTGGCCCTTGCGGTGCCTGTGTGAAAAACATTTAAGCGTACGGCACCAGTACTGGAAATGGAGGCAAGGGTAGGGGAAAGGAAGACACGGGGATGAAAGGTGGGGGGAAGGGGAGAGATAAAAGGGGTTTTGGGGAGGGGGAGTCGGGATCTGGGGGTGTATGGGAAGGGGAAACAAAGAGGGAACGGAAAAAGGAAAAGAAAGAGGAATGAAAAAAGGGGGCAAGAAGAAAAAAGGAAAGAGATAGAAGGTGGGGAAAATATGGGGGGAGGGGGAAGAGAAAAGAGAGAGAAAAGAGAGAAGGGAAGTGACCAGTGAGTCACAAAGAATAATCAAACAAATGTATATATACATGAAAAGGTAGCTATCATATGTTAGGGCTTGAGAATTTTTTTTATAAAGTATCTTGGTGGTGATTTCAAGGAATCTATGTTAGGTATATCTGAATGTGGTATTGGACGTTCAAATGAGGGGGACAGTTGTTAGTGTTGCATTAGTTGTCCACATGGGATGTTTTCATTCAGACCATGTTGATGGGTGTATAATTTTAAAACACAGCGTTGTTCTCTTTCGAGAAGGAATTATTCAGACCTAACCTCCTTGTGATGTTCAAGGATGACCCATTGGTAGTCATCTACTGTGTGTGCGCTATTGATGTAATGAGAGGACATTTTTGTGGTGGCGCGGCCACACCTTAAGTCACTGCGATGTTCCCCAATGTGAATTTTTGCTTTTGGGGTAGTCATTCCTATGTAATGCAGATTGCATGGGCATGTAATCATAGAGACTACACCTTGGGTTTTGCTTTTAGCAAATCCCTGATTTCCCATGTGGAGTTATAACCCTCTTAGTCGCGCTTGTCAAATGGCACACACTGCAATTGCCACATAGGTAATATCCTGTTGGTGTTGGTAGGAGGTTGGTGGTGTTCAACACTCTCTTGGGTGGGCATGGTCAGGTGTGTACCAGTATGTACTTCATGCTTATGCCACAGCTATTTGTTTCTCATGGGTGGTGGTTTTTAGGGTGCCATTAGTTGCTATAATGTTAAGGTCAAGGAAAACTAGTTGTTCTTTACTCTTTCTTAGAGTGAATTTCAGGAACTGATCCTGCACGTTGAGCCACACCAAAAAAGAGGCTATTTGTGTTTCCTCCCCTTTGCAAATGACTAGAATATCATCAATGTATCTTTCCCATAGAGTGATGTTTTCTCTATAGGCGTTGGTGGTTTTAAGAATTATTTCCTTCTCCAGATGGTGAACGTAAAGACCTGCTCGACTTGGAGCAAAGGTGCTTCCAATGCTTGTACCATGTTTCTGAAGGTACAGCGTGTCTTCAAAACTGAAAAAGTTATTGGGTAATGCCCAGAAGCAGCATTCCAGAAACAAGTTACGTGGTGTCTGGTACTCCCAGTCGAAAAAAAAAATGACCTCTTCTATAAAGCGTAAAGTGTCAGAGTGAGGTAGAAGAATTTTTTTCTCCCTGTGGAAGTTTCTTTTTCCGGGCTTGGTCTTTATGTACATTTACTGAAGCCTTAAGGAGGATAGACCCAGCTCCTTTAAACCCTCCTTCACCCCTTAAGTTAGTGTGGCCAGGGATGAGAGCAGAGGTTTGCCGCCTCGTGACCCGGGGTGGAACTGGAGATCCCGTGGACTGCCAGACAGGCCATGTGAGGGACTGCGTGGCCCATGAAGGAGCAACCTTGGTGGAGCACTCCTCCCACCACTGCACCTAAGAGATCCTGCCTGGTTGAGGCTGCCCGGCCTGGCTTCAGACGAGTTCACACTGGGGTGTGCCAGCCGAGCTCCTGTCAGAGACGTAGGGCAATGAGCGCTGCTGTAGGCTGCAGCCCATGAAGAGGCTCATCCACGGATGCACGGCGGTGCAAGCACAATGAGGAGGTGAGCTGCTGTGAGAGCCACGCCACCTACCTGAAGACACTATGGGGAAGGTGCACGTGAGAGCACTAGGGTTGGGGGACGGATTAGATGCAACCCCCTTCCTCCTTGAGCTGGAGCGCTTCTCCCCTGGTCTGAGGGCATCTGGGACCTGGGCGCTACTGCGAGGGAGGCCCTGGCTTGCCTGGTATGCTGCCCCCCAGTTAAGTGACACTGAAGAATCTGCCCTGTTGAGAGAACTGCGGACGGGTGCACTGTGTTTCGGCAGCACCCGTGCCTTAGGCAGGACACTGCTGGGCTGCCTGAATTTCAATGACTGGGCCGCTGGAGCACAGCATGTGCCCCTGAGGAGTGGGCTGGGGCCCGGAGGGACCCAATGAGCTAAGTTGAGGGCTCAACTTTGTTGGCCCCCTCTCTAGGTGGTCTGCAGGAGGCCTGAGTGACTCTGCTGCAACATAGGAATACATCAGCACATGGATAACACGCACATGGGCTACTGTGCCCTGGTATTGAGGGAGAGAACAATCCAGCAACTGGTAGCCCCTGTGGTGACCCCACATCTATACTCCTGGTTCCTGGCACAGGGGGAGCACGCACATCCAATTCCCAGCTGCACCCTCAACATGGTGAAGGCTGAGCAAAAAACAGATTAAGGTATCGTTCGACACTTGGAAAAAGTCTGGAGTCTCAAGTAAGCTGTGTGAAGACCATGTGGAGCTGCCTTCTGATGGTGCGGTTCAAACTGCAATATCGAAATAGGTGCACTGTTCCACAAGAGAGAGGGAAAACAAGAAAACTGATCAAATTAGAAAATGGCGAATCTATACTGAGTATTCTTAGGAGGGCCCTCAAGCACCCACTAGGGTGACAGGTATCATCATCGGGCTTACTCCTCGCCAGACTGGTGCTGCAATGCCTGGCGGGCCTCCCAGCATTCTGGGTGGCACTCAACCATTGTTAATTCGCTAGCAACGAGGGTCTGGGAAAGAGACTGAGTAAGGAAAGGAGAGTATAGAATGAAGAAGAAGACTCTTAAAATTAGCTCTGAACCTGAGTCATTGTTTTAATGCGATAGAAATTGGGTTCAGGCCAAGATTAAAAACAAAAATATAAGAGTGTTACTGGAGACAATGTACCGTTACACTCTATGCTCAGGGAAGGTAGTTCACCTAATCCTGCATGGTCAACATGTTTCGCGTCTATGGTTGGTCACAAAGTGATCCAGTGACGCTTCTTCAGGACCCACAAAAAAAGCCTTTGATTATTAAACTACTTCTCCTATGTGTCAGTAATGAATCGAGTGCACAAAAAGTCACTTACAGTGTGGAAGACAGAATATGTCTAAGTCAGTTGGTCAGTACAGTCGCCCTGCATATAATCAAAAAGACACGGTACAATTAGTGCCAGTGGTCAACACAGAAAAAGACACAATTAAAAACAATTATAGTGACAACCACCCTTAATCAGTGTGTAATAAATACAGATATAAAGGTTTTGCGATGCTTACCATCCCATATTAGAGATTGGGCTCCCTAGGTCTGCGCTAGCATCAACCAAGGAGAACGAACTAGATAAAGATAATAATGGTATGTAATAATGTAAAACCGCATAGTAATACATAGTGCCGAACAAGTCTGAGTAAACCTGTCTGACTTATATTGTAGAGTTTGATGTTAGACACACTTGTGCGCAGAGATGTATGTGTTCACATTTCTAGTGTCTGTTAAAAAGCCGTTTACATGGAAAGAGAAAGTATTCTAATGCACTAGGTGGCAATGTCTCTAACCTAGAAGATGTTACTGCTATTGACTGAACAGTCATCTTAAGAATAGGTTGCCCTGTCAGTATATAAGGGTCATATTGCCAGAAAACATACATAGCAAACACACAAATATTTTATCTTGGCCACTTAATGACCTGTTTATATAAGTAGTGTATGCTAAAAATGTCCCAGGAGGGCCTCATGCATATTGCCACACGTCCGTTCTTGCATCTGAATGAGGAAACGTAGTGTCTAACAAAGTGTAACAGGATCTAAATGATTCATGGTGGTCGCCCGGTAAAAATAAAACAAATTTAAAGGCACCATGCAAGTAATGAAGCAAATAGCGTGAGAGATAAATGTTCCCTTATGATTGGAAAACACAACAAATATCGCCATGGACCCTTGCTTACTTCATTTGGTCCTCGGTTCGTCAGGAAACCTACCCCCTGCTGCGCGCCTGTAGACGGTGTGTTGATGCGGTAGGGGGTTATTTAAGCTCGCGCTGTATAACGTGAGCAACCCGGAACAAACCAGCTGGTTGTTCCGGGTACTAAAGATAGAAAAAGGACTCCCGTCTCAGCGGCCATCTTGAGGAGTCACAAAGGTATCGAGTGATTGTCACATGTTGCTATTCCTGTCCAGGCATCAAAAATGGGTTACTATGGCGGCCATATTTTATTTACAAAAATGGGGTGACAAATGGATATAAAGCCCATATAATGGGGCTAAAATAACAAAGTAGCCAGAGGCACCCTTTCTTTGTATTAGAAGTAAATAAAGTCAAAAATAATTCAGCAATAAAAATGTATTCATATCATAATAGACAAAGAAGTAAATCATCCATATTGAGGCAAAGATATATATATATCTCGACCGATCTGTTAGAATCTCTTAACTGGTAAGCGTTACGGTGCTTTTCAACAAGGTATAGACAAACTAGTAATTGTCACTCTGTCAAAGTTAAACGTCATGTACATGGAATACGGTGACCCTTCCTCTTTCAGGAAAATTTAAGGTGTTAATAAATTCCAAGGTATGTCATCATTCAATCCTTCTTTATGGGTTTTCAATCGGAACACCCATCTCTGTTCGGTCTTGAATAAATAGTTAGGGTTGTTGCTGTCATATCTGGGTACTTGTAGTACTATCCACCACATATCGTCGGGGCCATGTTTTGCATCCAAAAAATGTGCACTCAGCTTTGTGGTAATGCGGGAGCATCTGATATTGCTCCGGTGTTCATTAATACGTAATTTTACTGGGCGAGTAGTCATTCCGATGTATTTTAAGTTGCAGGGACAGGAAATTAGGTAAATACACTGTCGTGTATTGCAATTAGTGTGTTTGTTTAGATGCCAAATCCCGAAATGGTTAAGGTCAATGCTGTTTAAGCATTTAGTGAGGGGACAGAAATTACATGTGCCACATGGGTGGTGACCCATCACTGGAGGTAAATTCCATAATGTCGTTTGTTTCTGTGTCTCGTTGGGCATACGAGGGCGAGTATGAACAAGTAGGTCTCGTATGTTTATTGACCTTTTGAAAGCAAAAAGGTGTTTGGGGATTCCCGTACCACCACTCTGTAGTATGTTCCATCGTTTATTAATCAATTTTTTGATGGTATTAGACAATGGAGTGAAAGTCGAGACACACGTCAGACGTGTTTCCGGATCTTTAGGTGTTGAAGTTAACAGAGCCTCCCTATGGTTGTTGCGGGCTCTTTTATAAGCAGAGTTGATAATCTTGTTCGGATAGTGTCAATCCTGTAATTTATGTTTCAAATCACGGGATTGACTATCAAAGGTTTGGGTAGTGCTACAATTCCGTCGCAACCTCAAAAATTGCCCAAATGGAAGATTGTCCCGCAATGCTTTTGGGTGATGACTATCGTACACCAGTAAACTGTTACGATCAGTGCTCTTATGAAAAGTAGTGGTGGTAAGTATACCATTGTCAATTTTGATCACCAGATCCAGGAATGATATTTGTGTGAGAGATGAGTGGGCAGTAAATCTCAGGAATGGGTCCAGAGAGTTGATCCAAATGGTGAATTTGTCGATTTCATCATAAGGACCATTCCAGATAATGAGAATGTCATCAATGTACCTCTTCCATAAAGAAATCTTGTTATGGAATGGATTGGATGTTTGTAATATAAAGAGTTTTTCAAAATTATACATATACAAACATGCCAGACTAGGGGCAAAAGTACTACCCATTGAGGTCCCTTGAATTTGATGAAATAGAGAATTTTCAAATTGGAAGAAATTGTTTTTTATTGCAAGAGTGGCGCACTGCATAATGAAGTGGACTGGGGTAGAAGATGTCCATGTGCTGGCAAGTAGGGCGGATTCCACTACTTGTAAGGTCGAATCCTGTGGAATGTTCGTGTATAGAGCTTCCACGTCAAGGGTAATGAGAGCTTTTGCTTCATAAGATAAGTTAATGTTCTCAATCAGGTTAAGAACATGGGTCATATCCTTCAAAAAGGTGCTTGATTCTTTTACCAATGGTTGAAGGAAGAAGTCACAGAATACAGAGAGGGGCTCTAGAACGGATCCAATGCCTGATACAATGGGTCGCCCAGGGGGTGGGAGAGTCCCTTTGTGTATTTTCGGCAGGCAATAGAAGTATGGAGTCCTAGGATGTGTAGTATCTAGGAACTCGGCTTCCTTCGGAGAGATCCATGCATTGTTCCTAGCCTCTTCTATCATATTTCTGATAGTTTTCTGTAAATCAGCAGTAGGGTCATGAGTCAAATCGGCATAGTGAATTCTGTCACTTAAAAGTCGTAGACACTCCTGTCTATAATCTTCGGTGTTCATAATCACGATCGCTCCCCCCTTGTCAGCTGGTTTTATAATGATAGATTGATCAGAGGCTAGATCTTTCAGAGCCTTCTTCTCAATGGTAGGTAAATTCATAAACGGTCTGCTGGGACAAATGGTGTCTAGATCTGCCATGACAGCTTTTTCAAAAGTCAACACTTCGACAGGGAGGGAATGTGAGGGGGGAATGAAAGTGGATGGTTTTTTAAGGCCCGTATCATTGTTCCCAGAGGAAACCGGCCTATCTAGGAAGAAAAAATGAAGGCGTATTTTCCTAAAAAATTGCGCAAGTTCACAATTAAGACGGAAAGGATCTTCAGAAGGAGTAGGGACGAAGCCCAAGCCTTTGTTCAGGGCTGAAAATTCGTCAATAGAAAGATTTCTGTTGGAAAGATTAACCACTAAGCTCTCGGTGGAGGAGGGGTTTTGCCCTGACTTCGGGTAACCATTTGAGGTTCTTCTCTGTTCCAGTGAACCCGTCTGCCTCTGCCTCTCCTTCTTCCTCTTCCTCTGCCCTGGCAGTGGCCTAAAAAAGGTACATAGGGTGGCATAGGGCGGGGTTGGAAAAAGGGATATGGTGTCTGCCAAAAGAGAGGTTGATTGGGGGGGTATGGTGGTTGGTTATACATGGGTGGGTGATTGAATCTGGGTGGTTGCATCCCGTCATCAGTGCTCCATCCATCGGATGAAGAACTGTTGCTATAATTGCGAGTTTTTCTATTGGAAGTTGTGGAGTCATCGGATGAACGAGACTGAGCATCTGTATCGTAGTCCTCCTTAATATAAGGGTAGACTTTCTCACGATCGAATCTCCTAATGTCTTTCTGTAGTTTTGTTATTTTTTGCTGAGTTAAGAACTCCCTCGTTTCATTCAGTTCTGTGTTAATTTCAAGAAGACGGCTTTTAAAAGAAGACAGAGTTATCGTTGTTTTTATAGTGCTTTCAATGCAAGTAATCTGTATCATAATCGATTCAGCCAGCCGCTTTGAAGCATTGATGATTAATACTAGCCAGTCTCTGGTGCATTTCCATGCGATCTGTGCCCAGTCTTTTCTGAATGCCAGATCGTGTAGAAAGATCCTGGGTATATTGGCAACCAAGAGACCGTTGGGAGCAATATTTGCTCTCAGATATTCTGTCATTATCGTGCCGTGCATGACAGTTTTTATTAAGTTGCGTTTGAGAGAGGAGAGTTTATCCCAGTCTTCTTTTAAACTACCAGTAGGAATGGCTCCATCATTATCAAGTATTGACGGAGCTTGTAGGATCGCAGAAACCGCCTCGTCATCGAAACTCAGGCATTGGAAATTGTCCATGGTCAAATAGTATAGAAGACAGGAATTGAAAGAGAGGGGTCTATTAATTCTGACCCGTATATAAGTCCCACAGCGAGGCTGCTGTGCTAAACTCTATAAACTAAAGGTAGGGACTGGGAGATTACTGGTCCAGTGCACAGTCTCCCAAATTGAACCTGTAATATCGAAATAGGTGCACTGTTCCACAAGAGAGAGGGAAAACAAGAAAACTGATCAAATTAGAAAATGGCGAATCTATACTGAGTATTCTTAGGAGGGCCCTCAAGCACCCACTAGGGTGACAGGTATCATCATCGGGCTTACTCCTCGCCAGACTGGTGCTGCAATGCCTGGCGGGCCTCCCAGCATTGTGGGTGGCACTCAACCATTGTTAATTCGCTAGCAACGAGGGTCTGGGAAAGAGACTGAGTAAGGAAAGGAGAGTATAGAATGAAGAAGAAGACTCTTAAAATTAGCTCTGAACCTGAGTCATTGTATTAATGCGATAGAAATTGGGTTCAGGCCAAGATTAAAAACTAAAATATAAGAGTGTTACTGGAGACAATGTACCGTTACACTCTATGCTCAGGGAAGGTAGTTCACCTAATCCTGCATGGTCAACATGTTTCGCGTCTATGGTTGGTCACAAAGTGATCCAGTGACGCTTCTTCAGGACCCACAAAAAAAGCCTTTGATTATTAAACTACTTCTCCTATGTGTCAGTAATGAATCGAGTGCACAAAAAGTCACTTACAGTGTGGAAGACAGAATATGTCTAAGTCAGTTGGTCAGTACAGTTGCCCTGCATATAATCAAAAAGACACGGTACAATTAGTGCCAGTGGTCAACACAGAAAAAGACACAATTAAAAACAATTATAGTGACAACCACCCTTAATCAGTGTGTAATAAATACAGATATAAAGGTTTTGCGATGCTTACCATCCCATATTAGAGATTGGGCTCCCTAGGTCTGCGCTAGCATCAACCAAGGAGAACGAACTAGATAAAGATAATAATGGTATGTAATAATGTAAAACCTCATAGTAATACATAGTGCCGAACAAGTCTGAGTAAACCTGTCTGACTTATATTGTAGAGTTTGATGTTAGACACACTTGTGCGCAGAGATGTATGTGTTCACATTTCTAGTGTCTGTTAAAAAGCCGTTTACATGGAAAGAGAAAGTATTCTAATGCACTAGGTGGCAATGTCTCTAACCTAGAAGATGTTACTGCTATTGACTGAACAGTCATCTTAAGAATAGGTTGCCCTGTCAGTATATAAGGGTCATATTGCCAGAAAACATACATAGCAAACACACACATATTTTATCTTGGCCACTTAATGACCTGTTTATATAAGTAGTGTATGCAAAAAAATGTCCCAGGAGGGCCTCATGCATATTGCCACACGTCCGTTCTTGCATCTGAATGAGGAAACGTAGTGTCTAACAAAGTGTAACAGAATCTAAATGATTCATGGTGGTCGCCCGGTAAAAATAAAACAAATTTAAAGGCACCATGCAAGTAATGAAGCAAATAGCGTGAGAGATAAATGTTCCCTTATGATCGGAAAACACAACAAATATCGCCATGGACCCTTGCTTACTTCATTTGGTCCTCGGTTCGTCAAGAAACCTACCCCCTGCCGCGCGCCTGTAGACGGCGTGTTGATGCGGTAGGGGGTTATTTAAGCTCACGCTGTATAACGTGAGCAACCCGGAACAAACCAGCTGGTTGTTCCGGGTACTAAAGATAGAAAAAGGACTCCCGTCTCAGCGGCCATCTTGAGGAGTCACAAAGGTATCGAGTGATTGTCACATGTTGCTATTCCTGTCCAGGCATCAAAAATGGGTTACTATGGCGGCCATATTTTATTTACAAAAATGGGGTGACAAATGGATATAAAGCCCATATAATGGGGCTAAAATAACAAAGTAGCCAGAGGCACCCTTTCTTTGTATTAGAAGTAAATAAAGTCAAAAATAATTCAGCAATAAAAATGTATTCATATCATAATAGACAAAGAAGTAAATCATCCATATTGAGGCAAAGATATATATATATCTCGACCGATCTGTTAGAATCTCTTAACTGGTAAGCGTTACGGTGCTTTTCAACAAGGTATAGACAAACTAGTAATTGTCACTCTGTCAAAGTTAAACGTCATGTACATGGAATACGGTGACCCTTCCTCTTTCAGGAAAATTTAAGGTGTTAATAAATTCCAAGGTATGTCATCATTCAATCCTTCTTTATGGGTTTTCAATCGGAACACCCATCTCTGTTCGGTCTTGAATAAATAGTTAGGGTTGTTGCTGTCATATCTGGGTACTTGTAGTACTATCCACCACATATCGTCGGGGCCATGTTTTGCATCCAAAAAATGTGCACTCAGCTTTGTGGTAATGCGGGAGCATCTGATATTGCTCCGGTGTTCATTAATACGTAATTTTACTGGGCGAGTAGTCATTCCGATGTATTATAAGTTGCAGGGACAGGAAATTAGGTAAATACACTGTCGTGTATTGCAATTAGTGTGTTTGTTTAAATGCCAAATCCCGAAATGGTTAAGGTCAATGCTGTTTAAGCGTTTAGTGAGGGGACAGACATTACATGTGCCACATGGGTGGTGACCCATCACTGGAGGTAAATTCCATAATGTCGTTTGTTTCTGTGTCTCATTGGGCATACGAGGGAGAGTATGAACAAGTAGGTCTCGTATGTTTGTTGACCTTTTGAAAGCAAAAAGGGGTTTTGGGATTCTCGTACCACCACTCTGTAGTATGTTCCATCGTTTATTAATCAATTTTTTGATGGTATTAGACAATGGAGTGAAAGTCGAGACACACGTCAGACGTGTTTCCGGATCTTTAGGTGTTGAAGTTAACAGAGCCTCCCTATGGTTGTTGCGGGCTCTTTTATAAGCAGAGTTGATAATCTTGTTCGGATAGTGTCAATCCTGTAATTTATGTTTCAAATCACGGGATTGACTATCAAAGGTATGGGTAGTGCTACAATTCCGTCGCAACCTCAAAAATTGCCCAAATGGAAGATTGTCCCGCAATGCTTTTGGGTGATGACTATCGTACACCAGTAAACTGTTACGATCAGTGCTCTTATGAAAAGTAGTGGTGGTAAGTATACCATTGTCAATTTTGATCACCAGATCCAGGAATGATATTTGTGTGAGAGATGAGTGGGCAGTAAATCTCAGGAATGGGTCCAGAGAGTTGATCCAAATGGTGAATTTGTCGATTTCATCATAAGGACCATTCCAGATAATGAGAATGTCATCAATGTACCTCTTCCATAAAGAAATCTTGTTATGGAATGGATTGGATGTTTGTAATATAAAGAGTTTTTCAAAATTATACATATACAAACATGCCAGACTAGGGGCAAAAGTACTACCCATTGAGGTCCCTTGAATTTGATGAAATAGAGAATTTTCAAATTGGAAGAAATTGTTTTTCATTGCAAGAGTGGCGCACTGCATAATGAAGTGGACTGGGGTAGAAGATGTCCATGTGCTGGCAAGTAGGGCGGATTCCACTACTTGTAAGGTCGAATCCTGTGGAATGTTCGTGTATAGAGCTTCCACGTCAAGGGTAATGAGAGCTTTTGCTTCATAAGATAAGTTAATGTTCTCAATCAGGTTAAGAACATGGGTCATATCCTTCAAAAAGGTGCTTGATTCTTTTACCAATGGTTGAAGGAAGAAGTCACAGAATACAGAGAGGGGCTCTAGAACGGATCCAATGCCTGATACAATGGGTCGCCCAGGGGGTGGGAGAGTCCCTTTGTGTATTTTCGGCAGGCAATAGAAGTATGGAGTCCTAGGATGTGTAGTATCTAGGAACTCGGCTTCCTTCGGAGAGATCCATGCATTGTTCCTAGCCTCTTCTATCATATTTCTGATAGTTTTCTGTAAATCAGCAGTAGGGTCATGAGTCAAATCGGCATAGTGAATTCTGTCACTTAAAAGTCGTAGACACTCCTGTCTATAATCTTCGGTGTTCATAATCACGATCGCTCCCCCCTTGTCAGCTGGTTTTATAATGATAGATTGATCAGAGGCTAGATCTTTCAGAGCCTTCTTCTCAATGGTAGGTAAATTCATAAACGGTCTGCTGGGACAAATGGTGTCTAGATCTGCCATGACAGCTTTTTCAAAAGTCAACACTTCGACAGGGAGGGAATGTGAGGGGGGAATGAAAGTGGATGGTTTTTTAAGGCCCGTATCATTGTTCCCAGAGGAAACCGGCCTATCTAGGAAGAAAAAATGAAGGCGTATTTTCCTAAAAAATTGCGGAAGTTCACAATTAAGACGGAAAGGATCTTCAGAAGGAGTAGGGACGAAGCCCAAGCCTTTGTTCAGGGCTGAAAATTCGTCAATAGAAAGATTTCTGTTGGAAAGATTAACCACTAAGCTCTCGGTGGAGGAGGGGTTTTGCCCTGACTTCGGGTAACCATTTGAGGTTCTTCTCTGTTCCAGTGAACCCGTCTGCCTCTGCCTCTCCTTCTTCCTCTTCCTCTGCCCTGGCCGTGGCCTAAAAAAGGTACATAGGGTGGCATAGGGCGGGGTTGGAAAAAGGGATATGGTGTCTGCCAAAAGAGAGGTTGATTGGGGGGGTATGGTGGTTGGTTATACATGGGTGGGTGATTGAATCTGGGTGGTTGCATCCCGTCATCAGTGCTCCATCCATTGGATGAAGAACTGTTGCTATAATTGCGAGTTTTTCTATTGGAAGTTGTGGAGTCATCGGATGAACGAGACTGAGCATCTGTATCGTAGTCCTCCTTAATATAAGGGTAGACTTTCTCACGATCGAATCTCCTAATGTCTTTCTGTAGTTTTGTTATTTTTTGCTGAGTTAAGAACTCCCTCGTTTCATTCAGTTCTGTGTTAATTTCAAGAAGACGGCTTTTAAAAGAAGATAGAGTTATCGTTGTTTTTATAGTGCTTTCAATGCAAGTAATCTGTATCATAATCGATTCAGCCAGCCGCTTTGAAGCATTGATGATTAATACTAGCCAGTCTCTGGTGCATTTCCATGCGATCTGTGCCCAGTCTTTTCTGAATGCCAGATCGTGTAGAAAGATCCTGGTTATATTGGCAACCAAGAGACCGTTGGGAGCAATATTTGCTCTCAGATATTCTGTCATTATCGTGCCGTGCATGACAGTTTTTATTAAGTCGCGTTTGAGAGAGGAGAGTTTATCCCAGTCTTCTTTTAAACTACCAGTAGGAATGGCTCCATCATTTTCAAGTATTGACGGAGCTTGTAGGATCGCAGAAACCGCCTCGTCATCGAAACTCAGGCCTTGGAAATTGTCCATGGTCAAACTGCATCAATCAAAGCCATGTTTCTAGACTTAAATCACAGCTTTGCTGGCATCGATTCCAAACTGGACTAGCTCACAGATCAAATGCACTGCCTCAAACACAGGGTACAACTCCAGACTGGACCGATTGGAGCGCCGTACCTTGGATCTTGGCGATGGCTGAAATACCTCCAATGAGCGGCTCCTGCACATGGAACAAGTACTTGAAATAAAAATGAAGACCTTGTAGCCCGCTCTCGGAGGAACAACCTCTGTATCCTTGGAGTCCTGGAATCCACCTACATGGGTCGAATGGAGGACTATGTAGAGGCCATTTTGCAATCCCTGTTCCCTGAGACTTTATCTGAGGTTCTGGTAGTGGAGCATGCCCACAGATTGCTGGAACCGAGGCTGACCCCTGGGGCCCTGGCCCGACTTATCATCACCAAATTCATCAACTATAGGGACCATGACACCGTCCTCCGTATGGCAGAGAGCGGCATCCTCTCATCTATCAAAATAATACCATCTTCCCTGATTATACCTCTGCACTTCAGACTGCACACAGAGACTTCCTACTGGTAAAAAGATCCTTACTTCAAACAGATGCCACATATTCCTTCATATACCCGACAAAATTGAGAATCAAGCATGGCAGAATGCTACACTTCTTCACTGACCCCAAGACGGTTGCAAAATTTGTGGCGAACATTACCAAAAAAGTCAGCAGAATCCTTGTCTGCGAGGGAAGCAGGTGGTGACGGCCGTCTCAGTGACAATGACTGAACTGTGGTAGGGATACTAACTCTATTGCAACTACCTGCAGATGAACCCGGAATTTTCTTTGCTGGGTTGTCCTGGCCAGCCAGGGGGTCATATAGCTTTGGTTCCTTGATCCATCATCCTTTAGTTGGGATTGAGGGACAAGGGCCTCTTTACAGCCCCCTGGGATGAGTCTGTGGTTGTGTGAATACACCCTTTTCCATTGAGATGTTTTTGAAAGTTCTATGTGTGGGTTCTGCCAGTTTGACCCGATTGGGGGGTTGATGTGGATGTTGGGTGGTATGTTAGGTATTTGTTTGTTGTTTGTTGTTATTATGGCTGTTTTTTCCTGACACTCCCTGGCACTATAGCGTTCCGCTCACACACTTCGCAGAAGCCCTACTCAAATACCTTTCATGGGTGATCCTGTGCCACCTCATACCATTACCAACACATTGAAATGTCTGTCATGGAATCTCCATGGGCTAAATAACACACACAAGATGCACCAGGTTTTTGCCTATTTGCAAAGACACGCAGTCGACATATGCATGCTACAGGAAACACACTTTACAGTTGACACCAAGTCGTGCCTGCAAGCAGGGTGGATTGGGGACTCACATGTCGCACATTACTCCTGGCTTGCACGTAGAGTTGCGATTCTAATCCACAAGGTACTCCCTTGGTGCACTAGAGAGGTACTCTGCGACCCTTTCGGTCGCTACGTTATGATGTCTGGTGTGCTGTTTGACCGTCCCTTCTGGCTCATGTCAGTATATGGCCCAAACATTGACAGCTCGGAATTCTTCACAGACCCTTTGCACCTAGCTGGAACATTGGGGCCTGGCACCCTTCTATGGGGGAGGTGACTTTAATGTGGTGCTGGACCCCACTGTGGACCACGGCAGTGATACGAAACCCCCACATCTGGCAGATACAAGGGTACTGAGCTCAATTATTATGGGGAACGAGCTGGTAGACATGTGGCACGTGAGGCAGAGCAACCTTATGGAAGGCACATGTTTTAACAATTCACATAACAGCTGGTCCCATATAGATAGGTGGATTGCCACCAAGGATGCAGACACCTGTTCACTTGGAGATTCGAATCCCTAGCAGAGTGCTGCGAGCATTTGCATTGCACAGCCAGCAGGGGCCTTGGTCGATCATGTTTTCAGAGAAGAGGTGCGGGAGGCCATTGTGGACTGTTTCACCCATAATAAAGGCTCTATTCAGTCCCCAGGAGGCATGTAAGGTGGTTGTTAGGGAGGTCTGCCTGGCCACACAGCACAGCATCCTTCACACGTTGCGCAAGGACATAAAGTGGATCGGGATCTTGAAAGAAAGTATTATTCCACAGATGACACTGATTTTCTGGCTGATGCCCGGGCTAAACTCAATCAGTTTTATGAAGTGGCGCACTGCAAGGTATGTTACCGAGGGCAGGCTTGATATGGGGAAGGAGACAGGGTTGAGAAAACGCTTGCTAATCTTCTGCGTAGATAATGGGTGAGCGAGTATATAGTCCCGTTAGAGGATGAACATGCTGATCTCCAGGTGGGCGCAGTGACAGTGCAACATACAAAGAAGACTTTCCACACACCCCTGTACTCCTCCTCTTACTCACTGGGCGAGGACGCATACACTGAATATTTTAGAACCCTCAGCCAGAGGCCATAGACAATTGTTGCACTACCCTTCTCGGAGGAATATATTATTCAGGTCATCTGAAGGCTCTTGTAGTGCTCCCCAGGGACAAAGCACCTGGCCTGGATGGTTTAATGGTGCCATTCTACAAGGAATATGTGGACCTACTGGCACCGCATCACGTTGAGATGTGTGCTGAGTCCATCAGGAGTGGTATATTGACACTCTCACTATGAGAAGTGCTGATTGTAACTGTGCTTAAACCCAGCAAGTGCCTGGTCCAATGGCACTCCTACCAACCACTGTTACTGATAAATATAGACAACAAAATCCTGGCAAAACTGATTGCCTCAAGACTGCTGATTTTGCTGCCCACTATGGTCTTTCCGGACCTGTCTGCGTTCATCCCTGGTGTATCAACTTCATATAATCTGCAGACGTGCGGCTGCAGTATTCTTGGACGCAACCAAAGCTTTTGATTCTTTAGAATGGTCTTTTCTCTTTGCACTCTTGACCCATCTGGGCCTCAGCCCCAAATTCATCTGACTAATTAACTTGCTATACATGGAGCTCTCAGCCAGATTACGCATTAATGGCTCCATCACTGAATCTTTTCCCGTTTCTTGAGGCATCTGGCAGGGGTACAATTTAGCACCGCTTTCATTTGGGGTGGCAATGGAGCCATTGGCTTTGCGTGTTAGACAACATCATCATCACCAAGGGCTTGCCTTCCGACCACGACCGATCTTGGTATCGATTTATGCGGACGAAGTCACACTTTATTTTCAGGACCCGCAGATGAATTTAGACCTGTACTGATTTACAGCAAAAAACAAGAGAGGCGCTTCCTGGACCAAAATCAGGCTTTCTGCCGAATTTGATGTAATTCCGTTCAGTGGTTTGGGCTGAAGCCATTTCTAAATATTGCAAAATTCCCATAGTCATAGAATGGGGAAAAAGCGTTTAGGGACTCCCCTTTTTCTCAGCCCCCACATGACGTGTCTCTCCAAAGATTTCAACACAGCGACTGAAGTAAGTGGCAAACTGGTTTTAAAAATGTAATGATGATTCATCAAACGGTGCAAAAGTTATTAGCAAAACAAAAATGCTTTGCCTTTGAAAAATGTTGCTCCTAACTGTAAGTACCTACTGGCTATCGGCAGTAGGTAATATCTATCTATCTATCTATCTATCTATCTATCTATCTATCTATCTATCTATCTATCTATCCATCCACACACACACACATACATGTCTGCTGAGTTATGTTTAGAACATCTATATATGCTTGCATGTCGATATTTTGTTCCTCGATATTTTGACAATTGAGGCATCACATATTCCCTACTCAATATTCCATACCCTTGTCTAATGGACCTAATTATCTATTTTCCTCCATGTCATTTGCGTAGGAATTTCCAACCACTTCTGCATTTTCCACTCCTGATAGTGAAATCTTCTGCCACCTTGTTGGTTGATAAATACTTTAAGAGAAGGATGAATTTAACGGAAAACTGTTATAGACCCAATAGCAGACAAGGCAGTCTGATGATAATATTTCCACTGAGTTCAGGGACTTTAAATGGGGAGACTGTGTCATCTTAGTGCACTGATATGTCTTGAAATCGGCGCTGCGCTCACTTTTTTCGCTTTGCCGCAGGCAGCCCTGCAAACCCATGTAACAACTTAACATTAAACTAATTTTCAAGATCATCACACTAGGTTCCTAAAAACCATTTGTCTGTAAAATTACGATCCATGAATAAACAGGTGTTACGATCCGTGCCCAAACACCTTTTTAATCAGAGATCGTTTTTATGAGTTTTGTGGCTAATATTGTGCCACCTGCAATTTTCCCTAGGTTTATTTTGGCAGGTCAAAGGTGAATAAAGAAATTAGGGCATAATTCCAAATATAATTCTTCATTTTCCTGATGAAACCTTAGAGACCGAGATATTTACTGTATTAGGTAAATACCGTACACAAGGGTATCGGTTGTTACCGGGTGTGGTAAGTAACTCCCCACACTCCGAACCATTTGTTATCTGGGTACATTCCTGCACACTATGAAATCCCAGTTCTATAGTCCTTGTCAGTGCTTGTTTTGTTATAGGTTCTCGAAAGTATTTTGTTTGAAGGTGGAGAACGTTCGGCATACAGATCATTCAATCGCTAATGTAATCTGTAATCAATTTATGAATATATTCCTCTTCATAAAAATAATTATGTGGCCATAACCGAATACAATCCTGATTAATGGCTTACGTTCATTAGATATATAATTAGTTTATGATGCTGCAATAAAGTAGAGCAACATTAATCACACTGAAAGACTGCAAGATTGCAAGACAATAGAAAAACAATTCTGTTGTTCTCCAAGCACTGTTAGGCTTCATGGGACAGTCTTGTGGGGGAAACAGCAGTTTTTTAACGTCCAGAAGGCGCTATCAATATCTAGCTTTTCTAGAGCACTTCTTAGAACAGCTATTTAAGGGACAAGGAAAATAACATATAATGCAAAGGTGGAGCATTACAATCTTGCTGAAAAAGGAAACGTGCAATGATGTACGTGAATTATCAACATTCTTTTGGTAAAGGTGTTAGGTATGTTGCAGGGCGCCTGCAGTATACTAAGGCCCATATTTATACTTTTTGACGCACAACTGCGCCAACGCAGTTGTGCGTCAAAAATGTTAACGCCGGCTAACGCCATTCCAAAGCGCCATGCGGGCGCCTTATTTATTGAATGACATTAGCCGGCGCAGCTGACTGGTGTGCGTAAAAAAAAATGACTCACACCAGGCAGCGCCGGCGTAGGGGAAAATGGAGCTTGGGTGTCAAAAAATGGGGCAAGTCAGGTCTGAGGCAAAATTTTGGCCTCAACCCGATTTGCGCCATTTTTTTTGACGCCCAACCCCCATTGAAATGACTCCTGTCTTAGCAAAGATAGGAGTCATGCCCCCTTGCCCAATGGCCATGCCCAGGGGACTCATGTCCCCTGGGCATGGTCATTGGGCATAGTGGCATGTAGGGGGGCACAAATCAGACCCCCCAATGCAACAAAAAAATTACGAAAAAAATACGTACCTGAACTTACCTTTCCTTCCCTGGGATGGGTCCCTCCATCCTTGGGTGTCCTCCTGGGGTGGGCAAGGGTGGCAGGGGGTGCCCCTGGGGGCATGGGAGGGCACCTCTGGGCTCCTTCTGAGCCCACAGGTCCCTTAACGCCTGCCCTGACCCAGGCGTTAAAAAACGGCGCCGTTTTTTAAGGCCTGCCCCCTCCTGTGCGTCAAAATGACGTCACAGTATAAATAAGGCGCACAGGCCTTAAAGTCATTTTTTGGAAGGGAACGCCTACCTTGCATATAATTAACGCAAGGCTGGTTCCCCCTTCTAAAAAATGCCGCACATGGTGGAACTTTGACGCCCGCGGGGTCGGACGTCAAAGTATAAATATGGGGCAGTGTTTGTGCCGATTGTGCGTCAAACATTTTGACGCACATTCGGCGCAAAGAGAGTATAAATATGCCCCTAAACATCTGCAATGTGCCTAACGCCCCTCCCAGATATAGATAGCTGTTGCAAAGACTGTCACACACACGTCGTTAGTGTAAGTCTTTTATAAGGAACCATCAACCGGAGCAGGTAGATCATCCAAGAGCTCGCATCAACTGCACCAGAACCTTCAGCCACCAAAGTTCCCATTTCACAGTAAAAGAACCTATCAATTGGCAGAATTCTCTGTCACATGCTGAGCATTCCACCAGTATATTACACAGTAGAACATAACACATCCCCCTTACCTACATTAATACAAAACAATAGCAATTTGAGACAAAGAAAAACAAAAACAAATACAAATACAACTAGTAAACTGTACAAATAAATACAAATAAAAAATTCAGGACACATTGGCCCTCGTTACAACCCTGGCGATCGGTGTGAAAGCGGCAGTAAAACCGCCAACAGGCAGGCGGTATAAAAAATGGAATCACGACCGTGGCGGAAACTGCCAACATAGACAGCCACTTTAACACTCCGACCACCACGGCGGTACAAACAAACACCGCAGCGGTCACCGCCAACAGACAGGCGGAAGACAACGTTCCGCCCACTGTATTACAACAGTCCAATCCGCCACCTTTTCCGGGGCGGATTCACCGCAAACAAAAACACAGCGGAAACAGGACTTGGAAGGGAAAACGCTCACCTCTACACACCCCATGAGGAATCAGGACACCATGGAACCCGAGCTCCAGATACTGCCAGCCTTTATCTTCCTGCTTTTCTACCAGGAACAACAAAGACGGCAGCGAAGACCACGGTGAGTACTGCACCTACGACACAGGGGAGGGAAAAAAGAGTGACACACACACGCAACACGCAAAACTCCCACCCCCACCCTCACCCACTACAACACACACACAAGTACATGTTGATACATTACATTAACAACCCCCAACTCCCCCTGGAAGGATACAAGGCCAAAAGGAAATTATTCGAACGTTTGTAACCTATTCAAATACAGTAATCAAAAATATATACATTCAAATACATATATTTACACTAGAAACAAATATATACACCAAGAATAGAAGTCCAAGGTATTCCACCATCATAGTCCGTGGACCACTGGGCCCAAAATGCATGGGCGAGGCCCACACTCAATACCCGATCAAAACGGAGAGAACACTGCAGGGGCATCACATAGAAATACAACAGGCCTCTCAGGGGGAAGGGTGGGGGGGCACCTCAGCCGGATGAGTGCACGACGCCAGATCCACGAGGGGGCTCCATACCCATTGATGTATCCTGGGGAGTGCAAAGCCACAGTCTCTCAAGTCTCTCCAGTGGGTGGTTTGCCCACTGCTTTATCCTGGGGAGTGCAAAGCCACAGTCTCTCAAGTCTCTCCAGTGGGTGGTTTGCCCACTACTTTATCCTGTGGAGTACAAAGACACAGTCTCTCAAGACTCTCCAGTGGGTGGGTTGCCCACTGCTGCATCCTTTGGAGTGCAAAGCCACAGTCTCTCAAGTCTCTCCAGTGGGTGGTTTGCCCACTGCTGCATCCTGGGGTGTGCAAAGCCACAGTCTCTCAAGTCTCTCCACTGGGTGGGTTGCCCACTGCTGCATCCTGGGGAGTGCAAAGCCACAGTCTCTCAAGTCTCTCCACTGGGTGGTTTGCCCACTGCTGCATCCTGTGGAGTGCAAAGCCACAGTCTCTCAAGTCTCTCCAGTGGGTGGTTTGCCCACTGCTTTATCCTGGGGAGTGCAAAGCCACAGTCTCTCAAGTCTCTCCAGTGGGTGGTTTGCCCAGTATCCTGGGGAGTGCAAAGCCATAGTCTCACAAGTGGATAACAGTCTCCACTGGTTCTGGAGTGGGCTTAGTGCCCAGAGTGCTTCATCCTGCCAAGGACTGAGGTAGGTGATGCCTTTCTCCACTGGTTCTGGAGGGGGCTTTGTGCCCAGAGTGCTTCATCCTGCCAAGGACAGAGGTAGTGGATGCCTTTCTCCACTCGTTCCTTGTAGTGCTTTCCTCTTATTTAGTTTCTAAGCACTAACATAACACAACAGAAATGCACTTCTGAGGTCAAAGAAGACTTTTATTGTTATTTTATTCTTCCCCAACCACAATGTTTATGAATGAATGACGAATTAGTAGCTTTCAAGTCCGCGTTAATCAAACAAAATATATCAGTTTGCAATATACACAGCAGGTTATATTTATAAGATATTGAATGCAAAGCAAAACAAATACTTCACCGTGTGGGAACTATTCACAGCTTCATCTTTCTAAGGTCTGCAAGCTGAGGACCCCTGTCAGCCGCGAGAAAGAGAGATTCATCTACCCACACGGGATTGCTGGCAGCCTGCGCCAAGCTCCAGCACGAGGTCCGGCAGATTCGAATCTGACTCTCTGCAGCCTGTTACATTCGTTACAAAGGTGTGCCCCCTCCTCTCAGACCTGGGAAACTGAGCAAGCCTTTTGGAGACTGGCCAGGTCTCCAAGACTACTCCTGTTCCCAAGCTCAAGGGAAGAGAAACAACGCCCATGTACCCTCTCTTATCAGGTCTAGTCTACTGTGAGAGCAAAACATCTTGGTTCTCTGGTGCAAAAACACAGCTTGGAAAAATACAGCTTGGATTCTCAACTGCAATGTCTAACTCCACGTTAAAGGCAATGGGCAGCTAACCTAAATATCAAATGCAATGTCATGTTAAAGGCAATAGGCAGCTAACCTAAATATCAAATGCAATGTCTAGTGTCATGTCAAAGCCAATAGGCATCTAAGCTGAATACAAAATGCAATGTCTTATATCATGTCAAAGCCCATAGGCAGCTGAGCTGAATACAAAATGCAATGTATAATATCATGTCAAAGCCAATAGGCAGCGGAGCTGAATATCATGTCAAAGCCAATAGGCAGCGGAGCTGAATACAAAATGTAATATATGATATCATGTCAAAGCCAATAGGCAGAATATCTACAGTAATAGCATGTCAAAGTCAATAGGCAGCTAAATTGAATACATCATGTCAAAGTCAATAGGCATGCAATGTCAAAGCCAATAGGCGGCTAGACTGGATACAGCATGTCAAAGCCAATAGGCAGAATACAGAATGTAATGGCTAATGCAATGTCAAAGCCCATAGGCGGCTCAACTGAATACAGAAAGTAATGGCTAATGCCATGTCAAAGCCAATAGGCACAATACAGAATGTAATGACTAATGCAATGTCAAAGCCCATAGGCGGCTAAACTGAACAAAACATACCATGTGCTACTGGTGAACATTGAGCAACTAATATGCGCAATGGTGAAACACAAAGTCATTGGTCAAAACAAACTTTATCAAATGGCAGGACATTCCGCCCTTTGACCAATGAATTTTTGTTTCACATATCTCATATTTCAAACAAAAAAAAAACATCAGCACAAAAAAAAAAACATTATGATCAAAGCAATCCCTGTAAAGCAATAGAAGTGAATTAACACATTGATCTCATAACCTTTCACATCAGATACATCTACATAGAAAAGACTGAGCAATGTTTTTTTTTTTTTTTTTTTCTCTGAATGAGTCTCTAATTCAACAGTGTTAGCAATTTGATGTGGCATGAGTTCTGCTCATGTAAAGGTGCACGGTCCACCTGAAAGGTTTTCTGGAAGGTAAGCAAAAGTCAGAGTTCCATACGAGAGGAAAAAAAAAAAAAACACAGCAAACAAGTTGAACTTGAACTGAAGGCGCAGTTTGCGCAAAATGGATCCATGGTGCTGGCACTTTACTCAGCCAGGTTCAGATTGGGGATTCGGTCCCTTCCCCGACCCCACACGCACACACCGGAAGGGGGACCACACAGCGCACTCAGGGACAGTGGCGAAACGTGGTAGGATCTGCAAAAGAAACAAGTATGACTTTTCTTGCAAATAACATTTTTCATTTAAACTGCACCCTTCCTCTTTCTTTCCCTGTTTTATAATCAGCAGGACGTTTTTGGGGCCCTTTGTTATATTTTCTGCAGGTTCTGGAGGGTCACTTGGGGCTTCAGCCCACACATCAGCACTGAGGTTTTTATTTGCTGCGCCACAGCTTCCCTTTTCTTGCACTGTCAGAAGGGCTGGGGCAGACTCATTCTTTACCAAACCTCCATTCACTGCACTTTTGTCAATTTGGGCCATTCTGTCTCCAATTTGTATGAATAAATCAGATTCTTTTCTAGGTATCAGCATAATTTCGATTTTTCCTTGGTAATTTGCAGCAATCACTCTCCCTAAAACCTGATCAATTTGCCATTTCTGTTCTGGTAACGTTCCTCTCCCCAACTGCTCTGTGACTGCTTGCATGACAGATTGCTTTTGTGCGTGCTGCACAGTTTTTATCAAATCTAGGGGAATGGGCATCTCTCTCATCTCTGCCCACCTGTAAGTGGTTTTTTCTCTCAGTTGTTGACATTTCTGGGGCACCCACTTAGCCATCCCCACTAAGGCAGAATTCTGGGTGTACACTTCTCTCTCTGAATTTTTCTCATTAACATCTGCAAGGTAATTGAACCAGTTAGGTGCTAAAACATTAGCAATGAACCAAAAATCAGCGTAAAAATGACACATCTCACGTAGGTCTTGCTTTAAAATCTGACACACATTATACAACGCTGTTCCTTCTACTGTGCCAGAAAACAACATTTCAGTCAATGAATCATTAGTAAAACAAACATGCTTTTTATCTTCAGTGGACACGAATTCAAATGGTGCACACAATTTCATTGGTAATTCTTTTATCTGTGGTACTCTAGCCCTGTCTTGCAAGTACCAGATCCATTGTATGATTCTAGCTAGGGGCACTATTTTCTTTCCTTGTTCATGATTTAAATGTACATAAGTATTTCCTTCTTGCACTGCGCAGAAACCTGAAGTCTGCATTATTTCATTTGCCAAATCACACGCGCGCAGCTGCATATAATTTTTCACAGTGACCATATACAAAAGTGTTAGGATTTCTCTCAAATGAGGGCTATTCTTTTTCCAAAAATCAAACAAGCTAATGAAAGTCGGCTCTTGCTCTAAAATCTTTCGTTTTACTTGTGCATTTTGCAACGGTAACTCGTAAATCACATTCTGAGCTCTCTTGTCCGTGTTATCAGTTAAGGAATGCATATTGTCTGCCAAAAACCCTGGCTCACATGGAAACTCAGTGCAGCTCGGAGCTGTCTTAACCCCCTCATTACTGGAATGGGACAAGAAAGATTCTTCATTTTTATAACTTTCAGCATTATTTTGAATTATTGTATCCTGGCTAATTTGCTCACGTAAATTCCTATTTTCATGTTCCAACTTCCTACATTTCTCCTGCATTTCTCTGTAAGCAGATAAAGGTATCCAGACCTTTCTGTCATCATTACTTCCAAAACACACTTTTTCTACATATATACAACAGGAATTATTTCTCAAAACAACATCAGGCATTTTAGCTACACATGCATTTTCTTCTGTAATTCCCCAAACAGAAAACAATTCACAGTTTTTCTTAGCACCATCAGGCAGTTCATCAACACATGTATTCTCAGACATGGTCTGCCGTGCTACTGTGATTCCCCAAACAGAAAACAATTTCTGTAATTCTCCAAACAACAAAAAAAACAATTACACTTTTAAAGTGTGCACTTAGAAATCTACTAACTCGTCAAACCCTTTAATCACCTCTTAATGACCGACCCCACTTCTGGTACCAATTGTAGTGCTTTCCTCTTATTTAGTTTCTAAGCACTAACATAACACAACAGAAATGCACTTCTGAGGTCAAAGAAGACTTTTATTGTTATTTTATTCTTCCCCAACCACAATGTTTATGAATGAATGACGAATTAGTAGCTTTCAAGTCCGCGTTAATCAAACAAAATATATCAGTTTGCAATATACACAGCAGGTTATATTTATAAGATATTGAATGCAAAGCAAAACAAATACTTCACCGTGTGGGAACTATTCACAGCTTCATCTTTCTAAGGTCTGCAAGCTGAGGACCCCTGTCAGCCGCGAGAAAGAGAGATTCATCTACCCACACGGGATTGCTGGCAGCCTGCGCCAAGCTCCAGCACGAGGTCCGGCAGATTCGAATCTGACTCTCTGCAGCCTGTTACATTCGTTACAAAGGTGTGCCCCCTCCTCTCAGACCTGGGAAACTGAGCAAGCCTTTTGGAGACTGGCCAGGTCTCCAAGACTACTCCTGTTCCCAAGCTCAAGGGAAGAGAAACAACGCCCATGTACCCTCTCTTATCAGGTCTAGTCTACTGTGAGAGCAAAACATCTTGGTTCTCTGGTGCAAAAACACAGCTTGGAAAAATACAGCTTGGATTCTCAACTGCAATGTCTAACTCCACGTTAAAGGCAATGGGCAGCTAACCTAAATATCAAATGCAATGTCATGTTAAAGGCAATAGGCAGCTAACCTAAATATCAAATGCAATGTCTAGTGTCATGTCAAAGCCAATAGGCATCTAAGCTGAATACAAAATGCAATGTCTTATATCATGTCAAAGCCCATAGGCAGCTGAGCTGAATACAAAATGCAATGTATAATATCATGTCAAAGCCAATAGGCAGCGGAGCTGAATATCATGTCAAAGCCAATAGGCAGCGGAGCTGAATACAAAATGTAATATATGATATCATGTCAAAGCCAATAGGCAGAATATCTAATAGCATGTCAAAGTCAATAGGCAGCTAAATTGAATACATCATGTCAAAGTCAATAGGCATGCAATGTCAAAGCCAATAGGCGGCTAGACTGGATACAGCATGTCAAAGCCAATAGGCAGAATACAGAATGTAATGGCTAATGCAATGTCAAAGCCCATAGGCGGCTCAACTGAATACAGAAAGTAATGGCTAATGCCATGTCAAAGCCAATAGGCACAATACAGAATGTAATGACTAATGCAATGTCAAAGCCCATAGGCGGCTAAACTGAACAAAACATACCATGTGCTACTGGTGAACATTGAGCAACTAATATGCGCAATGGTGAAACACAAAGTCATTGGTCAAAACAAACTTTATCAAATGGCAGGACATTCCTTTAGGGGGCTTTGTGCCCAGAGTGATTCATCCTGCCAAGGACTCAGGTAGTGCATGTGAATCTCCACTGGTTGTGGAGGGGGCTTTTTGCCCAGAGTGATTCATCCTGCCAAGGACAGAGGTAGTGGATGCCTTTCTCCACTGGTTCTGGAGGGGGCTTTGTGCCCAGAGTGATTCATCCTGCTCGCGGCGGCCTCAGTAGCGTCAGAATCTTTGGCGCTCACTGGCCTGCGGTGCTGGTGGCGGTGGTGTCCTGTTCAGCGGTGCTGGTGGCGGCGGTGTCCTTGGCAGCGGAGCTTGTGGCGGCGGTGTCCTTGGCAGCAGTGCTTGTGGCGGTCTTGTCCGCCGTGCACGTTTTCCCAGACATGCACTGTGCCCCTACCCCACCTTGGATGGTGGCGCAGCTGTCTCCACACTCCCAAATGTACCCCTGGGAGAGGCTTTGGTGGAAGATTTGTTTCCTTTCTCCCGCCGGGCACTGCCCAACTTTTTGTGCTTTTGAGGTGGGGTACTGTCCGTGCTCTGGCTCCTTGGCACACTGGCTGCCCTGCTGTGTGGCGCACTCCAGAAGCCGGTTACTACTGGCACCACTATTCCTGCAGATGTTGTGGCTGAGGTGCTGGGTTGGGACCTGGAGAGGTGGGCCCTAGGAGACTGAAGGGGTGGGGGAGGTTAGGGGAAGAGGTCAAGGTTGGACAGGAAAAGTTTTTTGGACACACTGGGACGGGTAGATGGATGGGGTTTGGGAGTGGAGGAAGAGGTAGTGGTTGTAGGAGGTGTACGTTTGGTGACTTTGGGTGAAGGTGCATGGGCTGGAGACTGTCGTGAGGTGGATGGCTGTTGGGTGGGTGTGTGGCTGCGTTTGTGTACCTTGGGAGGTGACCAGAATGAATGCCCTCCAGGTATGCATTGGTCTGTTGCAACTGCCTCTCTACACCCTGGATGGCATTCAAAATGGTAGACTGCCCAACAGTGAGGGACCTGAGGAGGTCACTGGCATGCTCACTAAGGGCAGCAGGGCTGACTGGGGCAGGGCCTGAGGTGCCTGGGGCGAAGAAGATGCCCACCCTCCTGGGTGAGCAGCCACGGGGCAAATGCTGAGGGGCTGCTGGGAGGGCAGTGCTGGTGGGGGGGTGGAGGCTGTACCTGTAGATGCGAGGGGCACAGAGGGGCCCGCTACCGCAAGGGAGCTCCCATAAGAGGAGGAGTCCATGTCGCTGGTCTCAGCTCCTGTCCCCGCCGTGGAGCTCCCCTTGCCTTCCGTCCCACTGGTGGCTTCTGACTCCGTTGTGTCGCCCTCCAGGGCCATGTGGGATGCAGCTCCCTCCTGCTCCGGTGCCACTGCTCCTCCACCTGATGATGCTAATGCACACAAGCACAGGGAGACCACAAAAAGTGGGGGGGAGACAGAAGAAAGACATGTTGAGTGCATCCAATACCGCTACCGTTGGCGGACACTACAGACACAGAAGCCCCCTGCACTACGCCGTGCACGTGGGGTTCCCTAATCAATCACAGGGACATGGGTTACAAGGCTATGGCCGATTGCTGCACACATGGAAGTTACAGGAGCCTGACTAGGTGTAGTTGGCTCTGTACACAGGTGGGGTGCCACAGGGCCTGCCTTAAGAAGGGACTTTGCCTACTAAACTCGCCCTAGCCTAGGGGAACCCACAGCCCACCTCCCCCACCCAGACACCTACAATGCGTGCTGAATCAGCTGAATGAGAGTGTACTCACCCCCTTGTGGCTGCTGTGATGCCCTCAAGCGCCCATCCAACTCCAGGTACGCCACCGCCAGGATCCGGAACATCAGGGGTGGTCATGGTGCGATGGGCACCCCTCCCACGTTGGGAGGCCATCCCCAGCTGGGCCTCCGCCGTCTTCTTGCTCCAGCGGCGAATGTCCTCTAATCTTTTCTGGCAGTGGGTGCTCCGTCTGTTGTAGACCCCCAGGGTCCGGACTTCCTTGGCGATGGCACGCCAAATATACTTCTTCTGGTGGGCTCTGACCTACAGGAATAGTACAGGGGAAAAGGAGAAGATATAACCGTCCGCACCATCACAGTCATTGGCCCGCATCCCTACCCTTGCCATGACACACATAGACTCACCATCGTTTCATGCACGCCTCATTCTCCCCCTCCCATCTTTCATCCATACCACTCTAAACAGGCATTGCCCATACAGCATGCTCACAGTGTACTCACCTGTTTGTCTGAAGGACCGTAGAGTAGCGTGTACTCGGGGAAGACCCCATCCACTAGTTTCTCCAACTCTTCCGTGCTGAAGGCAGGGGCCCTTTCCCCAGACACACGAGCCATTGTCTCTTCCAGACTGAGGTCACAGCAGCACTTGCAGTGTAGGTCCTCTCCTGTCAAAGATCAGGTATCAAGTGATTGAACAGAGAGAAAATGGCGGAGACGTCCGCGTCGGTGCGTACCGTCACCGCCGGCGTACATCGTCATTGGCTCCTGGGACCCATAGGGGCCAATGTTAACCAGGGCAGGATTGCACTGCAGTCTTCGACCGCCTACCGCGACGGTGTACAATGCCAGCGCAGTTACCTCATATCCCCTTGTCCCACATTACAGGTCAGGCAGACGCCATTTCAGGGGGCCACATGACATTATTTTTGACTGCGTCACACATATCTAGGCCTTGCTTAAACACTAATACAGCCATTTGTCGATTTTAAAACATTTTCTGATTAAGTTGTGTTTACGTTCCTCAGTGTTGGTTGACTCTGCTCGCTGTTCTCCTCCATAGAACACGTCCGCTGGGGCAGGTGAGGAGATGGTGGCATCCTCCGGTGTACAGACCGCTGGTAGACCTGTCGACAATGGAGGAGCGACATGTAATTATCACCTACAGACTTGATCGTACCACAATCCTGGTACTGTGCGCCCAGCTGGAGCCAGACCTGATGTCAACTATCCCACAGGAATCCCCCCTCTAGTGCAGGTGCTGTCAGTACTCAATTTCCTGGCAAGTGGGTCTTTTCAGACGACAGTAGCCATAGCATCAGGGATTGTCCAGAGTGTTGTCTGCCCTGCTGAAACACATGCGCAGCTACATCGTTTTCCCTCAGGTGGAGGATTTGCCTACAGTGAAAAGTGAATTCTATGCCCTGGGACATATCCCCAACATCATAGGTGCCATTGATGGGACACATGTGGCCTTGGTACCCCCCCCGCAGGGGTGAACAGGTGTACCGAAACCGGAAGAGTTACCGTTCTATGAATGTGCAGATGGTGTGTTTAGCAGACCAGTACATCTCTCATGTGAATGCCAAATTTCCTGGCTCAGTGCATGACGCTTACATTCTGCGGAATAGCAGCATCCCTTATGTGATGGGGCAACTCCAGAGGCACCGTGTGTGGCTATTAGGTGAGGACATGGACCCAATACATTGTGACTAGGTGTCTGGGTCTGGGGATGTCCCTAAGAGTAAGTGTGTGTCTAACAGTTGTCCCTCGACATTTGCAGGTGACTCTGGTTACCCCAACCTGTCATGGCTACTGACCCCAGTGAGGAATCCCAGGACAAGGGCAGAGGAACGCTACAATGAGGCCCATGGCCGGACTAGGAGGATTATAGAGAGGACCTTCGGCCTCCTGAAGGCCAGGTTCCGGTGTCTCCATGTGACAGGTGGTTCCCTATTCTACTCACCAAAGAAGGTGTGCCAGATCAACGTGGCCTGCTCTATGCTTCACAACTTGGCTTTGCGACGACAGGTGCCTTTTCTGCAGGAGGATGGTCCAGATGGAGGTGTTGTGGCAGCTGTGGAGCCTGTGGACAGTGAAGATGAGGAAGCAGAAGAAGAGGACATAGACAACAGGAACACGGCGATCCAGCAATACTTCCAGTGAGACACAGGTAAGAAGACAACACTGCCTGCTACATCTGATTTAATTCTTCTACCTCTCATCTGTCTGTCATTTTCACCCAGTGTATGGACACTGAGTTGTCACTTTCCCTTTCAATTTCACAGATGTGTATCCCACTGTGTGACCTCTGCTTTGTTTCCACATTGACTAGAGCTGTGTGACATAGGTATGTTGACATTACATTGGATGTAGCATTTTGCCACTGTTATTGCTAATACACATTTTCGAAAGCACAGACTGACTCCAGATTGTTTTGTGATTTAAGGGTGTTTATTTAAGTGCAAAATAGTTGAGGGGGTTGTAAATTGGTCAGGGGGTGATGGTGGAGGAATGTCCATGGCAGAGTCCAGTCTATTAGTCTCACAGGTGCATTGTCCAAAGGGGCATAGGAAGTGGAGCTGGGGCAGTTGATGGACGGACCGGGTGACAAAGTGGGACAGAGGATGACAATCAGGGTGGTCTCATTTCTTGGCGGGGGTCTTGGCATTGTTCTCTGTCTTTGTCCTGGATCTCAGGGACCGCTTGCGGGGTGGTTCTCCATCTGCAGGGGGTGGGGTGCTGGTGTCGTGGTCCTGTGGCGGTGCCTCCTGTCCACTAGCGCTGGCGGAGGTAGTGGGCAGTTCATCGTCCAGGCTAGTGTCAGGGGCCCCTTGTTGGTCCCTGGTGTTGTTGGGGTGGTGGGTTAGCCTGGGTTCCCTGTAGTGGCGGACACACTGCTGCTTGACGTATCCTGGGGACAGGGGTAAGGGCCCGCTGGGTGGGTGCTGTGCTGGTGTTTCCAGAGGGGGGTGGCTTGTGCCAGTGTGAGGGGAACTGACTGTCCCGAGGTCCCAGATGGGCCGGGCTGGACCCTCCTGTCTGGTGACGTTGGGTAGGGGTCCTGCAGGGGTGTAAAAGCATGATTATTGCATCTGTGTGTGCCATGGTGTGCAATGGGTGGGTGACCCTGTAGCCCAGTGCTTCCATTATTGTGTGGGACCTTGTGTGATAATGGTATAGGGGGTTGTATGTGCAGTGTACATGCTTTGGTGATGGGTGTCCAAGCTTTGGTGTTACATGCAGGGCTTGGGTTTGGGATGTGTGGTTTGTGATATTGGGACATATGTGAGGAGTTTGAGTGATGGGGGTGAGGGCGAGGGTGGGGGTATATGATAGTATTCAGGTGGGTGGGGGATGAAGTAGTTTAAGGTTTGACTTACCAGAATCCATTCCTCCAGCTACTCCTGCGAGGCCCTCAGGATGCAGTATAGCCAAGACCTGCTCCTCCCATGTAGTGAGTTCTGGGGGAGGAGGTGGGGGTCCACCGCCAGTCCTCTGAACCGCAATCTGGTGTCTTGAGACCACGGAACGCACCTTCCCCGTAGGTTGTTCCACCTCTTCCTGATGTCATCCCGTGTTCTTGGGTGCTGTCCCACTGTGTTGACCCTGTCCACGATTCTTCGCCATAGCTCCATCTTCCTAGCTATGGTGGTGTGCTGCACCTGTGATCTGAATAGCTGTGGCTCTACCCGGATGATTTCCTCCACCATGACCCTGAGCTCCTCCTCAGAAAACCTGGGGTGTCTTTGCGGTGCCATGGGGTGGTGTGGGTGATGTGTGGGGTGGTGTGTGTTGTGATGTGTGGGGTGATATTTAGAGGTGTGTTGTGTGAGGTGCGTGGATGTTGTGTGAGTGATGGTGTTGAGTGCCTGTGGATGCTATTGTTCTTTCTGGTGGTATCTCTCTCTGGACTTCTGTTGCAATTGTTGTCGTAAGGGTTTGTGGGTGATGTGGGTGTGTGTTTTATAGTGTATTGGGTGTGTGGGTGTGGTGTGTGTATGTGTATCAGGTTTGTGTATTTGGAATTGTCCAATGTGGTTGTGTTATGTAGATGTGTGTGTATTTTGAGCACAGCGGTGTGTACCACTAATGGAATACTGCGGTTGAAAAACCGCCGCGTGGATTCGTGGGCCGTGATAGTGTGGGCGTATTCCTGTTGGCGTGATGGTGTCGGTTTTGTTATCGCCAGTTTATCACTGACCTTTGGTGTGGCGGACTTGTGTGGGTGTCTAGATTTTGGTGGATTTCGAGCTGTGGGTCATAATGGCAGTGGCGGTATTCCGCGGCCGCAGCAGTGTATTGGCGGTCTTCTGCACAGCGGTAAGCGGCTTTTACCGCCAATGTTGTAATGACCCCCATAGTCTTTCAATCATTGAGGTTTGCATCGAACTCTAGAACCTCTTCCCAATTTAATTGGAGCTTTGTACTTGTCTGAATGATGCGTCAACACATTTGGCCCGTCAGACAAGTAAGATGGTTTCAGATCAACGAATAGACACTCCCATCTTATAATCCGGAACATGCTCCATACGTCATTGTTGTCTAAAACAACCACATTTCTTCTCACTTCTTTGATATGGAACGGACCCATGAATCCCAAACTACCTTTCCTCCCAAAATAGGTTTCTTTACCAACACCTTCTCACCCACAACCCATTTAACCTCAGAGGGACCATGTTTGGAATCATACCTAGATTAAAAATTTTGCTGATAAGCTCTCCTGAGCTCAGGCCCCCTGTCAAACTTCTCACCTCCCTGTTCAAACTGTAACAACATCCTCTTCATCCTTGCTGGATTCATTTTTGTACAACCCTTCCTGCCTCTCAAATACTCAAAAGGGGCAATCGCAGTGATGGCATTAGGAGTATTGCGATGTGCCCACCACATCTTTCTAAGAAGGTCAGACAAACAAGCTCTGGTTTCTACAGCCTCTTGAACACAAAACTTTACCATCCTATTCACGCGTTCAGCAAGGCCATTGGCTTGAGGTAAATACAGAGCCGTCCTCAAATGCACCACTGCTAACGATTTCAAGAAATCCTGCATCTCCTGAGATGTCAACTGCACTCCTTTGTCCGTCACAAGGTGACTAGGTATACTCTAGAGAACTCCTCTTTAAGAAACTCAATCACAACTCTAGTATCTAAGGGGCTCACGCACGTTGTCACTACCCATTTTGAAGCATAATCAACAAGAAGTATGACATAGCCCTTATTAGCAGGTAATAACTGGAAGGGACCCATGAAGTCCAGCCCTAACTTCATCCAGGGTTTCTCAGGTACCTTGACAGGGGAAAGCATAGCTTTGACTACAGATTTGCTCTTATCACTTCGTGCATAGGATACACAGTCCTTCACCACAGCCTCCACTTCACAATCCAAACCCGGCTGCCAGTACACCTCCCTCAACCTAGACTTGGTTAAACTCCTGCCCAAATGGCCTTCATGAGCCAAGTTGATTGTCTTTTCCCTCACACCTAAAGGTGGTATAGTCTTGGTACCTCTGAATAGCTCACCTTTGGAAAAGCAAAGTTCATTTCTTATATTCCAAAACCCCTTCAGAGAGACAGGAACCTCTTTAAAATCTAGCCATCCTTTCACAATAAATTCCTCAAGTACTTTCCTTTCAGAGTCCTGCTCCTCCGCACATCTCCACTCTTCCTCAGAAATGGCCACTTCTCTCACCCAATTGACTACACACCCATCTTCCTCCACCTCATCCTCACAATTGATTGAAGCACGTGATAAAAAATCAGCTACACTATTTCTCGTAACTGGTATGTATTCCACCTGGAAATTATATTCCATCAAACCATCCACCCATCTTTTTATTCTGGGTGTTAATTCTTCACTCTTATTTGAGGAGAAAATCTGGATAAGAGGCCTATGATCAGTTTTTACTACAAAAGGCAGACCCCACAGGTAAAATTTGAAATGTCTAATTGCCCAAGCACATGCCAAAGCCTCTCTTTCTATAACAGAATAATTCTGTTCCGCTCCCTTAAGAGATCGAGAAGCAAAAGCAATTACTTTTTCTTCACCCCTCACTTTCTGGGTTAAAACGGCTCACAAATCATTAATGCTCGCATCAGTATGCAATATGGTTTTCGCAAATACATCAAAATGCCCCAAGGTGGGCATCTTACCAATGCTGTTTTAATAAAGGCAAAAGCAGACATATACTCACTCGGCCAGATGAATTCACTTCCTTTCTTCAAAAGAGATCTCAGAGGCTGAATCCTACTTGAAAAGTTCGCAATAAATTTAGAGTAGCCCGAAATAATATGGCCTAAATAAGTCACAGCAGTAACCCTAAACCTGCATTTCCCTTTCTTTACAGTCAGTCCTGACAAAGCCAATTTGCTCAACACTTCCCTCAAAATCTTATCGTGGTCACTCAATGTTTTCCCATGCACCAAGATGTCATCCAGAAAGAACAATACACCAAGAATTCCCCCTAGAACCTTCTTCATAATGCGTTGGAAACAAGCGGCTGCCGAAGCTAGCCCAAACGGCATCCTTAGAAACTGGTATGCACCCAACGGTGTCACAAATGAAGTAAGGTGTCTAGACTCAGGATGTAGAACAACCTGGTGATAGGCCGTCGAGAGGTCTAAAACACTAAAAAATATTGGGTAAGGGTTGACGATCCACCCATATATGTTTATTGAGGTCTCTAAGGTCTACACACATACAAATCTGTTTCCCACCCTCCTTGGGTGCTAAAAATCGGAGCCAACCATTCAGAAGATTTGATTTCTTCAATTACCCCTGAATTCAGTAGTTTGCTAAGTTCCCTTTAAAAGAGGCTCCATCATCAACTTGTGAACCCTTCTCATTTTTTGCACAATGAGAATGGCATTACTCTTGAGTATAATTATATGTTCAAAGTCCTTTAAACACCGCAAAACATCACTAAAGACTGGAAAATTCCTTGAGAATGTAAAAATTAATATTTTCATTGTTTACTACCATGACCTGAAAAGGAGACTTGGGATCCAACTTGATACCCATGTCTCGTTGATGGCACCAGCCCAACAGTTTATCCCCACATTTTGCCACGTAGACCTTCCCCACCTTTGTTTTGTCTTGGAATTGAATTTTCATGACCCTGTAACCTACTACATCAATTTTAGTTCACCCGTAACTCACAGGATTGATATCAGGTTCTAACAGAGGACCATACTCATCTCCAAATTTCACTTGCCAACTCTTATCACCCATCATGGTGTAAGGTGACCCTGAATCTGCTAAGACATTGACAACCTTATTGTCTATTTTGACCGAGCATTCAGGCATAACTATTGGTCCTTCATCCAAAGCTTCAACATTCTCCACCACCTGGTTAACCTCAGGTTTCACACAAAATATAATTTTGTTCACATTTTCTGTAACAGAATCAACACTCCATTGTTTGTCACCCGTGCAAACCCTTGCGTAATGACCCCTCTTCCCGCACTTCCTGCATACAGAATTTCTAGCATAACAGTTTAGACTATTAGCCGAATGCCCTGGATTTACACAGCGATAACACCGTGTTCCAGTGTCCTTGTTTTCCTTTCCTCTTTCTTTTGTGGAAACAGATGCCTTGTTGTCAATGCTCACTTTTAAAACTTCATCCTGAACATGATTCATTTTCATAATATCAGAACTGGGAGCACCACATATTTCGTGGTCATTCATTTCTTTTTTAATCCAGTTATTAGTACTTTCCATTCCTTCTACTATAGCTATTGCCTCCCTCAAGTCAGGATTCTTTGTTAATAATTTCTCTTGGACCAGTCTGCTGTTAGTACAGCGTACAAGTTGATCTCGGATGAGAGAATCAGTGATGTCACCAAATCACAAGTACGTGCCAATGTATGTAAAGCAGCAACAAAATTCCCTACACTTTCTGTCTTTCCTTGAACTCTTGCGAAAAATTTGTGTCTTTCTAAGACAACATTGAGCTTAGATTCAAAATGTTTTGCCAACATTGTTACGGACATTTCATAAATATCTCTTGGTTCTCCATCTGCCCCTCCAATTGGCAATGTTTCAAGACTGTCATATATGTTCCTGCCTTCCACACCCACATTATGTAACAGAACACCTTGTTTCCTTGCTGGAGAAATTTTTTCACCCCCAATCGCTATCAAATAAGAGTCAAACAAATGTTTCCAACGCTTCCATGGCAAAATAGGTTCCCCTTTATCAGATAGGAAAGCAGGTGGCTGTGACATTGAAGATGTTGCCATTGTGAGGATAAATAAAAGGACAGGAAAAATAAATAAATTGCAAGAATGCAAAAGTCACCAATAACTATAGAGTAACTTCGGGGAAATAAACCTAAAATACATGCAAGATGGTGGCAACGGATGCAGTCTAGTTGTTTGAGAATGACGTTGGCAAGGAACCCGGAAAAGACACGAGTCTCCTGTGACATGGTATAGATGCCGTTTGAAAGTTATAAGCTTCAGGCGCACGCGCGCCTATCTCGATCGTTGCTGGATGCACGCGCTTGTGAAATGCCATCAGATTTCTGCTGTAACCGAAACTGGGGACAGGATGCACTCGCCTGTTAAGCGCCGCGGCGAACACCCAACTTCGCCACTATCCAAAGAGAATGCCCGACTGCAAATGAGAAGGCAGTGCTGCACCACGGAAATCCAAAGGCAGCGCTGCACCGGGCACATGAAACTGCCAAAACAGCAGAACAAAACAGGCACTTCACTAGTAGGATTCACAATGCAGTGTCGCACATACCCCAAACAGCAGGTCCCGGGATGAGCTGTGTAATACGTTTGTCAACGGACTGAACCAGCACACAGCAGAAGTCTCGCGAAGAAAAGGTAAGTCCACTGGTTCCTCTTGTTCCGTGGGTTCAAGGAGAGGTTGATGGTGAAGCCTGTCTCCTCTCAGGCACTCGTCGCCAGTGTTGCAAAGACTGTCACACACAAGTCGTTAGTGTAAGTCTTTAATAAGGAACCATCAACCAGAACAGGCAGATCAGCCAAGAGGTCGCATCAACTGCCCCAGAACCTTCAGCCACCAAAGTTCCCATTACACAGTAAAATAATTGGCAGAATTCTCTGTCACATGCTGAGCATTCTACCAGTTTATTACACAGTAGAACACAACAATAACACTTTATGCAGCCCATGCGACGTGGGAATGGAGCGGGCACCCGATCTTCAGAAGCGCCTATTGAGCCCAAGACCAACGATTATCTGTGAGGTATGAGAGAATGAAGGGCCCCTCATTACAGTCTGTAGAGTGGGGGCAGGGGGACACCTAATTTTGCGATACACCACTGGGGTATTGTTTAGCATTCTGCCAGTACCGTATTTCTCATCTATAAAGTGCTGAAATGATTGTTAGTTGCGCAACAGCGAAGATAATGCAATACTATAAAAGTGCTGTACAATACTCCACTCAGACTAAATTGTCCTGTTGTGCAGGGTCATAGCTATCAATAGTCAATAGTGCAGCCGTTGCATTTGCACTGGGGCCCAGAGCTGTTAGAGCCCCACTGAATCCTAACCATGCCTGTATTTTACTATCAAATTGGGGCCCATGGCAACTATACTACGCCACTGCTGTCGAAAGTCTTAAAATCTCTCACCGCTGCTTCTCACAGTCGCCTTTCCTCCATTCTGCGTCTTTTTAGCCTTTCAGCAGTGTACTCACTGTACTATGCTTATAAACCCCTCTTGACAGACATTATGGAATACATACTAAAACAGTTCTATTCCTTTTCCTTTAACTTCTCATTCCTAGCCTCCTTGTGCTCTTCTATCACCACCACCACGCTACCATATGGCTCTCCAAAGCTCAGCCAGGGATTTGTTCTTTTCTCCCATTTCACCACCTGCCTTTGTGACATCAACATTTCCTCTGGTTTCACGTACTATCTCTGATATACGGATACCCATATTTTCTTTCTTTCCTAGTTTCATGCTCTACCTTCAACCTAACCCTTCTGTCTGAGTCACAGTGATCAAACCTTGGATGGCCCATCAGCACCTTTATCCTCAAAGGCAGAATTCATCTACTTCTCTTATCTGGTTATGGGTCCTTACTACCCTTCCCTCTATTGGAGCCTTTCTCCAGACAGTCCAGCACCCTCGTCCATTGCCCTGCCCTCCTAGAGGACCTTTACCCAGCACATCCCCATCCTCCATGTCCAGGAAATAAAGGATTTAAATTTCTTCTTGCCACTTCAGTCACTAAATGCCATTGATTAGCTTGGTAAAAGTACCACTGAAGGGTGATATTGTCCCCTTTCTAGCTGTACCTCTACCTAGTGAGTCACTGCCTGGGGATCGCCTCTAGACTGTGATCCCCAAGCAGTGGCCAATCCACTTGACCTGGGCAATCTGCAAGCATGGACCAGCCCCTTTGGACAGGAGCACGTGCCCTGTCCTGATATCAGGATGCACTTCTAAAGTCCAAAAAGTATTTCTGCCTCCCTTGGGCATAGATCTTCCTCATGGCAAACAAGAGAAAAGTTGGATTCTTTTGAGCATAGTTTTTAAATATGGGCTAGCAGAGATGGAGTATATCAAAATATCCTCTCTAAAACATGGTGAATGGTTTCCCTATTTGTGCTCTAGCTCAGCTACATACCGTAGTCATTTCTGAAACCTAGTCAGCCAGGTGAATCTAGGCTGGCGTAGCTTGCATGGATCCTGCTAGGAGTTTTTGCCCAGAAAGTTCTGGAATCTGTGGGGGCCCAGAAAATTGCTACCACCCATCATTCCCATACTTCTTTCAAAAAAGCGGTACCTAAATTGTGCAGCTGGGCTCATCACCCGGGGTAGGAACTGGTGAAAACTTGGACTGTGTGAAGTCAATGTGATGTCAATGAGGTCTTCACATGGTTTTAGTTGTTACTGGTTTTAGTGGTATGTGTTGGGTCCACCCTCAATCTCCATCTTTATAAGTAGTGTTGTAATGCTGTTCAACCATTATCTCTCAAATCGGTTATCCATAGATTACCAAAATATGAAGGCCCTTCCTGAGGTAGTTCCTTGAGTCTATCATTAAACATAATGCAAGCAAACTAAAAATGAATTACATTTTGGGCTTTTCACCATACATCCTTATTATTTTCCCACCTAGTAACCCCTGAACTTTCAAAGTGCCAAGGAGCATTTGATGTAGGTTACTGGAAATTTAGGGGTAGATTTATGGAAAGTGGTGCTGCACTGAGCCATTTTCCCTGCACTTCTTAGCACCCCTCTAACATCACCATGTGTGCTCCGTATTTAAAATATGGCGCACCATGATGCAGGGTAGGGATCAATAGCATCATTTCTCATGATGCTATTGATGTACTCTGCAGGAGTAGCACCAAAGTATTGGTGCTACTCCTGCAGAGGACATGGAGCCCCATTCTAAAGAATGGAAGCCCCCTTTTAACACCTTCTCTTCAGCAGGCGTTAAAAGTGCTGTAAAAAATAGCGCAAAAATCTCATAGATGTTTCTGCGCCATTTCTCTGGCTCCCCGAGCGTCCATTTTGCATACATTATGCCTTACACAGGCATAATGTAGCGCAAAGGGTTACAGAGTGGCGCAAAGCATACATTGAGCCACTCTGTAAATACGGCACGGGGATTTTGGCCTCGTTGGGCCACATTAACGTCAAAAATAATGACGTTAATGTTGCGCAAGGGCATTATAAATATGCCCTTTCTTTTGGAAATTTGGTCATGCTTTACAAGCTCGGGATAGACAGCTGAAAGTTTAAATCTGCATAGCCTTTTTCCCACAAATTGTGCATCTGCAGGATCTCTGGTCCTGGTCCTAAAGCTAGCCCTTGACACCATACTGTGTTGCAACATTTATTTATAGATGTCAATGCAAACCTGCACTAGTAATTAAATATGTGCAGACTAATACCATCAGATGGTGCCAGATACATGATCTGCCATGTTTTTACTTTCCTAACCGGACATATTTTTATCTTTTGAAGCTTTGTCCTGTGACGACCTGCTTCAGTTTGTTGATAGAGACCCACGCAAACCTCTAGCATGCCTGCTAACAGCTCAGTAATGTGACCACTGCAGGAGTCTGTGCCTGAACTTATGGTCACTGTTTCGAATTATGGAGGGCCCATTCAGGCTGTTATCCTTTTGAGATTGGTGATGGCATGTATGTAATTAGCTTATTTAGAGCTAAAGTCGTAAGGTTACTTTGGTCTTCAAATTAGCCAGATGATGGTCATATTATGTTCCACTTCCCTGCCATTAAACTCCATTTGCCCTTATTTGTTATTTTACAACCAAATATTACCAAATTTAATTTTGCTGTGTTTCCTTCCAATCTGGGTCAGATTGAGACAGAAAATAGACTTGGGATCCAAAATTTAAGTGGCCCCCATTAGTGGATTTGAAACCTAAAAAAGTAGCCCATGTTTACAAGTTGGGACAGATTTGAACTTGTAAAGACATTCTGTATAAGTGTTTTGCACGGTATGGAGGACAGCATGGATTTGAGCTAGATGCAGGCTCTAAGGTCCATATTTTTACTTTTTTAGCACCGCATTTGTGTCATTTTTTGATGAAAAAGTGGTGCAAACTTACAAAATACAATCGTATTTTGTAAGTTTGCGCCACTTTTGTGTTGAAAAATGCTGTAAATGCAGCACTATTAAAATGTATAAATATGGGCCTAATTGTTTCAATACCACTGAAAACAACTGTAAAAAATGGCTGAGTAGACCATAAACAGGCCCTCAAACTGCAAAAAATGGCCCACACACTGCCATCCAATTGGGCACGGTCTGATTGCCCTATAGACCAGAACAAGCCTGCTTCTGATGTATTACTTTGACAGAGTTCTTTTGGGGAGGTCAACATATGTTGCATCCCAACACTGGTTCTGTCTATAAGCCTGTGCAGTCGGCATACTGCAAGATATGGCCTGCCTACCCACCTGTCCTGAGCTGGCATGCACAGTTATTCTTCAGTTCAGTTCCCATATCTGAAACACACAGGTTGAACAGCATGGATGCTGATCCGGCTCTAGGCACTATTTCTAGATCTGGGGTCCAAAAATATTTTTCCAAGTTCTGAGGGGTGAGGAGAAACACATTTAGTTTCTCAATACAAATTACAGTGTAACCTCTTGGCCAAACATTGAATCTCACAGACCAAAATAAAGTTCAAAGGGCTTTATTACAGACACAAAGTCAAGCTTACATATATGAGTCTCAAAACCATGGTATAAATGTATAAAGTCACAGAAGGAGAATTAAAGTGTTGCACAACATTGAATTAAATCAGCATGTGCAGAACTAATATTTCAATAGCGAGAATGCAGAAAATGTGAAAAAGCATCTGATGCATTAAATCCAAGAACAAGTTTTCCTGCTTAACCAATAAATCTAGATTCCTAACAAATGCACTATAGAACCACAGAAGATGTTTCTGTTAGAAGAGGTGTGAGTAGCATGAAGTCACTTAAGAAAATAGAGTGTAAGGTCTTTACCTCAAAGTGGTATATTCTGATCAAGGGGCAAGGGGAATCTGAATCTACAACTAGCCAAACCACACTTAAATCTTGATTCTTCCAGAATGTGACATCACAGCCACAACCTTCCACTGAACAACAGTTCTGTGAATCATTTGTCTAATTGACAGCTAAGCCTTTTGAAATGAAATCAGTTCAGCCTTGGTTTACTCCTGTGCTCAGTAATTTCAGATGGGAGCTCGCCTGGCATCTCCAAGTTATTCCTCTCGACCATCATAACGTCTTCTGAAGCCTTCTTCTCTTCTTGGCAAAACAGCCTCCTTATTAGCCAAAAACTCATACCATTGCACCTGCAGCTTAGGACGATATGCAATAAAACAAGCTTTCACTTTGAAGATTAGAAATGCCAAAAACTTGGGCCTTTCTTCTCTCAGGCCATGCTAAAATAAACATGAATACACTTATAGTTTAAATGATTTTCTCCATGTTTCTCATAGTTAATATAAAATGAATATGGAAATAACATTCCTAAAATAGTATAACATAAACATACTTGCAAAATGATGACAAAATGTGGTTTACATAGAAAGTTAAATTCAGATGTGCACTTTACTTGTATGCATTTCAGTGCACCACATTATATGAAAATCCACTTTCATACATTTAGATAGAAAAGTAATCACTCATTATTTCATATTTATGACACATAATGGCACAGCCAAGTTATGCTTTCTCAACTCTCATACTGATGGCGTATTAAGTCATCACAAACCCACTTCATTCTTGAATGAGACTCTCTAAATCCCCATCATTTTCAACAGCTTTCATCTGGATTCCTCCAAACCTTTCATGTCATCATAATATTTACAATGACTGTCTTCCAGCTCAATCTCGGCTGTCTTTCTCTTTCTGCCTTTCTGAATCCTCATTCTCTGGAAAACCTTATATCCAACCAATAGAACTATTGCCACTATCAAAATAATCAACAGTGGCTTCAAAATAAAACCTACAATTCCACTTCCCAGGTTCCCAAACTATATGCCTATATCAGAAAATCCATCTCTAATACCTTCCCATCCACCTGTCACTTCCAACTACTCAACTCCTTCGTTAGTCCTGAAATATTCCGGAAATACTTTTGTAAATCTTTACTTTTATCCGGTACATAAGTACAACATTGTTGAAACTTCAGCATCCGCCAGACTCCACCTTCTTTTGTGAGTACCATGTCTAACAAAAGTCTATTTTGCAAAACCATAGATCTAATCACTATCAATTCAGATTTTACAAACAACAAAGCTCCTGCTTGGTTAGTGGCTAACGTATCCACTATGATGGACAGTCTTCTGATCTTCAAATTATTCAAAACCACTATCACAGATGGAATTAAAGCACCAAATATGTCACCCACCACTTCTCCAGCACTAGCGCCTCATATGGGTCTAGAACCTTTAGTCCAAACAAGATCATAAAAATGTTCTACATGAGAAATCGTGGGAAAAACTACACCTAAATAACACATACCATACCACCCCTTTGGCAATTTAAAATAAGCATGCTCTCCACAAACAAAATAAACTCCAGGAATAACAGCATCCTATCCGTCTAGATACAACTTGTAATTTCCTCGAACCTCAAAGGTATGTTCACATTCACTCCTTCCCACAAAAACCTTGTCTGTATCAGATCTCTCCATCCAAATACACAGCCTTCCTTTGTGTTTCCAATCTAATGCAAATGTGGCTAAGTTTTCAGCGAACTGATGCTCAATGCCTTTTTTAGTCCATTCATTCTGACTTCGAAAGCTCTCATCCAACCTTGAACTTGCTTCTAATTAACTTCTTCAGTCCTCAACCAGATTTAGAAATGTCTCTACTTCTGACAGCATACATTTTAAGTTGTATCTATGTGCATAAACCGTGTCATATGTTGTAACAGGTATAAAAAATCTGGTGACTGTTTTTATCTTTAAAGGGGCTGAATTAATGTTCATATTATCTAGTATAGGAATTTCTGAAAGAATCAAATAATAATTTGAATAATAATATTGATAATGTGCTATTCCTTAAAACATGATATCCATAAGTCACATGATATCCATACATGATATGCCATAAGTCACAGGAATATGAGGATACGTGATACTTTCTGACACAGCGGCAGGTAACTGTTCCAATGGCGCAGTCCCTGGAATTCATTGTATTAGTATGCTCATATAGCAGCTTAAAATATACATTTGCTGAATAATTTCCTCTAAACTCATCTAAGTGAAATGCTTTCTCACCTAACATCTAGGGCTTATTATCTTTAGGACTAAAGAGTTTGCAGGTAAATATTAGGAAACAACTTATTTTCTATGGAAAGTGAAGGAATACAAGCAATACAGCAATTACTATGTATCTACATCTGTTTTTCTGATTTGGCTCCATTATGTCTTCAGCATCAGATCTATTATCTAATAAGTACAGCAGCAGCAAAACATTTCTTATTTTATTTCACCAATGCGGACAGCAAAGAGAGTTCAAAAGTTCATTCATCAATAAAGGTAAAATCTTCGTGAGACTTCCCTAGCCCTACTCTGTGTTCTTCTAATTGACAACTCTCTTTCTTCTTCTACTGGGGCCCAGGTATCCTTCTCAATTCCCTTTCCCAGTCAATATAAATGTCTCTAATATTTATACACACCAAGTTCATCGATGGCAATGAAAATTCAAGATACAGTTCAACCACAATGTACAGTTTATGGTGTTTCAGCTAAACCTGTATGTTGATCCTAATATTCCCACAACTTTTGATTTGTGTCATTTGCAAAGTAGGTCCACTCTGATGAAGAATACTTATGACTTGGCACTCATTCTTTTTGATCTTCTGACTGCCACTCCTCCACCTTCACTTGCGTCAAAGTTCTTAGTTTCTCCAGCAATCGTTGGAGGGACATGTTCTTTAGGCAGACTCACTCGCCCTCTTTCCTTCATTCTGGGTCATTAGTCTCCAACTTCCACTCGCTTTCTCCCAGCTCTAGTTCCTTGTTCAGGGTCTGATTCTGAGTCTGACTCGTTCACCACAGGGCAAGTCTAGATCATCTCTACTTCAGTTTCAATCATGACTTGCTCAAGACCCTCTTTGCCTGGATTGAGTGTTTCAGGCTCAGTTTGGTTCCTGACTGCTTGACTAATCCATTCCTGTTGTCTTTCTCATAGCACTGATTCTTCTGGAACAGGTACTGTCATATCAAGAGGACACTCAACTCTGTGAGTATGGGAAGTGTGAATCCAACTGAGGAGACCTCCACACTTGAAACTAGTTGTTGTGACTCGGATTACCTGGCAAGGCCCATGCCAAAGGGGTTCCAGACACATTTTCCTAACCTGTTTCTTCACCAAGACCCAATCTCTGTGGCTAAGGTCATGGCACTGTTCCTGATGAGGGGGAGCTGTGGCTGTTCAGACCTGATGGGACACCGAACGCACCACATCAGCTAGTCCTTTGCAATAATCTAGGACCATATCATCAGTAATGTTCACAAGTGCATTTGCAGGAATCACTGGCAGTCCCATTGCCCTCTCCATTATGATCTTTTGGGTGGACAGTCCAGTCTTTTAATTAGTTTCACTCCGAAGACTCATCAACACAAGAGGCAGTGCATCAGGCCACTTTAAAGATGTCAAAGCACACACTTTTTCAGTCTGGATTTCAGCGTGCAAATCACCTGCTCCTCAAGACCTGAAGCCTCTGATCTATAACTGCAATGCAATCTCTGTTTCATCTACAATGCTGTGCAAAACAATTTAAGGACCTCATTATTAAAATGAGTACCTTGATCAGATACCAAAGAAGTCAGGAAGCCAAATCTGGGAATGAGCAATCTTAACAACAAGTTAGCTACAGTAAGACTATCATTTCGTCTAGTTGAATAAGCCTCGGCCTAACGAGAAAAGATTCATACCAAAAATACCAAAACCCATTGCACGCAGATATTTCGATGAAGTCCAGCTGCATCCTGTTAAAAGGCCCTCCTGACCTTCTTATGTGACTTAGTGTGACTACAGTTCTCTTCCCAACATTATTCTGTTGATACATAATGCAGCTGTGACACAAATAATTCAGCTACCAATTTGAATCTAGGATTAAACCAAGACTGTCTGACCAACTTAACTATAGCATGCCTACCGACGTGAGCTGGACCATGAAAATGTCTAGCCATGGGCGGTAACCTACTTTTTGGCAACACTGGTTGTCCATCCACTGAAGCCCAAATGTCATAATCTCTTTTGACACAACCTGCCCTCACCCAAATCTGTTGTTCCTGGTCAGACACTTCCTCCTGAAGCCTTTTCACTTCATCCCAAGTATCAACTGTTGTCAACAAGAGGCTGAAGTTAATCTCATCCATTCCCTCATTTGTGAATTCACCATTAAATGTACAAACATTCTGTGCACAGTATTTTGCAACCTCATCGGCGTACTTATTGACCAAAGTCACATGATCATCCCTAGAACGATGTGCAGGGCACTTGACCACTGGGACTTGCTCAGGTAATTGTAGCCCCTCGAAGTTTCTCACTTGTTTGCCATTCCAGTATCAGGGATCCAGAGAACGTCATAAACCATCTCTGCATCCACAGTTGTCCGAAGTCATGAACGACACCAGAACCATATTGACTATCAGTAAAGATTGTCACTTTCAATTGATCAGAACCACAACATGCTCAAGTAAAAGCAATCAATTCGGCCACTTGGGCAGGGCACATTCACTGAAGCCAGGAAACTTCCACAACTCCAGAAACGGTACAAACAGCATAAGCTGCTCTCAGACTTTCTCCATAGTCTCTCAAACATGAATTATCAACATAGAGAACATAATCAGATTAAGGAATGGTTCCCAAACTGTGCGCCGTGGCACCCCTGTGCGCCGTCAGAACTAGCTAGGGGTGCCGTGCTCCAAGCACAGAGTTCGGGGAACCACTGGATCATAGCAAGTGTCTGAAGGGGAAACATTTTCTACTGACACTGGTCAAAATAAGCAATACTGACATTGTTCCCAAGATGCATTTAACAATACAAAATGTTCACCTCTTCTACATATTTAATCCATTCTCAGCAACTCAACCTTGTCTAAAAAAATAATTTTATGGACACATACACTAGCAGTTGAGGGCCAATGCGAAATCTGACGGAATGCCACATTCAAGGACATTCTCTCAGAAACTTGGGAGCTATAAACTGCAAACCAGAGGGCCACTGTCGACCTTTCCATCTGTTGTGGTTTGTTTTCTCTTGTCATGTGGAACTCTTTCTCGATTTTGTACTTTAAAAAGCAAATGAGAATGCATAAGGAAATGGACACTTCAGTCCTTCTATGAAAAAAACAACAGGAAAACGGCATGTCATTTTAATAGCATCTGGATGTGAAAAAGATGACTTACTAATCCCTTTTGGTTAAATTTTTTTTTTTAATTTAGTGCAAGCAATTAAACACACACAGCCACCTACAACCAGTGGCTGCTGAGTAAACGATTTGTACCAACTACCTAGCACCCCATTCCCTTACAGCCCTCCTCCCATCACATCTCTCCTTTCAAAGATTTAATATTAGGTATGCTATGCATAGTTAGTGTCTTAAACTCCTCAATATGCTGTCCCCATCCATCACGATCTCTAAGTGTTTCAGCTAGTTTCTTTGCTTAACTACTGCCAGGTTTGCTGTGACTAGTCAAAACACTTCCATCTGTTACCCTTAATAGTGTTGTAGCATGGCAGCTTTCATACCGAACACAGGCCAACAATCCTGTTACTCTGGCAACTGTGAGAGGCTGCAATGTCACTTCCTATGTGGAAACTCTGCCAGGGTTCTTGTGTTGTCAATACTGCTCCACATGGGGCTATCGTGCATTTACTTGCACTAAACAGGAGGCGGTGACACAGGATGGCAGGGGAGGCAAGCGCGGATTATGGCCGCTGCCTCAGAGTGACAGAGCAGTGCCTTCGACTGCCACGAGAAAAGCCTGGGGTTGCTCACTACCAAGTTTGTCACCCTGTTGCAGGAAGCTAAGGACAGCGTGCTAGAAGTTAAAGCTGTCATTTTGACTTACGTACACACTAGAGAGGCACTTTATATGTGCAGGGGTCTAAGAGCGCTGCCTTCCCCAATCATATTTGTTTGCTGGTGGGTTGCAGTCCTAAGCAGCCAAACTTTTCTTTCACCTGTGGTACGGCTAGGAGAGGGTGGTAAAGAATGAGACACCTGGAAATTGTGGGTTCTCATCTCAAGTCTTGCTTTTAGACCATAGTAATTGTACATGTCAGTCTTTCGTGGATCCACCCCTTTGCTGTCTCTGAGAGGTGCTCTTATTTTTCAAGCTGCTTAGGCTCCGACTTGGGCAAAGACATGTTTTTGTGGGGTGCTCATGGTAGCCAGGTTGACCAAAATATAGGCAGTTCCATGGAGGCAAAATGCTGAGCTTGTTCCGCAGCATGCCCTTACTCAAATGTCGATGGAAAGGACCAGGAATTAAAGAAGTCACCAAAGTTCAAGAAAAATAAATAAGCAACTTCTCTGTCAATTTTGTGTAGTGCCTACCAATCAAGCCGGAGGAATGAGAGCACAGGCAGGAGGCATGAAAAAAAGACAGGAGGCATAGACAAACAGACAGTAGGCAGGAACACACAGACAGGAGGCAAGAACACACACATGAAGCATGAGGACACAGACAAGATGCAAGAACACTCAGACAGGAGGCATGGGGACACAGGAGGCAAGGACATACAGACAATAGGCAGTAGGCACGGACACACAGACAGGGGGCAAGAACACACATACAGCTTCATCCCCATTATTTTCAGAGAGAAAAATTGAAGTACTTCCGAGGCTGGGCTTACATCCCCCACATGCCAAACAAAAGTAACATAATGGGGAGCCACGGTCAATGTCCAATAGGTCAAGGGAGCCGTAGGCCGAAAATGTTTGGGAACCACTGGATTAAGGTAATGGTTCATCTCGTATGTCTGGTCTCAGCTTGGTGCACAGTTCAGTAAAATCACGACAACCATGGTCCCCTTCACAATCATCATTGCTTCCCTAACCCAATTTTGGCAACAAAGTAGCAGGATTCAAAATCCCACAGCGTTTGAAAGTCACATTCTCTGCTGCCAAAATAATTTGCTCGTATTTAGTAAGCCGACTACTTGTATGGTGTTGGGTTCTGGTTCTAGTCAAAAACAACTTGACATAGTGGGATACATATACAGTTAATGGGTGACCCATAAAAATATCTTCACATCTCTCTATGCTACTTCTGACTCGGGCTACCGCTTTGAGGCAGCTAGGCTATGCATAGGCAACAGGATCTAATGTGGCAGACAAATAGGCCACAAGTCTTTTAGCATTTCCATGTGCTTGAGTTAGCTCTGAGAGAGCACAACTCTCCCTCTCACTGCAGAAAAGTGCAAACGATTTGTTATAATCAGGCATCCCTAGAGCCGAGGCACGACAGAGACATTCTCTCAGCTCTAGAAATGAGACAAGACAATCACTATCCCATGGCACCGGATCGGACACATTTTTGTGTGTCAGCCTATGTAAAGGTTTTGGCCACAAGGAAAAAGTTGGGTATCCCTGTCTACAGTAGACCACCATTCCCAAAAACATTCTGACTTCTCTCTGTGCAGTTAGCCAACTCATTTTTAGTATGGCTGAAATTCTCTCTTGTGACGCTTTTCTCAATCCTTTTTCAATGGTGTCCAAGATATGGGACTTCTTTTTGACAATATTGTAACTTTCCTGGGGATACTTTGGGCCATATTTATACTTTTTGACGCAAAACTGCGCTAACGCAGTTTTGCGCCAAAAAAATTAGCTCCGGCTAACGCCATTCTGAAGCGCCATGCGGGCGCCGTATTTATTGAATGGCGTTAGCCGGCGTAAGCCGACCGGCGCTGCCAGGTGTGCGTGAAAAAAAACGACGTACACCAGGCAGCGCCGGCGTAGGGAAAAATGGCGTTTGGGCGTCCCAAAATGGGGCAAGTCAGGCTGAGTCAAAAAAATCGTCTTAACCCGATTTGCGCCATTTTTTTGGGGCGCCCAGACGCCATTAACATGACTCCTGTCTTAGCAAAGACAGGAGTCATGCCCCCTTGCCCAATGGCCATGCCCAGGGGACTTGTGTCCCCTGGGCATGGTCATTGGGCATAGTGGCATGTAGGGGGGCACAAATCAGGCCCCCCTATGCCACAAAAAAAAAAAAAAAATACTTACCACAACTTACCTTTTCTTCCCTGGGATGGGTCCCTCCATCCTTGGGTGTCCTCCTGGGGTGGGCAAGGGTGGCAGGGGGTGTCCCTGGGGGCAGGGGAGGGCACCTCTGGGCTCATTCTGAGCCCACAGGTCCCTTAACGCCTGCCCTGACCCAGGCGTTAAAAAGAGGCGCAAATGCGGGGTTTTTTGCCCCGCCCACTCCCGGGCGTGATTTTTGCCCGGGAGTATAAATACCACGCACATGCCTGGGAGTCATTTTTTAAGACGGGAACGCCTACCTTGCATCTCATTAACGCAAGGAAGGTGTTCACGCAAAAAAATTACGCTAACTCATGAACTTTGGCGCTAGACGCGTCTAACGCCAAAGTATAAATATGGAGTTAGTTTTGCGTCGAATTTGCGCCGAAAAAAACGACGCAAATTCGGAGCAAACGGAGTATAAATATGCCCCCTTATGTCCATTCTCAGCCAGGTGGTTCAGTAATGCAATGATGTCCTGTCGACAGGCTTCTTGAGTACTGAACTCCACAATTAGGTTGTGGAACATGACCAGAGATTTCAGATCTTTCTTCAGAATCTGAATAAAAATAGATGGGGACTCAGTATACCCTTGTGGGTCTTGGCACCATGCCAAAACCCTATTTCCAAGCCAAAATGCAAAAAAATAACTGACTGTCGTCATCCTAGGGTATCAAAAAGAAGGCTGCACAAATCAATGGCAATGAACAATTGAGCCTCACATGGAACCTGGAACATTATCACAGCTGGATTCGGTACCATGGGGCAACAAGGAACAACAATGTTATTTATTTTTCTAAGGTCCTGTACAATTCTGTATTTGCCACTCAGTTTCTGAAGACTCATAATGGTAGAGTTACATGGACTCCCCATGATCTCCTCCAGTATTCCCTGCTGTCTCATGGACTTGATCACAGGAGTTATTCCAGCAATCATTTCAGGGGTCAAATTGTATTGTGGATTTCTCTGGAGCTCATTGTTAGGTTTAACAGTAATTCAGACAGGTTCTGCACCTTTTATCAGTCCAATATCTTTTCTTGAAAAATCCCACACTTTTAACACTTTCTCTCAAATCTGGAGGCAAATCATCAACTGTCAGCAAAGTCCATAAAACACAACATTAGACATTTCTTGATACTTTAAAGAAAGCATCTTCATCTTGGGTTTGAATCTCAATTCTGTCTGGGGGATGTAAGATTTAAAAAAATCAATTTTGATAGCAAATCTCTTCCCAAGAGATTCATTGGACTGCAATCACATATTATAAACTTGTGTTTATCCTCAAAAGATCCTATTTTCACTGTGACTAGGGTAGTTTCTTGTGCTGTCATTTTTCTGTTCTCTGCACCAACAACTTGGACTGTTTTTCCCCAAGAGGGGTAGTTGAGGAACTTCTACTGTTCTTAGAGTAAGACAGGTAGCACCATTGTCGACCAGGAATGCTATAGGATGGCCATCCACCTCGCTATCAAATTGTCCACTCTGGTCTACCTCCAAGTCTGTGCCAAGTACACAGTATTCCTCCCCTCTCAGGCCCCGTCAAGCTGACTGATTGGAGCCATTTCTCTCATTCAAACAGGGGAAACTGTTGGAATAGAATATCATCCTGTGTTTGTTTTGCATTCATTCTCAAACCCATGTTCTGATGCAACCCAACATCATTCTGCTGTTGCATTGGAGGTTGGGGAACCTGCATCATCGGAGCTTGGGGCTGATTTAAATATTGACTTCTGGGTCTTCGTTCTCTCTGCATCTGATTAGAATTATATTCTGAGAAGGCACACATACTGCATTTTGGATATGATTAGCTGGATTTAAACAACATTCCCACTGCCAATGTCCCAGCTTATTGCAGATGTGACAGAGTTGATCCCTCTAGACTATTTGTATCCATTCTTGTACCAGGGTCTATAGAGACTCCTTGACCTCTACATTTCAGTGGATTTTGTGGTTGCTGTTATATACCTTGCATTGTACCTACATTATTTATAGTTGGGGGCATCTGGCTAGTTTTTTGGGCTGCTTTTATCTGAGCAAGCATCAGCTTTTCCTTCATTTTCTTCTGTTTCATCTCAATTTCATTGTGGCAGTACTTGCTGCACAGCAAAATTTCATCAATGGACTTAATCTGCCAGCAAATCAAATGCTGCTGTCTCTTCATGCTGATTTCTGGTCTCACTCCTATCACAAACAATGTAAAAAAATGTCCCATATCCTTAGTGTAGGAGGCTGGTCTGGTTTGTAGTGGGTACCTTGGGTACTCACACCTTATACCAGGTCCAGTTATCCCTTATTAGTAAAGTAGTAGTGTTCTAGCAGCTTAGGTTGATAGAGGTAGCTATGGCAGAGCAGCTTAGGCTGAACTAGGAGACATGCAAAGCTCCTGCAATACCACTTATAGTTACACAGTACTTATACACAAGTAAAGACAATACTCATTGTTACCAAAAATAAAGGTATTTACTTGGGTGACACAGTACCAAAAATATCTTAGAGACAATACTCCTTCTGGAGGTAAGTATTATACACAATATATACACTAGACACCAATATTAGACAAGTAAATAGTCATAGAACAGTGCAAACAGTAGGAAATCCTATGGAATGCAATGGGAGAAAATAGGTCTAAGGGCAACACAAACCATATACTAAAAAAGTGGAATATGAATCACAAATTCCCCCCTAGACAAGTGTAGTGTGTGCAGAAATGCTGTGAGAGTAAGAATACAGCAAAGGTAAGTAAATTACCCCACCCCAGAGCCCAGAAAAGCAGGGGTAAAGTACTGCAAGTTTCCTTAGGACACACTACACCTCACTTTTGGGATTTTTTAGCAGTCAACCAAGTATGCAAAGAACAACTGCTGGATTATTGGACTTGAAGACCTGCAAAGGAAGGGGACCAAGTCCAGAAGTTGAAAAAAGTTCCAGGAAGGACAGGAGCCCCTGCCAACCCAGAAGAGGGTGCTAAAGAAGAGTCCCTGGTTAGTTTACGATTGCAGAAATGCACCCTAGGAAGATGCTAGCAGGTGTCTGCATGATGCAAAAAATGTCCCACGGCGTGAAAATTGTTGCAGATGATATTTCATGTTGGAAGGTGCCAACAAGCCTTGGCTACAGCAAAAATGCATTTTTCATCAAAATGGCGCTGGATGTCTGTGTGAGGAGGAAGAGAGGCCTCTCAGCACTTTAGAGAGCCCTCAGGATGCCAGCCAGCACCCCCAAAAGCTGCAGGATTGGGTTCAAAGGAGGTGCAAAATGCAGTTGATGCAGCACAACAAAAGAAGGTCCCACGCCGCCGGAGAACAACTCAGCAAGTTGAGCGTTGCAAGGTGGAGTGCTGGGGACCTGGGCCAGGCTGTGCATGAAGGAATTTTTAAAAGAGTGGACAGAGGCCTCAGGAGGCAAAGAAGACACAATACACAGGGGTACCATAGTTCTCAGAGAAGGCAAGGCCTTACCTCCTCCAAATTGTGTCTGCAGGACTTCAGGACAGTCAGTGTCAATGATGTCCACCCTCTCTGTCCTTAGGAGCATGCTCGTCACCGTGAGGGGAGTCCCAGGGTACCGGTCGTTGCCTTGGAAGGTGCCTGGTTGGAGCAGGGGAGTGATTCAGTCACTCCACGGGAGATTTCTTTGGTCCTTCTGGTGCAGAGTGAAGACAGGGAGTCCCCAGAGCATGCACACTGTGGAAACTGTTGCAGTTGCTGACTTGGAGCTGATGTTGCTGAAGAAAAGTGTCTCTTGTAGACACTTTGTTGCAGTTATAGCATTTCTTGGAGCAGGCTGCGGTTGATCCGAGGTCAGAAGAGTCTGAAGTTGTTGCAGAGGATTCCTGAAGGAAACTTGCAAGCATAATCTGAAGAGAACCCACAGGAGAGACCCTAAATAGCCCTGAGAGGGGGATTGGCTACCTAATCAGATATGGACCTATCAGGAGGGGTCTCTGACATCACCTGCTGGCACTGGACACTCAGATGAGCTATGGGCACCACCCCTGTGGTGGTGATGGACAGGGGAGTGGTCACTCCCCTTTCCTTTGTCCAGTTTCCCACCAGAGCAGGGGAGAAGGGGTCCCTGAACCGGTGTAGACTGGTTAATGCAAGGAGGGCACCATCTGTGCCATTCAAAGTATTTCCAGAGGCTTGGACAGGCTACCCGTCCTTAGCCTGTAACACCTATTTCCAAAGGGAGAGGGTGTAACACCCTGCTCTCAGAGAAATGATTTGGGAATGGGCTGCCCAGACACCGGGGGGGGGGGCAGAGCCCTGTCTGTGAGGTGGCAGCAGCTGTAGCTGCAGTTCAAGCCTCAAAGAGCTGGTTTGGCAGTAATGGGGTCCATGGTGGAGCCCCCAGGATGCATGGAATTGGCTCCCCAATACCAGATTTGGAATGGGGGGACAATTCCACGATCTTAGACATGTTACATGGCCATATTCAGAGTTACCATTGTGAAGCTACATATAGCTATTGACCTATATGTAGTGCACAAGTGTAATGGTGTCCCCACACTCACAAATTCCGGGGAAATAGCCCTGAACTATGTGGGGGCACCTTTGCTAGTGCAAGGATGCCCTCACACTTAGTAACTTTGCACCTAAGCTTTAGCAAGTGAAGGTTAGACATATGGGTGACTTATAAGTTACTTAAGTGCAGTGAAAATGGCTGTGAAATAGTGGGTGCACTATTTCAAGCAGGCTGAAATGGCAGTCCTGTGTAAGGGTTTGTCTGAGCTCCCTATGGGTGGCAAAAGAAATGCTGCAGCCCATATGGATCTCCTGGACCCCAATGCACTGGGTACCTAGGTACCATATACTAGGGACTTATAAGGGGGGGTCCAGTATGCCAATTGAATTTGATAAATGAAGTCACTGGCCTACAGTGACACATTTAAAAACAAAGAGAGCATAAACTCTGAGGTTCTGGTTAGCAGATCCTCAGTGAGGCAGTTAGGCATTACACAGGCATTCACATTAGGCCACAAACTATGAGCACTGGGTTCCTGGCTAGCAGGATCCCAGTTAGACAGGCAAAACACACTGACATATAGGTTTTTATCTATGAGCACTGGGGTCCTGGCTAGCAGGATCCCAGTGACACAGTGAAAACACACTGAGACACACTCACAAACAGGCCAAAAGTGGGGGTAACCATGCTAGAAAGAGGCTACTTTCCTACACTTAGCCTCTAATGTCTCCACACCACTGTGCTGTTTGAATGCCTCTAACAACCTCTCATAAGAAGTATCAAATGACTCCTTCAGCTCTTGAGTCGTTCCGTCAATTTTGACTCAATCAACATCGGAGACACCTTCACTTTAAGAAATGTCATGACCTGCTGATACGTCTTCCTCACTATTGGCGAAGTACCCTTAGTTATTGGATTCCTATTTGGTTCAGTCTCAGGCCACTGGACAGCCTCCTTACACTACATCCACAAATCACTCAGAACAATGATGTTGAACAACATATTCAAATCAATCTACAACACATGTGAATTTTTCACAAACCTTCCAACCTGTCAATACCACTCTACTGGCTTCTTTCGTAATTTGGGGAAATCATTGGTGAATGATGCAAGATCACTTCTACTCCATGACACATGAAAATAACCTCCACCAGGCACTTCTCTCAAGGAAAAGGTTGTAACACCTCACTCTGCTCTGCTTGGAAGCGGTTCACCTGAATGTTTCTTTATCTCGTTTGTTTTTGCCCATTTGGTCTCCCACTTATCTAATTCATTCCATTTCCTAATATTACGAATTAGTTCTTTAATCTGAGATTTTATTCCTGGAGTTCTCATATCAGCAATGTCTTTTTCCCTGAAACACACTTGATAGCTCCTCTGCAGAGCCTTAGTTTTATTTAGGTCTGCTTCATATTTCTGAGCCAACTCTGCCAACTTATTGTGAACTTGGCCCACTCGCTTTGTGATGTCACTACACATAAATGCAAGCTCTTCTTCTTGATAAGTCTCTAATTGTTCCAGGCCAAGATTTCCAATAATCATTGCATCCAATGTTGTTGTCAACTTTGTCACATCTAAAGTTCTTTCTTTTGGTGTTGAATGAATTGTTCCCTGACTCACGTCTGTATTTGTATTCTCTCTAGATGAACTACCGCCATTTAGACAATTGTACCAAGTCATCCTTCTACTTCGCACTAATGGATCGAGACACCATGGGAATCTTGGGTACGAGATTATTCCCTTTGACACCATCTCCTAAATTTAAAAACGGTTCCCATATAGGAGTAGTACGAGTGGGTACCTTCTGATAAGTACTTATTGAGGTGAATCCTGACATATTCAGAGTTGTATCTTCACTTGCTCCACATGGAGTGGTAGTATATATTGAAATTAAAGGGACAAACTCCCTGGCATATGGACTATTTGGAACTCCACTGTGTCCTACAACATTATTGGGTACAGCCAGATTGTAAGTAATTTTGCTGGAACCTTCTGATCTATGTATACCTACCTTCTGGGCCAGTCGTTACTGAGACTGTAAGAGCATCAACCGTATTCACTGTAGGATAAACTGGGACACACTCTCTCAAACCTTCACTTCTAGATTTTTTATGTACATTGACTGGAACAGCTCCTACAAAACTCAGAGTCACCTTGGCTGTGGCAGTAGGAAATGTAATCATGCCATTGCCACCAGTACCATTATTCCCACTCTTACTTCTGACTGCATTATACAGGGGCGAATGTTCAGATAATAACACATCCAAAAGACTATCTCCAGCGTCGTCATTACTATCTATACTCATGTCATCAGGTTCTTTTTGTTTCTTCTCCTTCTGTTTTCTAATTGTTTTCCTTTCCCCTTCTCCCTCAACCAGATCTGTGGTCAAAATAGGGTACAACCTAACTCCTTCTATCATGTCTGTTCTCTACCTTTTCTGCTCAGCATCCCATCTAGCATCGGCATAAGTACTTACTCTGGCATGAGCAGCACATTCCCAAGTGTTAAGTACTTCATATAGTGCGGGTCAAGGAGGTGGCTTCATTCCATACAGCACTCTCCGGAAATTTTCAATAATCCTTACATTGAATGTGCCATAGTGGGGAATCTCAATAGACCCTCTTTTTCTGTGATCTTGTGCCACTGTCCAAGCCAGACACATGTGTGAAGCCATACATTATTAACCATATAATGACCAGGGGTATCTTCAGGAGGTGCCACTTTGTCCTCTCTACTGGGGTTATGAACATCAATCCTAAACAATTCTTGCATAATTTTAAAGCATTTTATTTTTCAACGATTATCACGAAGTTTCAATTAAGTATAAAACATCCACAATACCTTGCTTCAACGCAATCACCAATTGCAGCACAACTCTTTATGACGTTGTTAACCAATAACAACGCAGCACCACACCAACCGACCCATACCAGCATGTAACACTATGACATAGACCTCATTTCTCGCAGCAGTTCCCCTCCTTTACAATCTGCATGCACATTGACCTCGTAATATCACACACACATGCAAGATACTTTACAATAACCTTTGTCTGCTTTGCTAAAGATGGTATAGTTTCAAACACACAAAAACATTTCCAAGCACTTTAAATGAAACCTCGAAATAAGGGGTATGATCTATATCAGTACAACTTCACTCTGTGCATTAAGGTCCACTATACCAATCAGCTTGCATCCACACAAAATAAGTCCCTATCTTAACTCTGCCGCTGACGATGTTTCATAACGAACATAACCTCTTAGCAGACAACCTAATATGGTGTCTTCTACACCTTTTAATACTATCCTGGGATCTTAGGCCATGTCGGACCCGATAACCTCTTTGACTTCTTTATAAATCACCACATGCACACAACATACAAATACATCTCCTAAAGACACCACCCAGATATACACAATCACAGCAAACTAGATATGAACTGCTATAATCCACAACCATATTATTACTCACATCTCCTGCCCCCAGTACGACTCTCTTCCAAGTCTACGCAATTTTGCTGATCTTTCAGCTCTGGGTATGGGCATCTATGGTCAGGCACTATGGACTAACTACTCTAGAGTATGGTTCCAGTTCTCCTCTCTTCGGAAAGTGTACCACCCATATGTGCTACCATCTGATTTGGTTCTAGGCACTAATTCTAGATCTATGGTCTGACGAAAACTTTTCCGTTCCAAGGGGTGAGGAGATACACATTAAGTTTCTCAATACAAATTACAGTGTAACCTATTGGCCACAATGAAACTCAGAGACCAAAATAAAGTTCAGAGGGCTTTATTACAGATTCAAATTCAAGCTTACATAAATGAGTCTCAAAGCCATATTATAAATGCATAAAATCACCAAAAGAGAATTAAAATGTTGCACAACATTGAATTTAATCAGCATGTGCAGAACTAATATTTCAATAGCGATAATGCAGAAAATGAGAAAAAACATGCCATTAAACCTAAATTCCTTACTAACTTAATTACTAAAAAGGATTTCAGGGTAAAAGATGTCAGCACTACAGAACTTCTGCAGACATTTCTGTTCAGAGAGGTGTGAGCAGCATGAAGCCACTCTAGAAAATAGCGTGTGAGGTCTCTACCTCAATGAGGTCCACTCTGATATAGGGGCAAGGGGAATCTGAATCTACAACTAGCCAAACCACACTTAAATCTTGATTCTTCCAGAAGCTGACATCACAGCTAAAACCTTTTACTGAACAATAGTTCTATAAATCATTCGTCTAATTGACAGTTAAGCCTTGTAAAATGAAATCAGTTCAGCCTTGGTTTGCTCCCATGCTCAGGAATTTCAGATGGGAGTTTGGCTGGAATCTCCAAGTTACTCCTCTCAACCTTTGTAACATGTCTTCTTGAGCCTTCTTCTCTTCTTTGCACAATAGCCTCATTATTAGCCAAAGAGTCGTACCATCACACCTGCAGCTTAGGAAGATATGCAATAAAACAAGTTTTCACGTTGAAGGTTAGAAATGCGAAAGCCTTCTCTCTGGCCAAGCTAAAATAAACATGAATACACTTTTAGTTTAAATGAATTTCCACGTGTCTCATGGTGAATATAAAAGAGTTATGGAAATAACATTCCTAAAATATTAACATACTTGCAAAATGATGAATAAATGTGGTTTACATAGAAAGTTAAATTCATGTGTGCGTTTTACTTTAATGCATTTCAGTGCAGCATGTTATGTGAAAAGCCACTTTCACATGTTTATATGGAAAAATACCCACTCCTTATTTCACATTTATGAGAAATAATGGCACAGCCAAGTTACGCGCTCTCAGTGCCAAGCCATAGCCCTATTTTTAACCCCTATTGGTGTATATTTTCTCTGTGATGGAACAGCTTTCTCCCATTCTTCATCTGAACTCACAAGCTGCTATAGTGCAACAGGAATGCCTGAAGATAGACCGAGGAGATACCCCAGTCATTAAGTTTTCACCCTATAAGTATTTTGTTCATTCTGCCGTACAACAGTCTATATAGCATGTTAAAAAATAGACTACAGGGAGTGTTAATGGAGTGATGTGTCACCAATGACAAAGTCAATGAAGTATCTAAAGTACTGGTACTGATACTGGCAGTAAACCCAGTTTAATACTACAGTTCCATTGAGAGCACAGGCATCCAGATCCTCAAGCAACAGTTTGAAATATATTTTGCCTCAAGGGCCAGTAGTGCCGTCAGCCTGTAGTTAGAGGGTTGAAAAGGTGATCCTTTTTTAGAAAAATAGGCTGAACCTCCCAGAGTCAGGAACAACTGTCGAAAAGAGGCAGTAATTGAATAATAAAGGACTTAAACGGTTGACCCAAAGCAAAGTCTCATATTAAAGAGGGTAGAAGAAATGTCTGTAGGGCCAGGTGCTTCATCCGATCTACTCACCTTAATTATTGTTGCCACATTGTCTAGGGTCAACTGTTGAAAGCTGCAGCCTTCAGTGCTGAAGGGCCTCCTCGAGACGATGTCGCTGGTAAAGTCACCCCCAGGGCCTTTAGGCATCAGTCCTGAAGTTCCAAAGGCTGCACATCAACCTGGGAAGCCTCGCCTCGATCTTTCCCAGCTTACCATAGGATATGGTTGAATCATTAAGACTCACTGGTCACGCTACATGGTGGGGTTAAAGTTACAGAAGCTGCAGTCGAGAATCTGAGCGCTGAGGCCTGCAGATTGCAGCAGTTACAGAGTGTGCGTCTGTCAACTACGGTCACAACTTCTGCTGTTGCACTGTGCAGGATTCAGTATTTAGATTCCACCCTCCAGTCCTGAGGTGAGTGAGTGTGCAGATTTCCGCTGGTGGTACATTGGGTCCTACTGCCATATAAACATCTCTAAGTCCTTATTGCAACTGAAAACTTATATTTCAAGCTACAGTTAAAGCATCAGTGAGCAATGTTCCCATTTATATATGTCCATAAGTGATCTCCATATAGTGCTTCATGATTTGTATCATCACCCGTAATTTCAATCATATGAACATTTTACCTTGTCAGCCTTAGTCATGCCAATGCACTTCTTCCTGCCCTACCAAAACCAAACAGATTGTATGTTTCACATATTACGTGAAAAGAAAACACATACAATTCCCCAGAGGCTGCATAGATCGCCTATCTCCTGGTTAAGGTACTTCTCCCGATCAGATCCTTCCATAAGACAGATTCCAGACTGTTCTTCTTGTCTGCTCTGCACTATGGGGGTCATTCTGACCCTGGCGGTCCAAGACCGCCAGGGCCACGGATGACTGAAGCACCGCCAACAGGCTGGCGGTGCTTCATTGCCCATTCCGACCGCGGCTGTAAAGCCGCGGTCGGAAAACCGGGTCCGGCGGTTTCCAGCCGGATTTCCCCCGGCTGGGCGAATCCTCCATGGCAGCGCTGCAAGCAGCGCCGCCATGGGGATTCTGACCCCCTTCCCGCCAGACTGTTTCTGGCGGTTTTTACCACCAGGAACAGGCTGGCGGGAACGTGTGTCCTGGGGCCCCTGGGGGCCCCTGCACTGCCCATGCCACTGGCATGGGCAGTGCAGGGGCCCCCTAACAGGGCCCCAGCCTGCTTCTCACTGTCTGCCTAGCAGACAGTGAAAAGCGCGACGGGTGCAACTGCACCCGTCGCACACCTGCAACACCGCCGGCTCCATTCAGAGCCGGCTTCTGTGTTGCAGGCCCCATTCCTGCTGGGCCGGCGGGCGCTACCTTAGGTAGCGCCCGCCGGCCCAGCGGGAAAGTTAGAATGGCCCCAGCGGTCTTTTGACCGCGGGGCGGCCGAATGGCGGTTCCCTCCAGGCGGGTGGCGACCGCCGCCCGCCGGGGTCAGAATGACCCCCAATGTCTTTTCCTTGGCACTTGTTGCTACACAGTAAGCTTGACTGCATAACAATGTCTGATTGTCCCTCAGGGACAACATGGTGAAAGTTGGATTGGGTGATCTTCTGAGAGTGGGAGCTAGGGGTTACTAGAGATGGGTGAGACAGCAAATTACAGGGACAGCCCAGCCAGAGCCAAGCCAAGGATCGACTCTGGCTCTAAGAGTCCATGCATTGGCTACGCCTTAAAAATAATTGGCATGTAACTCAGGGATAAAACATCATGTTAGAATATAATGAGGTGTGTTCACAATTTGTAAATGTGTATTTCTTTAACATGCAAAAGGTTTTCACCTTAGTGCACCAGATTATATTGCTGCAATGAGAAGTATTTATTAACCGTGAGAGTTTTAAAGAAATGCCTCCACCTTGATGACAATACTATTAGTGAACTAATACCTACCCGATATGAGGCCTAAATTATTATCATAAACTGAGCAATGTGTGAGGCTATTAAATCAAGTAGATTGCACAGTCTAAGGAGGCTCAGTAGTCAAGCAGGGAAGACAGGCTTCAACACTTAGGGGCCGATTCTCACTATGGCTGGAAGAGTCAAGCCGATACATTTTTGTTGGTCTTCCCGTCCGCTTCCCTGGTGGTCTTACCACCCGATTATGAAGGGGAACAGGAAGATTGCCACAAGACCACCGCCTCCGCCGGCATTCCAGCTCTCTCTGTGGGAGAGACAGAGGCTGCCTATGGAAGTGGGCCTGCAGCATTCACTGCCGGGCTGATCAGAACATGTCTTTTCTCTGACCTTCACCTGGCAGGGTCCCTGCCAGGTGAAGGTCGGTGGAAAGGCACGGAAGGGGCCACAACAATGGCCTTAGGGCAATTATGCCCTTCTAGAACGTGAGCTGTTGCTCACTCTCATGCCCCCAATGCGGGCTGGTCAGGTGCACGTCTGTGTCACTTGCTAGGTATACTGCAAGGACACAGTGTGCCGACTGGCTGGCGGCACCACGGCATGGCTCAGTAGAGCCGAAGTATGCTGCCGCCATGACTGCAGTGCCAACACACCACCAGACCTGCGGGAACATAAAAATGTGGCAGTCAGGATGCCGCTGGCTTGGCGGCTTGTTCCCAACTGCCGCCACAGGCTGGCAGTGTGCCCGCCAAAATCATAATCTACCCCTTAATTTGCAAAAACGGAAATGCTGGGGTCCTTTTCAAGAGGCCACTGAAACTTGCACCACCCATTGCCTCTGCCAGTGCTGTCAGTGAAGTATCAACAAAGCTCTTAACATTCCCACTTGTGTGTGATATGTCACTCTATTTCATTACACCGAAAGATTAAAAACAGCTTGGATGGCTGGTGTTATTCATTTTTTATATATATTGAATTATCAAACACTCACTGATGTGCTTCCCTGAAAAACAGATAAATAGCACCACCAGGAGGTAGACTGTCATAAGTGCCGATATAGAGAATTAAGGGCCTGATTTAGAGTTTGGGGATGGAGTTAATCAGCCACAAACGTTACAGAAATTCCACCCGCCATCTTATGATTCCATTATATCCTATTGAAATTATAATACACTGGATAGGATATCTGTCATATTTCTGACTGAGTAACCCGTCCCCCAAACTCTAAATCAGGCCCTAAGAGTCAGAATGGAGCACTGTCAAACTCTGGCTCAAAGTAAGCACTACCAGAATTGATAGAAGATTTTCCAGTTTCATGCTATGCAATTGAGTCACTAGCTGGATATCTCATTCTGACAACAAAGGTGTATGTTTTGCACTTTATTTCTTGAAGGATGTGATTAGAGTGTGGGTGACAGGCAGAATCCGCATTTTATTTTTTGGCAGTTTTAAATAGCTCAAGCTTTGCAAAGGATATGAAGGCACATTTTTATTTTTGGCAGTTTTACATAGCACAAACCTTGCCATGCAAATGAGAGTGCTTCACAACAGACCCACACTAGACAAGGTTTTTGTTTCTGCCACAAGATCATTTGTTGGGATTCACAGGCTGCTGAAGTATGATTCAAATGCAGTTCCCTATGTTGCATGGTCAGCATCTGTAGCCAATATGTCACATCGCCTTCCATGGGAGCTCGTTTTGGGATTGAGGACCCAAGAGGACCACTAGCTAAACCAGAGTCAGGCATTTGGCTCGAGCTTTCAGTGGTTCGCCCACCTTTACTGGCTACAACTCCAAAATTACAAACAGAGGTCTACAAATCTTTGTGTCATTTGCATTGCAGCATCCTAGTAACCCCAGGTACTGGTAAAAAGTAGCCAAGGAAACCAAACACAGAAACACGAGGCATTTGCATCACAAAAATGCCACTAGCCCGCCTCATATGCTTGTTTACAAATTAGAGATACATCACTTGTTTTATCTGTAAGTACTCAGTTTACATGATTTTTAGAACTATGGGTAGTCATTCAGCATTCACAATTACCTCAGGGGAGATTGCATCCACATCACTTGCCACATGCAGCGACCCATCACTGTGTGAACAATATATAAATAACTAAACCCTTAGCCCAATTTCCACGACCATTATCGTAAAAGTAACTGTGTTTCTGAAAATGCTCAATATGAAGACTTTGGGGGTCATTCCTACCCTGGCGGTCCGAGACCGCCAGGGTAGGGGACGGAGGAAGCACCGCCAACAGGCTGGCGGTGTTTCTGGGGCTATTCTGACCGCGGCGGTAAAGCTGCGGTCAGAAAAGGGAAGCCGGCGGTTTCCCGCCGGCTTCCCGCCGGCTTTCCGCTGCCCCTGTGAATCCTCCACAGCGGCGCTGCAAGCAGCGCTCCCATGGGGATTCCGACCCCCTTCCCGCCAGCCTGGTTCTGGCGGTTTTCACCGCCAGAACCAGGCTGGCGGGAACGGGTGTCGTGGGGCCCTGGGGGCCCCTGCAGTGCCCATGCCACTGGCACGGGCACTGCAGGGGCCCCCTAATAGGGCCCCACATTGATTTTCAGTGTCTGCTAGGTAGACACTGAAAATCGCGACGGGTGCAACTGCACCCGTCGCACACCAGCAACTCCGCCGGCTCCATTCGGAGCCGGCTTCCTCATTGCTGGTGCTTTCCCGCTGGGCCGGCGGGCGGGCTTTTGCCGTTCGCCCGCCAGCCCAGCGGGAAAGTCAGAATGACCGCCGCGGTCTTTTGACCGCGGTACGGTCTTCTGGCGGTTCCCGCCAGGTGGGCGGCGACCGCCGCCCGTCAAAGTAGGAATGACCGCCTTCATGTGTTGCTGAGTTTCACTATCAATAGTTCAAATGTGAAGCAGGTTATACTGTATCCTGGTTGTTGGACCTGGACTTAAGACACTTCATATCACTTTTTAGTGATATCTTTACAAATTCATATTGCATCTTTGATGGTTTTGACGTGCAAATACCCAGATAAATATTAAATATTTTTCTAAACACTGTGTGGTGTATTTTTGTGGTGCTATATTATGTTCTTGTATGATTTATTGAACAAATGCTTTACACATTGCCTTCTAAGTTAAGCCTGACTGCTCGTGCCAAGCTACCAGAGGGTGGGCACAGGATAATTTGGATTGTGTGTGACTTACCCTGACTAGAGTGAGGGTTCTTGCTTGGACAGAGGGTAACCTGACTACCAACCAAAAACCCAATTTCTAACATTGGTGATCAGCGGTGAGGATAGGACTTGTATTTGTGCAGTGACATACAGTAGCTAAGTATTTCACTACCTACCCACAGTTGAAGGTCAACTTGATTTTTCATCTTTTTGCTTTTGGTTCTCTGATGTCCTCCTGGATATATTATTGATATTTTGGACTTTGGATTTTGTTTTTTGCCTGTGATACCTTATCAGATTGAGAATGGGTATCTACCGTGTGTCATTCTTTGTGCCTACTGAATCCCTCACTAAGGCTGACCTAAGGAGGCTTTGCAGAAAATGGGGACTTCCTATGTCAAGGATGGAACTGCTAGATACCTACATAACCTGGGGGCAAGAAAGATGGGCAGAGGAAGAGGCAGCAAAAAACCAAATGACTAAGTACTCCTCAGATGAGAAGGAGGACTGCTCAGATGAGGAGGAAGACTACTCAGATGAGGAAAGAGAACCAGTGAAAAATGAATGGCTCCTAGAGGCAGAGCGGTCACTGGAGGAGCTAGATGACTTTATTGAAAGGGCTGAGGCAGCAAGAGCCTTAGCCCTAGAAAAAGAAAGGATTGAAGCTCAGGAGCTGAGCTGTGAAGAGCTGAAACTGGAAGCCGGAAGGGCTGAGTCCAGTTCAGATGGTGGCAGCAAAAATCTTGCATCCAGTACTGCTGAAGAAGGGCACAAGCCCAGAGATGTGGTGTCCAACTTGAAGAAAGGAGTTGACACACCCCAAGAGTATGAGGTAGTTCCCATTATGCACAGGGTCCCTGAGAAGGATTGGGGAACTGGCACAGGGCGTCATATTCCTACTGGAGGGAGGGACACTTTACTGGCTCTAGAAGAGAGTGACAGGGAAAAGGGTTCCCCCCTGGTGGACGTCCTGGATATAGAGTGTGGAGACATCCCAGAAGAGTATGGGTTGAGTGTCAGGGACAGTCAGATACTGTCTCACCAGTCTCAAGAGGGTGATGTAGAGTGCTTTTTCAAGGCTGAGTCACTGGATGGTTGGGTGAAGGGTACTGTGGTTAATACATGTGAAGGGCAGAGTGATGTAATTACTGGAGAGCATATATCTGGTCCTTATTTTCCAGAGCTACGCCACCATCAGGTGGAGTGTGAGTTCTCTGACCACAGGGAGCTTACAATGGAGGCAGACTTCTGGGTGAATACCAGAGAGTCTGAAGAGGCATTTGGGGGTGCTCCTGAAGGGAGTAGTCTAGGTGTTTCCCAACCAAGTGAGGTGGGAGAGGATTTTAGTGTCCCAGGTAGGTCCCAGGTCCTAGAGGGTTCCATGAGGGAACTCCAGGAGGGAAGCCTAGCCTGTACCGTAGGGCCACCTGTTGAGGGAGGCCCCGCAGGGTCAGAAGAATTTGGGGGGGTGACTGTAGCCAGCATCCCACCAGTTCTGGTGTCTGGCAGTACCACTCCTAGTCAGGGGGTGCAGAAGTCCAGACAGAGGGTTGAGAGGGGGTTGCGGACCCCAGTGGAGGTCCTGGAGAGTCAGGGGTCAGCTCTGAGAGCAGAGCCCCCCAGGAATGAACCAGGTGAAACCGTTTCTGGTTTGGGGGAGATACAGACTCTGCGGGTGGGCAGAGGTCAGGAGACCTGCGCCAACCAGACTCTTGTGTGGCCCTTGGGGACGGTGTGTCCCTTGTGGGGGGTGAGTGTGCCCCCCAGGAAGTCCTGGCATGCCAGGCAATGGTTCAACCTCAGGGTGGTGACTCTGGGTTGGATAGCCAGGTTCAGAGGTTAAACTCTGACCTGGTGGGGGGTAGGTGTGCCCCCCAGAAAGTCCTGGTGTGCCAGGCAATTGTTCAACCTCAGGGTGGTGACTCTGGGTTGGATGGCCAGATTCAGAGGTTAAACTCTGACCTGGTGGGGGGTAGGTGTGCCCCCCAGAAAGTCCTGGTTTGCCAGGCAGTGATCCAGTCTGAGGATACAGACCCTGGGCTGGAAGACCAGGTTCAGGGTGTCCCCCCGGACCTGGAGGGAGGGGCTACTGATAACAGTGCCCCTACCATGTTGTCTTCTGAGGAGGCCACTCCTAGTTGGAGGGTGCTGGACCCCAGAAGGGAGGGCAGGGGGAGGGAAGCCTCACCCCAGGCCCTAGTCCAACCTGAAGGTACAGACCCCTGGTTGGAGGGCCAGTTGCAGGTTAACAGCCCTGCACTGGTGGAGGAATGGTACAGGGCGGCTTCTATAAGCACCCTGACTATGTTGGACTCTGGGGGTACCGCTTCAGGAGGGTACAGAGCCCCAGAGGGGAGGACCTGGTTCAGGCTGTCATCCCTGACCTGGTGGAAGGGAGAGTGGTTAAAGGATGCCCAGCACCTGGGGCTACCGCCCCCCACTCTCCACAGCCCCAGTGGTGGGAGAGCTTTGAGAGGCCTGGGGCCTGGCTCTCATCCCTGACAGCTGTCAGTAACCACTGTGGCTTGCTGTCCGGGTGGACAGAGTTATCCCTGGGGAGGGTACAAATGTCACACCCCGGGGGTAGAGTGGGCAACACCACTGTGTTGGTCCTGGTGGTACTATCCTGCTCCTGGGATACGTCTGTGAGCAAAGTAAGGTTAGGGGCTGCACAGATGGTATCCGCAGGTAAGGAGAAAGGTTCCCCATGGGTTGGCTTAGTGGGCCCTGAGAGTATGGACAGAGGGATCCAATTGGAGTCAGGAAGGTGAAGAACTGGAGCATGCCCCTGCTGCTCTGGGACTGGGTCCTTGTTCTATCGCCTCAAACAGGGAAGTACATCAGGATAGTGATTGTTCTCCCCTGGCTTTAGGCTGGTGGGGGGTCATGTTGGACCTGGCTTTTTTGACAGGGTCATCCCCAAACTTTTTGCCTCCTTCCTCCTATTTTTTGTGACCTGTTGTTGTTGGCTTTTGAACTCTGGGCAATTTACCACTGCTAACCAGTGCTAAAGTGCATATGCTCTCTGTGTAAATTGTACTATTGATTGGTTTATCCATGATTGGCTATTTAATTTACTTGTAAGTCCCTAGTAGAGTGCACTATATGTGCCTAGGGCCTGTAGATTAAATACTACTAGTGGGCCGCAGCACTGGTTGTGCCACCCACTTCAGTAGCCCCTTAACCTTGTCTCAGGCCTGCCATTGCAAGGCCTGTGTGTGCAGTTTCAGTGCCACTTCGACTTGGCATTTAAAAGTACTTGCCAAACCTAGAACTCCCCTTTTTCTACATATAAGTCACCCCTAATGTGTGCCCTAGGTAACCCCTAGAGCAGGGTGCTGTGTGGGTAAAAGGCAGGACATGCACCTGTGTAGTTTATATGTCCTGGCAGTGTAATACTCCTAAATTCGTTTTTACACTACTGTGAGGCCTGCTCCCTTCATAGGCTAACATTGGGGCTGCCCTCATACATTGTTGAAGTGGCAGCTGCTGATCTGAAAGGAGCAGGAAGGTCATATTTAGTATGGCCAGAATGGTAATACAAAATCCTGCTGACTGGTGAAGTCGGATTTAATATTACTATTCTAGAAATGCCACTTTTAGAAAGTGAGCATTTCTTTGCACTTAAATCTTTCTGTGCCTTACAAACCACGTCTGGCTAGGTTTGGTTGACAGCTCCTTGTGCATTCACTCAGACACACCCCAAACACAGGGTACTCAGCCTCACTTGCATACATCTGCATTTTGAATGGGTCTTCCTGGGCTGGGAGGGTGGAGGGCCTGCCCTCACACAAAGGACTGCCACACCCCCTACTGGGACCCTGGCAGACAGGATTGAACTGAAAGGGGACCTGGTGCATTTCTTAGCCACTCTTTGAAGTCACCCCCACTTCAAAGGCACAATATAGTATAAAACAGGGCCTCTGCCCTACCTCATCAGACACTTGCTGGAGAAGAAACCTGAACCAGAAACTACATCTTGCAAAGAAGAACTGCCTGGCTGCTCAAAGGACTCACCTGTCTGCTTTCTACAAAGGACTGCTGCCTTGCTGTTGTCCTGCTGCCTTGCTGAACTCTTGTCTGGCTGTAAAAGTGCTCTCCAAGGGCTTGGATAGAGCTTGCCTCCTGTTCCCTGAAGTCTCAGGACCAAAAAGACTTCTCTTTTTCATTTGGACTCTTCGTGCGCCGAAATTTTCCACACACAGCTTGCTCCGCGGCGAGAAAATCGCCACACACCGACGCTGCTCGACGCGACGCCTACGGGGCGGCCGGAACTTTGACGCGCGGCCTCGCATGGACAACGCCGCCCGACTTCCAGAGGGGAAATCGACGCAACGCCTGCCGTGTGAAAGAAAATTCCACGCACAGCCTCGCGGAACGACGCGCAGCCGGAAAACAAGCCGAAGAATCCACGCACAGACCCTGGGACATCTGGTAATCCCGCGATCCATAGAAGGAGACGGTCCGCGTGCCGTAAAACGACGCACGTCTTCTCCGAGTGAAAAATAACGACGCAAGTCCGTGTGTGAAGGGGCGCAACTGACGCACACACCATTTTTCCTCCCGTAGAACGACGCACGTCTCCCCGCGTGAAAAATAATGACGCAACTAAGTGTGTGAAGGGGCGTAACCGACGCACACACCATTTTTCCATGCATCTCCTCTTCTGCGGCCCTCTGCGGAGATTTTCCACTCCAAACCAAGTACTTTGTGCTTGAAAGAGACTTTGTTTGCTTTTTAAAGACTTAAGACACTTCATATCACTTTTTAGTGATATCTTTACAAATTCATATTGCATCTTTGATCGTTTTGACCTGCAAATACCCAGATAAATATTATATATTTTTCTAAACACTGTGTGGTGTATTTTTGTGGTGCTATATTATGTTATTGTATGATTTATTGCACAAATGCTTTACACATTGCCTTCTAAGTTAAGCCTGACTGCTCGTTCCAAGCTCCCAGAGGGTGGGCACAGGATAATTTGGATTGTGTGTGACTTACCCTGACTAGAGTGAGGGTTCTTGCTTGGACAGAGGGTAACCTGACTGCCAACCAAAAACCCCATTTCTAACACTGGTCTTCTCAAAATACATTGGAAATAGAACCACTTGCACAGTTAATTGCAGTGATTTTTCTTAAACAGAAGTTCATCAGTGAAGCATTACAAGCAGCATGCACCTAAGAAGTGCTCACCAATTATCTTTTCGTTCTAATCATTCAATTTTTTATTTCCTATAGAGTCCTTCAATGTAAGTCTGTGAATGGTAGATGCATTAACCCTTATGTTTTTAGGGCAGTTAGGGTGTACATAGTGCTGAATCTGTAAAAGAATGAGTGCTGGTGCCAGACACTCCGCTCACTAGTCCGTGGTCAGGGCTATTATACGTTTCGCATGCTGAAATCCAAGGGCATGCTGAAATCCTCTCTTATTTAATACATTGCAGAGGTCCTATGATTCCCGCTCCCAACCTGACCCAGAACCCTCTACCCCAATGACTTTGTATGGAATTCAAACAGGTTTCAGCCTGTCTGCCTTTATATTATATCTGTGACTCTGAATCTTCTAGATTCACAAGATTTACATTCTCAATCAAAAATATTTTAAACAAATGCGTTCCCGTTTCACAATACTTTCTTTTCTAATATAAATTGTATCTGATTTAAACCGTTTGAAATCTATTTATTAGTAAACTATATTGCTGAACCATATTTATCCTGTAAAGTGAATGTGTGAAAAAATAACTATGTAGTGAAATTGTAATATCTTTATTACTCCAAACATAACAATAGGTATGCTTCGGGATAGTTAACCTATTCTCTACTTCGGTTTGTGGGTTGAAACAAATATGAGTATCGAAGACAATACAATTTCCCAACTATCAGGTTCATGGGCATGTTAATGCGTCCCATAGCCTTTTCCTGTACACGAAATGAGCAAAGTTCTGTGTTGTGTGACTTGAAGTGAGGACTTGAATGGCGGTCACGCCATGCAATCCTCAGGATCTGATAGATTGCCTATTCAACAACAATCCAATTAATTTGATGAGATATGCTCCAATAATTATTCTCTCAGCGATCTGTTATTACCAGATTATTTACTTTAGGTCCTGATTGGCTTCGAGGTGGCCTCAGAGAGGCGTTTAGCTCTGTAAAAGTAACAAACATAACATACCTTAAGGTATTCCCATACTATAACATTTACATTACTATAACAGATGAGGGTTTTGAATCAAGGTGATTAGGGTAATATGGAACTACTCTCCCCACTAATAAATCATTTAATTTGATTTTAAAATATTTAATCAGTAATTGAATAGATTGATTCTGCCTTTGCAGTTTGTTGCGCCGGGAATCTATCTTCCTTGCAAATAAAATGTGTTTTTTTATACAACTCAGTCCATATGAATTAATTAACTACAGCTTAGAAAAGACGCATCTGCCAAAATATTTTGTAAGTGGTGCACAAAATATTTCTGTATTAAAACACTATCACTGAGCCAGCATAGCAAGGTCCGTTTTGTGTTGCACGCCTTCCATCACCGCCCACATTCCGTCTTGCATCTTTCAGGCCTATCCACCCACATCTCATTTCTCTTTCCTATACAAGTGCATTTAATTTGCAAATAAGTAATAAACACCCCTTTTCATAGAGAAAATAATTATGCGAGCATAACAGTGTACAGAACTGATTAATGGTTTATGCTCATTAAAAGCATAATTCGTTTATGATACGGCTGCCACAGTTTTTGGAGAAGTGTCAGCAGCATTTCAGAAGCTACAAGACCATAAAAGTGTGTAGTTTTCCAAGCACAGTTAGCTTTCATTTTGCTGTATTTTTGGAACCCTGTTAGGTTTTTGTATTAAATGTCTCATAAAGTGCTAGCTCATTCTGCCAATCTTCTAGATTGGATTTTGTTAAGTTTCTTATAGTTGCTGTTTATGCAAAATAAACGTGTGATAGTCAAAACGGGAATGATGAAATCTCTCTGAAAACTGAAATGTTCAATCAAGGGTAAAGGTAAGAGTTACAAAACCATCCAATGGCACAGAGCTGGTAAGAAAAACAGGCTGAGTGTCTCCATAATAAGTTAAGGTGTTCAAGAAGGTTCGCTCCTTCATTGTAGCTGTTTAAATTTGTGTTACATTATGAGATGGCCAGAGAAGGTAAGCGTGGAACTTTAAATCACTATACTTTTGTTTCATTTCGTTATCTAACAGCCTTCGAACATGCCATCTTGCCACAAGAACTCCTCCAAACCAGTGCTTAATTTGTGCTTGTTGTGTTGCTGGTGCTGAGCACCGGCACTTATTTTTGAGAGCCGGGGTTTAGACTTCTGCCTCAAGCATTTGCCGCGAGCAAAAGACACATTTGGGAAAGACGAAAAAGCGTCACAAAGAGGGAATGGAGAAAGCTGCAAGAGTGAGCTGAAAGGGCAGAGAGTGGCGTTAAATGGATTGAAGAGGCCCGAGATGGCTTCAGGATTACGCTGCCTCAGTATTCCGTGTTCACACCTTTAATTGAAGCAGCCGCATGTTTAAGATGGGGGCTTTTGGGCACCGGCACCTTTTTATTTACAAATTAAGCACTGCCCCAAACCCAAGGATGTCTTAGGGTTTTGGTGATCTTGTCAACATCAACGAACTAGAGCGTCTCCCTTAAGGACAAGGACCTGTCTCAAAGATGAAACAAGAATTGCCAAAGCCAATTGGGCTGGCCTTTCCCATAGCCTCAAGTAATTACTAGATGTCATTTTTTAGTCAGAAAAAACAGTGTGAAGTCTTTAACACGACTGCAGGCCTCCAGAACTTGGCAAGAGGTCTCTTTCAAGTCACAAGCAACAGCTTAACAAGCCTTTTACAAAGCTGCAATAACTCCCGTTGTTACTAAATGTCCCTATTGGGTAAGATTCAACTGATTAAAATGTACTTCACAAAGTTGAGTGGATGCGGCTCCATCATAAAACTGTCCATATTCACTTTTGCTACTCTAATAAAGTTTGCTTGATTTCAGTAGGATGAGTAAATATGTCAATACTGGTATGTGATGATGAATCTATATTGCAAAGTTCCACTTGTTGTTTATAGAGGTTCAGCTCAAGTCAAAAGCAACTGCTTCAAATGACCTGTACCAATCTGAGAGGGTTTGGCTTGTGTATATAACTTTGAGAAAATAATTTTGCTATTTTAATCATTTGTGCTTTTTTCCATATGATTATTTGCCAAAGCTGCTTCTTAATAACAAGTCAAAATTACAGATGTCAATATATTAAAGTTTGTGATCATACCCTACTGTTTAACACTCAAGTTTTCAGTAGTGGGCTTTGCAGGGGAAGGTGACCTCCTATGTTGAGGGACAGGTGTTTCGAACTGCAGGGCCTAGTACTATAACAAGATGTTTTTTCAGAGGTCTGCATTTAGTTTAAAGTGTGTCATCAAGTGAAGTTTATTAAAGATTAATTGTACTCATTAGTTCTGGAAGATAGGGCCAGATGCACAAAGCCATTTAGCAGTCACAAACCTTGAAATTGGCTTTCTGGAATGTATTAAACATGGACATCATTTAAGAGTCCCCTGGGGTCGCATCTGCAATGTTGGCTTGCTCTCAACGACCTCTGACACTGCCTTTATGACCCATGGTCTCATGGGTGGCAAAGGTAATGTCAAAAACAAAAGGTAAAGGGGGCTGCAATGTGCACTGTTTACTTTATGTAGCTCAGGCTGTGACCTGTCTCTTTAAACTCCTAGCTCTCTGAAAAAAAAGCAGGATATAATTTAAAACAAAAATACAAAAACGTTTTTTAACAAGCTTTTACTGTTTTTTTTTTTATTTGCTGTCAGTGTGTGGAAAATAATGTGTTTAAATAATAATCTTGTCTCTGTGATATGAATGTAAGTGAAATTTTAATTGCCATTGTAGTTACTTAGCACTTATTATCCCTTATTTCGGCGAAAGGATTAGAGGTCGATTAGCATAGGGAAAATACAATGCTAATTTGAGTGGGGGATATGTGAGTCTGTTAGTTTGATTGAATGGGATAACATAAGCATGGAGAAGGGAATTCATTTTAGTTAGATGAGGTTTGGGATGAGTCAAAGGAGGGCTAAAGGAGAGAAGAGCCTATAAAGGGTATTAGAGAGATTATTGTAGTAAATTGAGGTAGGGGATGAGTCAAAGGAGGGATACAAGAGGGAAGAGTCTAGGAAGTGTTACTTTGGAGATCATAGTAGTAAAATGAGTTTAAGGTGAGCTAAGGAGGCACAGAGGAGGGAAGAGCCAAGAAATGATCTAAGGGAGATCATAGTAATTGAATTAGGTTTGGGAAGAGTCAGAGAGTGGAGGTAGAGGATATATCTGGAGAGGTATAGGATGAGACATAGAGTGAAACACACCTGGAGGGATCCAAGATGGTGGCCGGGAGATTCGGCTGATATGGACCAGCCTTCCAGCGTTGGTCCGCTTGCTCGACGATACCAAAGCAGCCTCCGTTTCTAGTCAGGCGCACTTCGAGGGATGATTGCAGGTGGAACTGACATTGCAACCGCGCTTTCCTGGCTTTGCGCGGCACGACAACCTGGAGGGCGGAGCACAGCCAGGGGTACCATGTACCGCTTGGTTCGACCTGCGGCCGCTCGAGCCACACTGCACTTTTTTTGCTGTTTGTCGGCATTAGCACCCGCGCTGGAGCTGCGGAGGTGCTCGGATGGCTCCTGATGGCACCCAAGACCTCAAGGACACCTCGAATGGTACAGGGGAAGCCCATTCTGGAGGCCAATGCATGGAGGAGTGACAAGAAATAGCCTGCTGCCCCCCCTAAAGACCGAGCCAGCGAACAAGGGAAAGGAGTACAGCAAGGCACCCCAGCGATGGAGAAATTATAGGGGAATGTTACACAGGTCCCCGCAATGTTCAAGCAAGTAGCGAGGTCAAAGCAGACCCCCCCCCCCCCAAAAGGAACCACGCAACAAAGGAGCTGGGCCCTCAGGAGGCAAAGGTGATTTAGAGGTTTCCGCAGGGATGGTGGCCGGGGGAACAGACAGCCAGGACGGGACAGGTATGACTCTAATATATGGGGTTTGCGGGCTAGCGATGTGGAACCCCCACAGGATGTTATCAGAACAGACCCTGGCAGTTGATGGAGGGGAATGCTGACCTGGGGGAGACTGTCAGGGGAGCAGGGACTAGCAGCTTAAACCAACATGAGGCACTGCAAGGGACTATTGGTGGGGAAAAAATCTCCCCAATATCCAAATCTAAGGTGGAAGTATTGAGCACCTGTTGAAGGGATAAACTACTGGGGGCTACTGGTGATACTGGACAAGCCGACACTTTACAATGCTTTTTCTCTCTCTCTGATCAGTCAAAGGAATCAGATGAAGAGACCCCATTAACAGACATTGATTCAGAATGCACCTCTGCTGCTAGCATTTGGGGGTCGAATAAAATGACTTGCAGAAGCAAATCGATTGATTGATTCAGCAATGGTGGTAACCTTGGGACAATGTCTAGGGGGGCGCAGCAGAATTACGAAGAAGGAGTAGGGGAGCTTCAGTGGGACTACACAGCCACTGCGCAGGCATTTTAAAAAATCAGCACTGCTGATGATACCCCAGTAGGATTAGCAAGTGGGCCCTCAGAACAGGCCGGGGGCCCCTCGCTGGAATTGATTTACCGTACCATGGTACACAATCACGAGCAAGCACAAAAAGACAGTAGGAAGGTTAAAATTCTGAATAAACAACTACAGACCTCCATTAAAATAATGGTGAAGTCCTGCCATGACATAAGCACACATATTACTTCAATGGAGACTCGCACTGATGCGCTGGAAACAGAGGTTAAGGCTACAGCTAAGCAGACGGCTGCACAGGAACAGCAGATCTTGGACATGCAGTGGAAACTAGAAGATGCAGAGAACCGTCAGCGACGGAACAACCTCCGGATTCTCGGCATAGCGGAGGGGCTGGAGGGACTAGACTCCAGGGCTTATATAGTGTTGTTATTCAAGAGAGTTTTTCCAGACCTTCCTGGATGGAATTGGGAGACAGAGATTCAGAGAGCACATCGATTTCCACTTTTTAAGAAAAAACAAGTGCTGAATACCAACAGAGGGCAGAACTATTCTAGTTCCATCATTATATACTTTGGCAATTTTACTGCGACAGACAGTGTTTGAAAAAACTCGCCCCAATTCAAGGACAAATGTAGATGGGGAATCCTTTTTCTCAAGACCAGACTTTGCACATGTTACTGTAGAGAGACGATAGCGGCTGAGACAGATGATTGCATCTTTTCAGGAGGCAGGGGCGGAGCCGTATCTTCTAAGCCCCGCTCGGTTAAAAATCATTTATAAAGAGACAAAACGGACCTTCTTGTCCGAAATTAAAGATGGGGAATATTTGCAGTAACTAAGAGACAGCAACAGTGGCAGAAAAGTAAGCTGAACCATGGGTTTCTGATATTAGAGGGGGGGGAGATCGAAGGTTAAGCAGAGTTTGATGTTCTTTATTCACTAGGGGCTTCCCCTCCACCTGTCTGTGTTATGCTATTTTCTTTTCCTTTTTTTTTCTGCTTTGCTGCCGTTGTGGTTGGTGGGGGCTGATGTGGTGGATATGAGTTTGGGTTATATTTGTTCTATAAGGGGCTTGGTTGGGGGAGGTGGACGACTTCCACCTTGCGGGCCAAGCAGCCTGGCGATCCCATTTGTTGCGGTAGGGGTAGGAGGGTGGTTTAGGAGTGGGAGGTCTATTGTTTCTGAGGGGGGCTGGGGCTGATCAGGGTGGGGGGGAGAGGATGTAAAGTGGCACACAGTGGGAAGGATGGTAGTATGCCAGGGTTTCTGTAAGCGCAGAATTTGGAAAAACTAGGTGGTTGGCGCAAGCAGGGTATAGAAGAAGATGGATAATATGGGTCAGGAAAGTAAAATGCGTATAGCTACAGTGAATGTTTGCGGACTTAATGATGGCAAAAAACATAAGTTGGAAAAGGAAGGCTTTAAGGCCTTTAAGGCCAACATTGTCTGTACAGGAGCCACATATTGCTGGCGCGCAGAAACATTTAATGGCATTTCCAGGATGGAAGCTGGTACAAACCAGAATACAACCACTAGAGGGGTAGCTATACTTACGCGCATCATGTCTCTGGTGGTTTTAAAACGGTTTATGGATAAAACGGCTCGGGTGGTCTTGCTGGAGTGTCTGGCCAGAGGGTCAAAATTTACAATCTGCTCAATTTATGGATCAAATGTAGATGATCCAGAAATTTTGGATCTAGTTAATAGGGAGCTTGCATCTTGGGTGACCCCGATAGTAATATGTGGGGACTTTAACATACATTTGGATAGCGAAACCCCCATTTAAGAGCAAACGACATACCAGGGGAGAAAAACCAAAGTTTTCTTGGCACTCCAGACATTAATATTAAGTTACAGCTCGATCGATGTCTGGCAGAGGTGCAGGCCGCTAGAACTAAGTCATATGTTTTTTTCTTTTCCACATAAGAAATCAGTATGGTTAGATTATTGTTTTGTGTCAGCATCTCTGCAAGAGGGGCTAAGGATTGAGAGATATCCTAGAATAATGTCGGACCATAACCCGCTGGTCTTGGTGGTGTGTTTAGGGAAGGAAGGTTCCCAGGTTAGGTCTTGGTCGTTTGATAGAACATTACTGGCCGACCCAACGTATGTGCAACAAATAATGGTGTGGATCCCGGAGTTTTTTTTAGATAAATCGGGGCACTGCCCCCAGCCATATAGTATGGGATACGTTTAAAGCTGCTGTTAGAGTAGAGGCGTTGAGGTACGCAGTGAGAAAAGAGAGACTGGCAGCATCTCTGCAAGAGGAGCTAAGGATTGAGAGATATCCTAGAATAATGTCGGACCATAACCCGCTGGTCTTGGTGGTGTGTTTAGGGAAGGAAGGTTCCCAGGTTAGATCTTGGTCGTTTGATAGAGCATTTCTGGCCGACCCAACGTATGTGCAACAAATAATGGTGTGGATCCCAGAGTTTTTTTTAGATAAATTGGGGCACTGCCCCCAGCCATATAGTATGGGATATGTTTAAAGCTGCTGTTAGAGGACAGGCGTTGAGGTACGCAGTGAGAAAAGAGAGACTGCGCATTGAACAATTGAAGCTAATACAGAGAAAGCTGATTGCAGCTGAGCAACGACTGGGGAGGCGGAAGTGAATAAGGTAGAGATTTCAGATATTTTACACAAAATAACTGTTACAAAAGCAGAGGCTGTAAAAATATATGTGGAAACGGCCACGGCTAAGTTCCTGTCACATCATCAGGAATGCTATGAATATAGCGAGAAAGTTGGTGAGAAGCTGGCTTTAAAAATAAGGCAGAAGATAACCCATGGTAAAATAAGTGTACTTGAGAATGAAGATGGGCAATTAGTCAGTGGCGGCCCCGAAATCTTAGAAGTGTTTACAAGGTTTTATCAAAAACTCTACTCGCAAGAAGTATATCCCCAGGAGGAGGAAATATCCCAGAACATGGTTAATATTTCATTGGGGCAGTTGCAGGAGGGAGATAAAAGAGAGCTGGAAGCCCCTCTGTCGGATAAAGAAACTGGAGCAGCAATCATATCAAAGCGCTTGTACAGTTGTTTGATGAACAGTGCCTCAATCCTTTGCAGAAACTGAGTTGTTTGGTCTTGAAATATGCTATTTGCACAAGAAAAGGGATGTAAATGATTAAATGCTAGCAATCGCCAATTTAGGACAGTTAAAAAAGAGCAAATTGAACTGTGTTAACAAACCCTGAAGACCATGGTCACAAAGCTGGTTCCAGATATTCACAGATCAGGGAGAGGTAACTGGGGGGCAGGAGGATTGCCAGGTGAAAATTATTTTAAAATAGAAAACAGCAAGAATTCAGATGCACAGTGCAAGTTGAGAGCTCTAATGGTTTGTTTCTTGGCATGATTGGAATTTTTATTATAGTTTGAAATGCTGGCCTCTAAGATGCACTTACACATATCACATTGAAAAGATAAGATAAAGGAAGGGAGATTCTGGCTGAGGAGATAAAACTTGCAACAAATGAATTTGTTTGTAATCACGACTTCACACTACCATGGAAACTGATTGGTGAATAACTCTTTATCAAAAAAGCAAGACTTTATGTTGTGTTGGTCAACTAAGAAAAACAGATACGTTTTATAATCTATTTTTCTAAATTACTTGACTGGTATTGTTATAAAGTGCGAAGGAGCAAAAGAGCAGAAGTGGTGGAAAAAAGAGCAGAAAATGTTTGGGAACAATGAGGAAAAAAGGAAAAGAAAAAACGTAAATATTGTGGCAATAAGTATTGTCAAACTGCATTTGGGTGCAGGTGAAACAAGTAGAGAGAGGCTTCTGCACTCTAGCTGTGGTGGTTGAAGCTGTTTTCCACTGGTGTCCTGCGATCCGTCATACAAGGGCTCTTCCAACTGGGCCAAGTGCAACACTTTCCGCTCTTGACTCTCAGGTTAGGAAGGGCAGGAAAGTAGTGTGGGGCCTGAACTCAAAATTCAGCAATGAAATGACACAATAATTTCAATGACCAGCCCAATGGATGGTTGTTTTTTAATAAAAGCAAGTACTTTGATTACACAACAGATCTATACACTACTTAAGCAATTTATTATGTCATATAGGAATTCATAAATTGAGCTTTAATCCTGAGGTGCTACTCTTCCCTTTCTTTCCACAGTAACAATCTTCCCTCCGTCCTTTGTGGAGATGCCACTATTCCGTCCCTACATCACTAGTAAAGTGGGCAAATCACTTCAGCATCTTTAATCTGAGTGAGTCTGAGAAGTGGCTTTTGTCTCAAGTGGATGAGGTAGATTGCACATATCAGTCTATCTTTTTTCCAGGTACAGCTTATTGGTTACTTGTTGTTACCTTAACTGCCCAGTCAATGAGATGACGTGGCTGGCAGTCTCACCCTCACAAGGTGGAAGCTACTTTGAAAATCAACGCAGTGCTGTTATAAGCATGTAAATTGCCAAAGAACTGACTCTGCCTTCTTGGCAGCACAAATCTTCAGCTTTATTCAGCTGTAGTGGTCCTTCAGAGTTGCTGCATACCAGCACTTTATCTTACAAAAGTTGCAGCTTCCAGGCAGTCTCCTTCATTGCATCCGGGTGCGGTTATTGCCTCCATGCTGGTTTGAGGTTTCCTGCTTTGGCAGCAGTCCATCACCTACTCTTAATTTCATGCGGCAATATCATCCACTTGGCCTGCGGCAGGCTTCTGGGCACAAAGAATGACACACTTTGATGCAGTCTTATTTACTGCTCCTACAGAACTGCATAAAGAAATTTAGAGACCTCGTTTCAGCATGCTCTTGCGGCTTTGTTATCTTCCTCTAGGGGCTCCTCATGCTAGAAAAACACAAAGCCTCTTCTCTTGGACAGTCTATCTTATTGCAGGGCCAGTCACACTACATCTCACTCTCAGAAAGCAGGTATCTAGTCTTTTTAAGCAGATCCTCAGCTCTTCCAGCAGAAAGTGAGGACTTCAGATGACTTTCCCTCACCTCGGCTCTTTGGAGCAGTCCCTTCATTGGTCAAGAAGAACATGGGGCGAGAACAAAGTGAGGTAGTTTGGATCCCATGTTTATGCATGTTTTTCGAACAGAGGCTGCAAATACACTGCCCCATCCTTCAGAAAAGGATTGGGATGTTTCCCTTTCAAATGGCATTTCCCAGTTGCTCTTCAGATACAGCCTTTGTGCAAAGTAATGGCTACCAGTGGTGTTTGCTCCAAGCAGGAGTATCCATAACTGTGCACAATCAAGTGTGAGACCTCTGTATCTGGCTGTCATCAAACTTCCTCAATCAGAGGAAGACAAAAGTGCAAACCGTACAAGTTACTTCCCACCCTAAACTTCAGACCTGCCCTTCAGCCCAACCTTCTACCAAATGGCAGTGCTCGGGTAGAACTATTCAGCAGCTCCATAGTAACCATGTTTTATGGAATTTCTAAATGAAGCCCTGTGTTCATCCTACTCACTTTAGTGTCTGCGTATCCAACCTCCAGTTACAGAAATGCAGGTGCTAAGGCTTCCAATAGAAACAAAAGTCAATATGAAATTACTAAAATGAGAGAATGAAGCAAGGCCTAACTGCAGTTGCATTTCATAGTCATAAACAATTTTTAAACTCTGTGTGACCTATGCTACTTAACTTGCTGAGAAAACTGTTAACTTTAGCAAATTTCTTTGCACAAAAAATGGTTTGCTGCTGACCTGTGCATGGATAATGCATGTTTTCCATTTTAAACAATGGATCCAATATCAATCAATCAATCAAGAAATTTGTATAGCGTGCTACTCACCCGGAGGGTCTCAAGGAGCTGGGGGAGGGGGGACCGCTACTGCTCGAACAGCCAGGTCTTGAGTTGCTTCCTGAAGGAGAGGTGGTCTTGGGTCAGGCGGAGGTGGATGGGGAGGGAGTTCCAAGTCTTGGCTGCCAGGTAGGAAAAGGATCTTCCTCCCATGGTGGCTTTTCTAATGCGTGGCACGGCGGCGAGGGCGTGGCTGGTCGATCGTAGCTGGCGGGTGGGAGTGTAGAAGGTCAGGCGGTTGTTGAGGTACCTGGAGCCCAGGTCGTGGAGGGCCTTGTGTGCGTGGGTGAGGAGACGGAACGTGATTCTCTTGCTGACGGGGAGCCAGTGCAAGTCTCTCAGGTGTCCGGAGATGTGGCTGTGACGGGGGATGTCAAGGATGAGGCGTGCAAAGGCGTTCTGGATGCGTTGGAGTCTTTTCTGTAGTTTGGCCGTGGTTCCGGTGTAGAGGTTGTTACCGTAGTCCAGTCGGCTGGTGACGAGTGCCTGGGTGACCGTCTTCCTGGTTTCGGTGGGGATCCATCGGAAGATCTTTCGGAGCATGCGTAGGATGTTGAAGCATGATGATGAGACGGCGTTGACTTGTCTGGTCATCGAGAGGGAGGAGTCCAGGATGAAGCCCAGGTTGCGTGCGTGGTCCGTTGGTTTGGGTGCGCTGCCCAGGGCAGGGGGCCACCAGGAGTCGTCCCAGGCAGAGGGTGATGATCCAATGATGAGGACTTCCGTCTTGTCTGAGTTCAGTTTCAGGCGGCTGTTCATCATCCACTCGGCTACGTCTTTCATCCCTTCGTGCAGGTTGGTTCTGGCAGTGGCTGGGTCGTTGGTGAGGGAGAGGATCAGCTGGGTGTCGTCGGCGTAGGAGATGATGTTGAGGTTGTGTTGGCGTGCGATGGCTGCGAGGGGGCTCATGTAGACGTTGAAGAGGGTGGGGCTGAGTGATGATCCTTGTGGTACGCCGCAGCTGACTTCGGTGGCCTCGGAACTGAACGGGGGGAGGCGGACTCTCTGGGTTCTTCCGGCGAGGAACGAGATGATCCACTCTAGTGCCTTCTCTTGGATTCCGATGTTGCTGAGGCGCTGCACTAGGGTGCGGTGGCAGACAGTGTCAAACGCTGCGGAGAGGTCCAGGAGGATGAGGGCTGCTGTCTCCCCACTGTCGAGCAGGGCTCGGATGTCGTCGGTGGCTGCGATGAGGGTGGTCTCGGTGCTGTGGTTGGCTCGGAAGCCGGACTGCGAGTGGTTGAGGGATCCATTAGTCTCGAGGAAGGCGGCTAGCTGTCTGTTGACGGTCTTCTCGATGACTTTGGCAGGAAACGGGAGGAGCGAGATGGGGCGGTAGTCGGTGGGGTCTGCTGATGGTTTCTTCAGGAGGGCGCTGAGTTCGGCATGTTTCCAGCTCTCCGGGAAGGTGGCGGTGTTGAAGGAGCAGTTGATGATGTCCCGGAGATGGGGTGCGATGACTGAGTCGGCTTTGTTGAAGACGTGGTGGGGGCGTGGGTCGGTTGGAGAACCGGAATGGATGGTGTTCATCATCTGGATGGTGTATTCGGTGCTGACCGGGGTCCAGGCGCGGAGGGTGGTGTTGGGGGGCGTCGGTTTGGTGGTTGGGTGCGTGGTCTGTGCGCCGAAGCTGTTGTGTATGTCGGCGATCTTGCGGTGAAAGAACGAGGCGAGTGAGTCGCAGAGGTCTTGTGAGGGAGTGATGTTGTTGTTTCCGGCGCTGGGGTTGGAGAGCTCTTTGACGATGCTGAAGAGTTCCTTGCTGTTGTGTGCCTTGTTGTCTAGTCGTTCTTTGAATGCTGTCTTCTTGGTGGTGTGGATCAGCTGGTGGTGTTTGCGGGAGGCATGCTTGAGGGCGGTCATGTTGTCTGTGGTCGGGTTTTTTCGCCAGGCTTTCTCGAGGGTGCGGCAGTTCTTCTTGGAGTTCTTGAGGTCGTTGTTGAACCAGGAGGCTTTCTTGCTGTTGGGCCTGGTGGGATGGGTTTTCAGAGGTGCAAGGTTGTCAGCGCAGTTGGTGATCCACTGTGTGAGGTTGTTGGCTGCTTGGTTGGGGTCCGCTGAGCTGGCGGGAGGGTTCTGGCTCAGTGATGTGGAGAGCTGGTCGGTGGTGATCTTGTTCCAGCTCCTGCGGGGAGCCTGTTGTGGGTGGTGGTGAGTCGTGGTTCTTCTGAAGCTGAAGTGGACGCAACTGTGGTCTGTCAAGTGGAGTCCGGTGGAGTGGCTGAAGGAGATGTACTTGCTGGAGGAGAAGACTGCGTTAAGCGTGTGTCCGGCGTAGTGGGTGGGGGTGTTCACCAGTTGCTTGAGTCCGAGGTTGGCGAGGTTGTCCAGCAGGGTGGTGGTGTTGTTGTCGTTGTTGTTCTCCAGGTGGAAGTTGAGGTCCCCTAGGAGGATGTAGTCAGCAGAGGGGAGGGCGTGTGGGCTGATGAAGTCTGCGATGTCTTCGCTGAATTGTGTGCGGGGTCCTGGGGGTCTGTAGATGAGGGTGCCTCTGAGTGTGGTCTTGGGGTCGGTGTGTATCTGGAAGAGGAGATGTTCGGCGGCTGTGAGGGTGTCGTCGGAGTTGGTCGTGATGCGGATGGTGTTCTTGTGGACGATGGCGATGCCTCCTCCTGTCTGGTTGACGCGGTCCCTCCGGGTGATCTTGTATCCGTCCGGGATGGCGATGGCGATGTCGGGCGCTGAGGAGGCGTTCATCCATGTTTCTGTGAGGAAGGCGACGTCTGGAGATGTGGTGTCGAGCAGGTTCCAGAGTTCCACGGCGTGTCTGTGGATAGAGCGGGTGTTGAGCAGGATGCACTTCAGGTGGTTGCTGCTGGTGCTTGGCGGGTGCGGTCCGTGTCTGAATGCAGGAGAACTTGCAGGATTGGCAGGTGAAGGGCCCGTGGGTGCGTCTAGGGGTGGCTCTGCAGCAGCCGGGGATCCGGCCGGTGTTGATTGCGATGAGAGTGGCGGCGTTGTAGGTCTTGTGGGTGGGCTGGCCTCTGCGGGGGCCAGGGGGTCTGGCGCTGGGCGCGGGCCAGGCGCAGACGGGCTTGCCTTAGGCGCGCCTTCGGCGCGCCAGCGGCGCGGCCGCTGCGCGGCCTCCATATGAGTGGGAGAGGGAGGGAGGGAGGAGCAGCTGGGAGGTGGGAGCGGGGCGGCCAATGGGGTGCGAGGGGGGCGGAGCTACGGGACGCGGCGGCGGGAAACGGGCGGCGAGGGGGAGACGTGGTGCACAGGGAAACAGAGATTTAGGACCACAAACTGGGCAAAAAAGGTGAGGGGAGCAGTACAAGGCAGCAAAAGGACACAGGAATAAAGCAGCGGTCAGCGGTCTCACAGGGGCTGCGTGGCGGTGAGGGGAGCGACCTGCCTGGTAAACAGGGTCAGACGTATAATAATTTTGCTTGCTAACCTCCTTTGGAATGCACTGACTTTCACACAGTATATACTAAATTGCTTCTTTTCTGAATAGATCTAAAGTGTGGAGATTAGGGGAAGGAAGATAATTGCATTTACTCATGTTCCTTATTCTTTCAGAAGTAAACTAAGCATGAGAACCTGAACAAATGTTACCATCCACCTCAGAAAATTAACAAACCTATTGTATTTAAAGTTTCAACATGCGAAGAGATATAACAGATAGACTGTTGCAGAATAGCATGATAGCTGAAGATTATTGAGTTGATAGCCGTGAGAACTGTGCTAGATACAGATTAACTGCCTAGAATTCTTAATCGTATTTTCCAAGGGCTTCTTCAATGTGACTAGACAAACTGCAACTGTATTCGTCATGAGCACAGTGAGCTTTTGCCAAATAGACTGAGACAAATAGAACAGGGACAGATTCAGGACATGCTACATGCAATTGTTCTGAGCACTTAATTGATTAATAAGACTTATTACTCTATTTCTGAATAAATATTCTGAACTGTGATTAACAAGGTTGATGTTGCAGTTTATCTTATACCTATCAGCCACCCCAAAGATCCAAAGACCAACTAGCGGGCCCAGCAACAGGCATAAATTATACTAGTAGTGCTTTGCGAGGTCAAGCTGCCCCAATTAATTTGGCAGCAGATGGACGGTTATGAGTGCTAAGGAATTATAAGCTGCAAAAATTTTAAAATATGTTTATAGAGTAAGAAATAAAAATTGAGTGGCCAGTGCCCAAAGCCTAATTGCAAAGACTGATGAGGTGCGGTCTCCAAAGTGGTTGTGGTAGGTGGTCGCAGAATTGGTGAACAAACTCGATGGGTGTGAGTAATAATAGAGTTGATGTTCTGAGAAATATGTGGAGATTTAAATGTTTTATTGAATGTGAAATTGTTATGAGATATTATAGGTTGTTGAGTAGATAAAGATAAAGAGGTTTTCCGACTAAATAGTAGTCGAAAATCCCAGGATAAATAAATAAAGAGAAGAGAAGTTGTCTATTAGGTGAAGTTTAAGTTGTAAGATGTCGCCGACATTACACAAAGACAGGGACCTAATAGACTTTGTTGTGATTGTACTAATGATAAATTGGTGATTGAGGATCCTGATGTGCAAAGGTGACTCATCACTAATTAGGGGATTTCCCGCAGGCCGAGAACTCATCTGAGCGAATAGTGCATCCTTGTATGATTGAGAATGAGAAAGATTTTCAAAACCCAGTTCCGATAGTTGAGTATGTGCCTTTCAATTTCTTTAAAAGAAGCAGTCAAAAATTGAGTACTTTTGTAAAAATGTTTTTGTTCATTGTCGAAGAGGAGAAAATTGTAAAGGAGGGTGAACTGCTGCAAGGAGTGAGTTGGGGCTTAATAGTGTGCGGCACTGGTACTTGTCTGTTGGTGTTAGGCCGTTCTGTGATTGGTTGAAGTTGGTAAGACACAGTTATTTTTTGGTTGTATTTCTGAGCTTTTATTGTGATTCGACAAAGGGGAGTCAGGGTTTTGGTGTTTACGGAACAGATTCTAAACACTTAGATGCTGTGATTTTGATATACAATTGGCATGTATAAACCCCAAATCATGAAATTCTTAAAGGCTATCAGGAGACTAGTAAATTGTTCTGTAGTGATTCCAATTAGGGACATTGAAGAGACTCCTCCAAAGGGTACACAAGAAAATCACATGATGTTAGAGTGAGGGTTACTGTTAGAAATGGGGTCTCTGGTTGGCAGTTAGTTTGCGCTCTGTCCAAGCAGGGACCCTCACTCTAGTCAGGGCAATGGAGATACACAATTAGGATAATGCCTGCTCACCCCCTTGGTAGCTTGGCACAAGCAGTCAGGCTTATCACAAATACAAAGTGTAAAGTATTTGTACCAACACACACAGTAATACATTGATAACAATACAAAATGGACACAACACAAGTGTAGACAAATAGCCAATATTTATCCAAATCAAACAAGACCAAAACAACAGAAATCCAACATACACAATTAAAGTTATGAGTTTTTAAATTAAAAAGAGTCTTAATCCATAGAAAACAATGGATCCTTTGCATTAATTTTACACAAAGTACCTGGTTTGCATCAAAAATTAAGCCACACGTGTGAGCACACGTCGGAAAAGCCAGTGATGTGTTGCTTCCTTACTTGCAAGTGAGGCTGTGTGTCGTTTCTTCTCCGGTCGGGTAAACCAGGAGCCGTTTTTCTATCCCGCAAGAGAGCGATGCGTCAATTTCCGGATGGGCACCTTGAATCGGGTCAGGTCCACATCGATTTTGACACCCATTAACGATGCCTGTGAAATCCAGCTGCACGGTGATGAGGAACCCCGCTGCACAGGGCTTGCGCTGATTTCAGCAGCCGCAAGTGGGTGTTGCGTTGTTTCTCCTACCCCGATGCAGGGGATGCACTGATTTCCAGCCGCACTGAAGGTGGTGTGTCGATTTCTCAGCCGACATGCAGGTGGTGGGTCATTTTTACAGCCGCGTTGCAGGTGGTGTGTCAAATTCTGCCACACACAGCTCCTGTGCATGGATTTCTACCTTTGTTCCACCAGCTTTGGTCCAGGGACTAGAGTGGGCACCACTTGGCAGGGTAGGAGTCTCAGCAAGAGAGTCCAGGTGCTGGCAGCGGAAGTCCTTGATGGCTCTGAGACTTCAGAACAGGGGGCAAGCTCAGTCCAAGCCCTTGAAGACACTTCACAAGTATGAATATACCACAAAGTTCAGTCTTTGTCCTCTTTCAGGAAGAAGCAGCAACTGCAGGCCAACCCATCAAAGCACACTCACAGGAAAAGGGGCAGTACTCCTCCAGCTCTTCAGCTCTTCTCCTTGGCAGAGGTTCCTTTTGGCTCCAGAAGTAATCTAAAAATCTGGGGTTTTAGCCCACTACTTATACCCCTCTCTGCATTTGAAGTAGGCAAACATTAACAGAAAGTCTTTGTTGTTCACAAAATCATGCCTTGCCCAGGCCTGGCCCCAGACACACACCAGGGCATTGGAGAGTGCATTGTGTGAGGGCAGGCACAGTCTTTTCAGGTGTATGTGTCAGCTCCTCCCTCCACTCTAGCCCAGTTGAGCCATCAGGATATGCCGGCTACACCCCAGCTCCCTTTGTAGCACTGTCTAGTGGGGGTTCAAAAACAGCCCAACTGTCAGTCTGACCCAGACAGGGAATAAAATACACAAGCAGGCAGAGTAACTGAATGGTTTAAGCAAGAAAATGCCCACTTTTCAAAAGTGGCATTTTTCAAACTAAAAATCTAAAAACCAACTTTCCTGAACGAAATTGTGAGTTCAGAGACCCCAAACTCCAATCTCAATCTGTTCCTAAAGGGAAACTTCACTTAAACCACATGTAAAGGCAGTCCCTATGTTAACCTATAAGAGAAACAGGCCTTGCAACACTGAAAAACAACTTTGGCAGTATTTCACTATCAGGACATGCAAAACACACCAGAACATGTCCTAACTTTAACATACCCTGCACACCCCCCCCCCATAGGGCTACGTAGGGCCTACCTTAGGGATGCCTTACATGTATTAAAAGAGAAGATTTGGGCCTGGCAAGGGGATACACTTGCTAGGTCGAAGTGACAGTTTAAAACTGCACACGCAGAGAGTGCAGTGACAGGTCCGAGCCATGTTTACAAGGCTACTCATGTGTATGGCACAATCAGTGCTGCAGGCCCACTAGTAGCATTTGATTTACATGCCCTAGGCACCTCCAGTGCATTTTACTAGGGACTTACTAGTGAAACAAATAAGCCAACCATGTTAAAGCCAGTTACACATTCAATTTACACAGGGAGCACTTGCACATTAGCACTAGCCAGCAGTGGTAAGATGCCCAGAGTATCAAAACTAGCAAAAAAAAGTACAGCACATAGTCAACACATGGGAAGCAGAGGCAAAAAATACAGGGCAGACCACACCAAGTATGCCAGGTTTAACACGTGTGTCCCTCAGATGAAAGTAGGGAGAACTACCCACGCTCATGGGAATTCTGATCACTAAGGCAGAAGAATCCGGACAGACCATCAGCATTGGCGTGTTTAGTTCCAGGATGATGAGAAAATCAGAAGGTTATCAACCTGGATTGTAAATCTGGAGCTACATTGTTAGAAAGCACAGAGCATGTAGCTATTAGATCTATGGTTCTTCAAAACCACTATACATTAGACATTCTTTTAGCTGAGATGGGCGGAGTGGGAATTGCTGTAGCTATATACCAGATGAGAGCAAGAAAATGGTAGACTATGCAAATAACAGAACTGATTTAAACTTTGGTCTTAAACCTTTGTAAAGTTGTAGTTTAGCTCAAAGCATTCCCAAAGGACTTGCAAAAGTAGCAACTCGGTTGAAAGGATTGGGAGTAGGAATGCCTCAAGTTATATTAGTACCTGTGCTAGTAGTAATATTTTGCCTTTTAACTACCCAAGGCATATAAAAGGCTATTAAGATGATTCTGATGAAGAAAAATAGCAAGAGAAATTTACAAAAGAATGAAGAAAGATTTGGAATAGAGTGACAGAGTGAATGAAGAATATAAGAAGATAAAAGAGAGAGAAACCCTAGAGAGAAAAAGACAAGCCTGGCAATGATGAAAATGATAGTGCATTGTAACAATTACATTTGTTGAAGTGAGGTTATCAGGGTTCCAAACTATCAGACAGGGGAAACTGCTAAGGCTTCCAATAGAAACATTAATCAGTATGAAATGACTAAAACAAGAGTATGGAGCTAGGCCTAACTGCAGTTGCTTTTCGTAGTCATAAACTCATTTTACACTCTGAATGACCTCTGCTGCTTGACTTGCTAAGGAAAAACTGTTAACGTTAACACATTTCTTTGCTCAACAAATGTTTGACTTCTGACGTGTTCATGGACTATGTATGTTACAAAGGGCCAGATGTATCAACTGATTTTGCACTTGCAAACTGCGAAATTGGCCGTTTGCGAGTGCAAAATCGGGGTCTGCAATGCATCAAATGCATTCGCAGACCAAAAACTGAAAATCGAAAAAATTTCGATTTTCTGCATTGCGACCTGGATTTTGCGAATCGCAATTTGCGATTTGCAAAATCCAGGTCGCAAAGCAATTCTGCAAAAAATCGCAAATTGCGATTTTTCACAGAATGGTATTTTGCACTTGCAAAATACCATGATCTGCAACCAGGTGGTAACCTAGTGCAACATTTAAAAATGCAGTACAACTGCATTTTTAAATTAGACATGTAAAGCACACATGCCCTTTTGGCATGTGTGTACTTTACATGTGCAAAAAAAAAAAAATTGGGGTACAGGAGAGGGGGCCTTAGGCCCCCAGCACCCTGGCCCTTTGCATTTCCTCTCAAATTGCGATTTCTGGTTCAGAAATCGCAATTTAGGAAATGCTAAAAATTTGCAGCTATGGGCCAACAGGCCCATAGCTGTGAATGGGGCCAGTATCGCAATTTGCGATTCGGTAATTGCATTTGCGATTTTTAAGAAATCGCAATTACTGAATCGCAAATGTGATACATGGCCCTTTGCGAGTCTGTAATTGAGATTTCTTAAAAATCGCAATTACCGAATCGCAATGGGCCAGAATCATACATCTGGCCCAAAATTCTTCCATCCTAAACAATGGAAGCGGTATTATGTATAATAATCTTTCTTGCTAACCTGCTTGAGGGATCTTCTGACTTGCACCTAATGTATACGAAATTGCTTCTTTCAGGAATGGATCTACAGTGTGGAAGCTATGGGAAGGGAGATGTATTCATGCATGTTCCTTATTCTTTCAGAAGTAATCTATGCATGAGAACCTGAACAAATGTTGCCATCCACCTCTGAAAATGAATAAACCTATTGAATTGAACATTTCAAAAGATATTACATTTATGTTAAGTGTTAAAGATTGTAGGGAGCATCCAATGCAGAGCAAGTCAGATGAGAAGGTGGTGCTTGGGTTTCTGGCGCATAGGCATCTCATTCTCATCCCATTGCATTTAGTCATTTTAGCTATTTTGCTTCTTCATAGTGCAGACTTCTGACTTCTATGAGAGAGACTTAGGGAGCTGGATAAACTGTTACAAAATAGCCTGATAGCTGAAGCTTATTGAGCTGATAGCTGTGAGAACTGTGTTAAGAGACAGAATAAAAAATAACTTTCTAGAAATCTTCACTATATTTTCCCAGGTGTCTTCAATGTGACTAGACCAAATTGCAACTGTATTTTTCATGAGCACAGGGAGCTTTTGCCAAATAGACTGAGGCAAATAGAACAGGGATAGATTCAGTACACACAACATGCAATTGTTCTGTACGCTGAATTGATTAATAAACATATTACTCTATTTCTGAATAAATATTATAAACTATCTTAAAATCTCTTCATTATCTCCCATAGAGTTAACTGCGATTAACAAGGTTGATGTTGCAGCTTATTTTATACCAAGCAGCCACCCCAAAGATCCAACCACCAATTAGTCGGCCCAGCAACAGGGCAGCATAAGTTGCACTAGTAGTGTTTAGCGAGGTCACACTGCACGACAGGCAGTACACATCCCCTGTCAGGGGGAAGTATCCACATCCTCCGTTTAGTACCATGTCACAACCAGGGGTACCCAAAATAGATATTGTTAGCCTCAGTACTCAGAGTCACAAACACACAGTCCTATCTACTATATGTTTGTCACATGCTCACTACACATCCACACACAGTCTGCAAGCATACAGAATGTCTGGAGTAGATTCTGTGTTTCATATAACAATGGATTGTTACATGAGAGGGGGGGAGTAGACTATGCTCACCCAGACATATAAAAAAAGACTGGTCACAGTTTAAAACACAAAAAGTGGTACGGTGCAATCTCCACTTCAATTGGTACACTTAGAACAGGGACAATAAACTACTGTCTGCTTTGAGGGCACACTTGATGTGCCCCTCCAGATCACAGGACAGATCCTGGAACCTACTTGGTCAGCAACGTGCACTCCATGCACATGCTAGGCTAGCATGAGGCCAGTATGAAAATAAAAGTTAGGATTCCAATTTCACATACAGTTGACCACTCAGAGCAGGGGTACACACCCATATACCACACAGAGAAAAGAACAGTCTCAATAAATATATTCTTGCATGACATACTGCTGTAGCAGCAAATGTAGAGAGTTTTGACTCACATGTTTAAGGCATTTATAAAAACAAAAAAATAAAAAGTAGGGATTAAATCTGTCACTTTCACTTACATTGATGCTTCACAACTGAAGATCATAAGAACAAGCAGATATTTTTATACCATCAACGATGCAGAACAAAACATAATTGTCAAATTAGAAAGCAATTGTGCCTAATGAACATTGAAATAATCTATACTTCTCGATAACCCCCAACTCTCTTATTTCACAGTTTTGGTTGCCACTGTGTAGTTATGGGTAATTCAGAGTTTCAATTTAAAGAGCATTTATTGTTTCACTAATAACCTCGATTTGGTGTGGCGAATCTGCACACATCCTTCCAAAAAACATGAATCTACTTTGGCTGCCTAGAGGAAAATGCCATGCTGATCCATCAGGCGAGGGCTAACAAATAGGCCAAGAAAAAGGGGGGATCCCATTTTAGTTCCCATAGGAAACTTTGTGCTCCAATACGGTCAAAGTAGCTGAAGGGAAATACACCAAGGGGCATATTTATACTCTGTTTGCGCCAGATTTGCGTCGTTTTTTTTTACGCAAATCCGACGCAAAACTAACTCCATATTTATACTTTGGCGTTAGACCCGTCTAGCGCCAAAGATTTTGGAGTTTGCGTCATTTTTTAGCGTGGACACCTTCCTTGCGTTAATGATATGCAAGGTAGGCGTTCCCGTCTAAAAAATGACTCCGAGGCATGTGCGCCGTATTTATACTCCCGGGCAAAAATGACGCCCGGGAGTGGGCAGGTCAAAAAAAATGACGTCCAGCCGATTTAGCGTCATTTTTTAGCGCCTTGTCAGGGCAGGCGTTAAGGGACCTGTGGGCTCGGAAGGAGCACAGAGGTGCCCTCCCATGCCCCCAGGGACACCCCCTGCCACCCTTGCCCACCCCAGGAGGACGCCCAAGGATGGAGGGACCCATCCCAGGGAACTTAAGGTAAGTTCAGGTAAGTATTTTTTATTTTATTTTTTGTGGCATAGGGGGGCCTGATTTGTGCCCCCCTACATGCCACTATGCCCAATGACCATGCCCAGGGGACAGAAGTCCCCTGGGCATGGCCATTGGGCAAGGGGGCATGACTCCTGTCTTTGCTAAGACAGGAGTCATGTCAATGGAGGGTGGGAGTAAAAAATAATGGCGCAAATCGGGTTGAGGCAGATTTTTTACCTCAGACCGACTTGCCCTATTCTTTGACGCCCAAGCTCCATTTTCCCCTACGCTGGCGCTGCCTGGTGTGGGTCATTTTTTTTGACGCACACCAGTCAGCTCCGCCGGCTAACGTAATTCCATAAATAAGGCGCCCGCATGGCGCTTTGGAATGGCGTTAGCCAGCGTTACATTTTTTGACGCACAACTGCGTTGGCGCAGTTGTGCGCCAAAAAGTATAAATACGGCCCCAAATTTGGAAAGATAGAACTTTACTCCAAAAGTGCTGTGATTTGGTGTGAATCCATTGAGTCATTTTTGAGAAATTAGTACATTAAAAGTTTCTCAGGTAGCAATAAGAGGTTACAAATGTAGGTATATCTGGACAGTTGGTTCCACAGGAGGCCCCCAGTACTAATAATTAAAATAATAGCACCTTCTGATTGGCTGAGGGAGCTTTTTCTCTTGTCCAATTTATTACTGAGAGAATGAGAGATCCAATTGACTGGCCGCAATTCAAACCCTGACACCCTGCCTCTTGTTGGGAAGACTGAAGAGGACCCCCCTAGAGAACAAAATAAAAATGAGTTGGGTTGCAAGTACTGCGGTACTTCCGCAAGACCCAGTGTGGCTCTTCCATGAATAACCCTGGTACTTCCTCAGGAGCTGCCACATTAGCTTTACCACCATGGTAATGTGGTACAGAGCAAACTTAACCAAGGAAGCTTGCACAGTACTATCAAATCATGGGATGAAGCTTGAGTGGCGGGTACCACAGAAGTACCACAATACCCCAAAAAATGTTTTAAAAAGAGAAAGAAGATATAGGCTGGGCACCTGTTGGGGCTTGGGTGTTTGCAGGGGTTTGGGCACAAGGCAGTCAACACCGTGCTGTGCATGGTCAAATGTGGTGTGCTGCAGGGATTTGGCCGCCCATGGCAGAGGTATCATGTCAGAGGCCAGGCCCTACAGCCAACCCCCAGCTACGTATAGCCAAAGGCCGAGGGGAAGTTCATTTTAGATTACGGAGGGGGCTGGTTGTATGCTCAAGTTTGAATATGATAACAAAATTACAAAAGTGAAAAAACAAAGATTAAAGTGACGTTATAGTTAGATATGATAATAAGACCTTAGCATACCTTAAAGAAAACCCCATGAAATTCACTGCAAAATAAATTGTTAAAGTGATATTATAGTTAGATGTTGATAAAAACTAATGTTTAAATATCAGAAAACAACTGCAATTCACCAGTTATAGCTTACTAAGCTAACTATAAATACGCCCTCCACCATTCACTGTTTATGACCTCATATATTCCATCACTCATGATGTGATGCTCTATTGCACGGACTTCTGTTAGTAGTTGTATGAAATTGTGGAATCAAACTCTCTAGTGCTACAGGCTTTACTGAGGTCTGTATGATCTGGTAGACAGAACTGGGAGAGAGCATGGTGATCACTAGGGATCATGGATAGGTCCATTTAGTTGATATCATGGTGAACAGGTGGTATGGAGAAAGGGGGCATGGTGTTGTTGGTTTTATGGGAGAGTGCTGACAGGATTGAGGCCCAACCAATTATTCCAGTGGGTCAGAGCAAGTCTAGCAAGTCTAGCACCTGGACTTATTTATATCATCTCACATACACTGGCATAACACAGAGATGCTCTTTCTAGGCCCTGCTCTCAGAAGCACATCAGGGTCAAAATCACAGTTAAAGTTGTTGTAAGATGGTATAAACAGTTCTAAAGCACTTTGGCTGGAGAGTAAGTTCAGCCACCAATAGAAGGATACTAACTCTTTAGTTGTATTGAAAGTTACCCACACATGAGGGCCAAATGTCTCCCAATGGCACTGTTTTTAAAATTGGAAATTTAGACTAAGCTCTTGTTTTGTAAGTGCACACCTTTCCCTAAAACCCCATCCCATGAATGTGGATGAATTTTGCACAGAGTGCAGCGAAATATCTGTGGCAAGATGGAGGTTGTTCTTGGAATTATTGTTCTGATGTACCCTATGGAGGGAGGGATATATCTTTATATCTGATTACACTATAAACAGGTGAAGAGTTCCTAAAAGAAGTAGTTCTAACAACGGGGATGGAGGAATGTGGTCCTGCTGTGTCTCTGTAGAGAATCCATAGAGTGAACTGGAGGTCTTTAAAGAGTGGTGCTCTAGCACCTGAAACAATTCTAGGACCTGAAAAAATTCTTCAGAGACTCCCAGGGGAAGAGTACCCCGGAAAGTTTCCCTTTATGGCAAGCTGTGGAATTTACAATATATTTCTCATGTCTCACTATGGAAATAGCACTTTTTCATCACTAAGAAAGAAATGCATATTCACCAGTTTTCCCACAGATTTGTTCTTCATTGCAGCTCACAAAACTATGCAAATATGATTTGGTACTCAGTCTGTGCCTACACTAAGGTTGTCTGGTCTTTTTCATGTTCCTGTCTAGTCAGATGTGTCTAAATAGTAGGAAATAGTTTGTCACAATTGCTTTTTAAATAAGCCCCTTTTTTATGCTGTTCAACATATCACCTCTTGCACACTTCTAGGTCAGAGTCAAGGGTAATCAATCATTTTCCCTGAAAGTTATTGTAATAAAGTGAGTAATTAGTTGTAAAGGATGTAGATCCTTTCCAAGGATTGAGTTTGCAACTTTCCATTTAACGGGAACCAAGTACCACATTGTAGAACTTGATTCTCTCAGGGTAGTGAAGCAGAGCAGTCCAAGGATACTCAGAGGAGGCAGTGGGGGCTAGTACTGCAGCCAGAGGACATTCAACAAACAACAACCAATAAATAACTGTCCAGTGAGTGCTTTCACTTATAAAAAGGAAAAGTATTTCATTACCCTCACACTGCTCAATATTATGCATTAATTTACAAATATGTGCATGATGGTATGTGGAAATACCTATGGTTGCACCCTCTTACCAGTTCATATCCCTAGTGACCCTGGAACCCTATAACCACCAAATTGAACAGGGACGGTCATGTTTTGTAGGCTTGAACCACCAGGACTGGTCTCTTCATGCCTCCTGGCCTCTGATTGTTATATTACCTTGGGGAGCTTGCTTTTGTGGGACTTTAGCATCATGCTTCGAACCTATCCTCCTATCCAGCTCTTGGTGTTCTCCTCAGCCTGGGGGACCTCTACCAGAACTCCTGCAACCCTCAAGGCAGAATACAATCCATGCCTGCACTCTTAAGGTCCCATATCCTCTTTGGCCACTTGAAGGCACCTGTGTGACAGCATATTTCATTTGTTAGATTACCCCTCTGCAGGCACAGTCCTCATACTCCAGGGGATCTCTTCTCCTCTTAGGTCCATTCCTTTAATTCCCTCAGAGGTCATAAGGGGACAAGCCCACTGGCCCTGGAGGGGTGAATCATGTAGCCCCCCTCCTGGCTAAATTCAGCACTCAGTCTTCATCACTCCACCCTTGTCCCACCCTTCCTGCACCGTATTTTTGGACATTGCAAGGTGGCGGATTGCTGTAGTCTGTTGACAGTCTGAAAACATGCCCTTCACTGCCGCAGCTACTTTGTCTCATCCCTCCAAAAAAGGGGAAGCTCCTCATGGGGGGTAACCTTCTCATCTTTGTCCTTCTTGGGATGAACCTTCCAAGGCTTGGTGCATTGTAAAAAGTAATTATCTTGTGCAGATTCGGTCCCCACCTTTTGCTTTCCCAGGAAAATACCTAAGCACTGGCAAATGGCCCTAGTGTGAAGGGAAGCCCTTTGATCTTCCAGCGGGTCAGCCGAATAATTAACTTGATCCAGCAGGGGGACCAAAAGGCCAAGCATCTAATTAGGAGCTGAGTCATACAACTATCATCAAGTGCCAAAAGGAGTGTGACTATGACAAAAGTGACATTGAATATCCATGTGTGACTGATTTTTATCATTGAAACTGTGTGTCACCCTGTCTTTAGACTCACTATGGCAAAACTCATCTTTGGAGCAGATGTTGCCTATGAAGTATAACACAGTAAAGCACACACCATTTTCAGTTAAGCACTGTAGACTTACACTATGAATGCTCACTCACAATTTAAGACCTATACCAGATCAGCCCAGACCCTGAAAGGCCCTTCTGTGACAGGCTACCTGTGTGCAGCTACTGGGCTAAGCTAGGCGATAGCCCCACTCATTTAGCCTTTACATGTATGCACACTTGAATGAACATGTTCACTGGCAGTGAAGGCAGAGCCTCTCAGCCCAGCTGCTCAGTAGTGCATGTTGTTTTAAACAGTAGACACTGGTGGCTAGCACTCTCAGTCCATTGTAATACAGTTTAGAGCTAGTGGGACTCACTCACAATAAAAAAGTCCAAAACAGGTAGTTGAAAAGCAAAAAAAAACAGGAGTTAAATGGATTGGAACACCCCTTCTCCTACAAGTATTTAGTAGGTAAAAATATACTGGTCCCTTTTTACATCACTGCAGTTGTTTTTGGAATGCTATTTCTTGTATCTTCTAAGATACTTAATGCTGTTAGATGGCTCTCACCATTCATTGGGCCTGATTTAGAGTTTAGCGAACAGGTTACTCTGTAACAAACATGATGGATATCCTGTCTGCCTTATTACAAGTGCATTATTTCCTATGGCATAGGTTTGCCTTAGGACTTCCCTTATATATCTCTAAGTGGTAATTTCTGATCTATGAGGAGTAGTGTAGACATGTTTAATATGTTTAGAATGGTAGTGAAAAATCCTGCTCATTGATATAGGTGGAGCTGTTATTACCATTGTGGAAATGTCACTTTTAGAAAGCTGGCATTTCACTGTGCTTATGACTCTTGTGCTTTGCAGCCTGACTCCAATCCACAGCTGGGGTAGAGTGACAGTTGGGCTTTCTGCATAATTTCCAGACAGCCATCACAAAGGGAGGGTGGAGGTGTAACAGGATTACATCTGCATACTGAATGGTCTTCCTGGGCCTGGAGAGTGGGAGGTGGGGTGCACTTACAGCTCTATAAAGGGCATGTTTATTCCCTAATGATGTCTGGAGATAGGGCTGGAGTTGACAGGGAGTGTTGTACACTTCTAAAGTTCTTTTCTAAAGTGCCCACTTAGATCAAAGACAAATTGAGTATTAGTACAGTGGTTTTATCCCATGTTTGTGGACACTACGTGGACTTGGCACCAGATGCTGCTGGAAGTAACTGTCATGCTCAAAGAAACCGCCATTAGGACTGTCGTGCTGTTGTGCTGACCTGTGGCCTGCTAGGCCACAAGGGGGACTGCCACTTCACCCCAAGGACCCTGATGGACTGGCCTGCTGCTCGTACCTGGTTTCTGTGTGCCCTCAGTGTTCTCTCAGGGGTCAGCAGAGGATTTCCCCTGACACACATGCTGCCCTTGGCTCTGCCATCATAGGGTCTGGTAAGCGCTATAATCTTTTTCTACTGGAACGTATAGTGAGTGTTGCCCTCAGCCTGCAGTGAGCGCATGGTGATCGTCCCTACTGTCCCCGTGGCTGTTCGCTCCTGCTTTGTGTTGTCCCCTGCCCACCCAGAAGAGCCATAGGGAAGGAGACATGCGGGAAGCCCGCCAGCAGTGATTTATAAAACGCAGACAAGGTGTACATTCTCTGGTGCCCCTGGAGCACAAGCAGCCATCTATTTGTGAAAGCTGAAGAACACTGTCATAACCTGGGCCTTCTGGAGAGCATTGACCCGCTCCCTCTCCAACGTGGGCATGAGGGAGGCCCACTGTCATGCTGTCTGCCCCTGCCCTGATGAGAGACAAGGGTGAGTAGGGCTGGAGGAGACGAGCGGTTTGGGAGGATGCCTCAGCAGTGAGCTGTGCTCAACGCTGATGCTTGTGGCTGCCTGGTGTAGGACACTATGCGGGGAGCCCAAAGAGGTTTCCCCACCAATGCAGACAGTGTGTGTGCCCCCCTCCTTCTTTCACATACCTTCACGGCATTTGTTCAACCATTCGTGGGATTGGAAGGGAACAGCGATAGAGGCCCTATTCCCGCTAAGGGAAAAATACTGCATCTTGTGTGATAGGAGCGCGGGAGCTCCTGGACCCGATGTGGTGGACTGAAATCCACCATTTAACCTATAAAGAAAGCGTAGATGTGCTGTGACTTTCGTGCAAGAGGTGCTCTGAAATGATTGTTAGGTATTCTGAAGTTCACTTTGAAGGTCTTATGCCCTCCGGACTTATGCAATGTTTTATTCCCTGTTTTGGAATGTTGTTTTAACCTGTTTATATCAATAAGCATATTTCAGGATGGGCATAGCCTGCTTAGAGAGGGTGTGTATATGACAGGTGTAACTAAGAAACCTTTCTCCTTTCGCATTACTATAATGTTGTGACATGGTGCAGTTTGTTCAGTGATGACGTATGACATAACATGTGCCATGTGAGAATTTCTCTGTCTAGTTGCCCGATGATGGTTTGACAATTGCCTGTTTGACAAAGTATTACTGATTTATGTTGTTTTGGTCTAAAGTTTATGTGCAATACAGTTTATTTTTATATAACCTGATATGAAGTCTCTTTTGTAGTGTTTTCATTGTGTCACTGGTGTGTGTGTTGTGCAAATACTTTACACATTGCCTCTGGGATAAGCCTGACTGCTCTGGCCAAAGCTATCAAAGGGTGAGCAGGGATTATTTTAGGTGTGTAGCTCCCCTATCCTGACTAAAGTGGTGGTTTCATCCCAGCTTAGGTGCCCACCCTAGCCAACTAGGAACCCTATTTCTGACAGATAGTGGTGATTTTAGTTGGTTATTATATATTTAAAAGTGACTCCACCGTATGACTTCTACTCTTTGACAGAGTGGTGGATGGCTTCCCGCTTCCTGAATTTAAATTCACTCAAGAGAGCTAATGATCAATTAAAAAAATACCTCTGTAGCTAAAAGGGTTCTCCTCACCATCTACAATGGGGTGCTTACTGTTTCAGTTAGAAGAGTACATAACGTTGGTATTCTTTTCAATAGTAACTTATCTCTTGGAACACAGCTTTCCAAAGGATCAAGAAGTTGTCTTTTTCAAATCAAGCCTCGTAAGACTCATGCCATTTATTCCTTTGTGCCACCATATTCTGCAGGTCAGCACCCTTATTCCATTCATGCTCTTTTACCGCTTAACTCAATCTACAACACACCCTTCTGAAATTAAGCGACAGGCTTCAATTCAGAATTCTGCAGCCAGGCTAATCACCTTGATTTCTGGATGGGATTAGATTATGCCTATAATTCGGACACTCTATTGGCTTCCAGTTCTCCAAAGAGTCCTCTTTAAAATAACTGTGACACATAGGGCTATTTATCAAGATTCCGCCAATGGCATATTCCTTCTCGCCAGTTACAATCAATCAAACTATCACTCTGAGGGGTGCCCAATGTGTGGACTGCAACAACTGGAGATAGAGCTTTCTCAGTTAGAACTTCCAGAACTAAGCAGTAGTTTGTGTTCTTATGTCAAAAACACACATTGATTGCTATTTTAGCTGCTTTGTTTTCCTGGGCCTGGAAGCCGGGAAATTCAGAGCCCTATAAATACATTTTGACTTGGCATAACCATGCTGATTTGTGTTTGGGGACTGATTCCCACATTTCTCCCACATTCTGGGCCTGTTTCCCCATTTACTTTTCTTGAAATTTCTGCTGGAGAAAGTAGTTTGGAACACAAAAATATCAAATCGAGTTCACCTTCTGACTTGTGATGAGCCCTTTTGTGAGGGAAACATTTTCAAACCTATTGGCTAGTGAGCAGAGGTGGCTCCTTCTCAATGGCAGTGAAGCGTTGTCCCCCCTGGCTAGGAGCCAGCAGATGAAAAGTAAAACAGTAGCTTACTATTGTTGTATTATTTATCTGCTGGCTCAGTTAGCAGTGCAGGGAGGGGCTGGGCTCGGCCGCGGGAAGGGGCAGAGATGAGAGGGAGGAGGAGAGAGTGCACCTAAATGCGCATGTGTGTTTGGTCGGCCATCTCAACCACTTAGGTTTCTCCAACCCGGCTGTGTTGAACAGCTGGGCTGGAGAAACTGCACAGACTCCAGGGTAGTATCAAAGTGGTAGTCCAAGCCACTCAGACCAATCCTGATGCTGCTTTCATGCTAGGTTTAGCATGAGAGCAGCGCCAGGATTGCTGGAAAACCTGTGCTAGTGTCCCAGTGAACGCTGGGACACAAGAAAAGGAGCAAGGCATCAGGAGACTGCAGTGAGAACTGTGTTTTATTTTTTTGGGTTGTTTCCCCTATCATCCCCCTGCCCCTTCCCCACTTGACAGCTGCGGCGACTGCCGCTGCTAGTGAGTATAGATTTTTGTCCACAGTGAGAAATCATGTATCATTGCTAACTCACCGGCAAAAGGATGCTTTATCGAACAAGAGTTCAGTAGGACATTCTGCAAATGCAGGCATTTTACAAAAATTGCTGCCAAGATAGCAAGTCTACAAGAAGAACAAGCGCATGCTACGCAGGTTCGACCATAAAAAAGGAGAAAAATAAGCAGCTGCAAAGAAAAGTGTTCGTTTCTAAGGCACATTAGAACATTGTAATGCTGGGAGTTCCATTGAAGACAATAGATTGGCTCAGGGCCCACAATGGCTGGTATAAGCGTTCCCCTCCATCTTTCTAATGGCTGTCTCCCTGTTACTCCCTTTTTCCATTTAGGACATTATACCCTTGGTAGGTAGAACGTTCTAATAGCCTTATAGCGTTCTGCCTCAGGTCAAATGTCCTCTCCCTCTTTATAGGCCCAAGACACTAAGGGGGTGATTCTGAGTCTGGCGGGCGGCGGAGGCCGCCCGCCAGACTTCCCCCACCAAAATACCGCTCCGCGGTCGAAAGACCGCTGAGGGTATTTTGGGATTTGCCCTGGGCTGGCGGGCGACCGCCAAAAGGCCGCCCGCCAGCCCAGGGCAAATCATCCTTCCCACGAGGACGCCGGCTCAGAATTGAGCCGGCGGAGTGGGAAGGTGCGACGGGTGCAGTGGCACCCGTCGCGTATTTCAGTGTCTGCATAGCAGACACCGAAATACAAAGTGGGGCCCTCTTACGGGGGCCCCTGCAGTGCCCATGCCATTGGCATGGGCACTGCAGGGGCCCCCAGGGGCCCCGCGGCACCCCCTACCGCCATCCTGTTCCTGGCGGGAGACCCGCCAGGAACAGGATGGCGGTAGGGGGTGTCAGAATCCCCATGGCGGCGGACCGCGCTCCGCCGCCATGGAGGATTCACAAGGGCAGCGGAAAACCGGCGGGAGACCGCCGGTTTTCCGCATCTGACCGCGGCCGAACCGCCGCGGTCAGAATGCCCTGCGGGGCACCGCCGGCCTGTCGGCGGTGCTCCCGCCGACCCTGGCCCCGGCGGTCTCTGACCGCCGGGGTCAGAATGACCCCCTTAGGCCCATATTTATACTTTTTTTTGCACTGCATTTGCGTTGTTTTTTTACTCAAAATCAATGCTAACTTACAAAATACAATTGTATTTTGTAAGTTTGCGCTGCTTGTGTGTCAAAAAATTACGCAAATGCGGCGCTATAAAAGGAGAAATATGGGCCTTAGATTCAGGGCATGTAAAAACCAGTACAACCCTTGGCAGCAGGCTATAGGGCTATAATATGCAGCAGTACCATACCAAACAAATGTAGTGAGGCAGTGAGAATAAGACAATCAACCCGTACTGCTTGCCATCTTCAAACGAAAACTTTTTTATATCTTTCTCTCTGTTACCTGTTACCTCGTACTTCACATCTACAGGACCTTGCCTGCCTGCCTGCCTCACTATTCCTACTCTGCCAAAGCTGTCTGCGTGCTTTTCTTCTCCTCATTTTCTGACATTCTCCACAACAGGACTTTTTTGTGTGCAGACTGTAAAGCTTTAGGAACTCATATTTAGAGTGTCAGGCCCTCATTACCAGTGGCCCAGATAAACAACTGCTGCTCAGGAATAGGAGTTTCAAGCTATGCGAATGTTACCTGACTCGGTAATTAATGGATGAAATAAAGTTTGCATCTCCTCTTAAATTTCTGCTGGTCAAACGTGCCGAAATTTAACTGGGGAAAAGAAAGTGGATTTGGTATAACAAGCAACAATATTCGCATACTGTTCTCTCCATGTATTTTTTGTTACTTACACAACAGGATATTTGTCTGTATTATTTAGTCATTTGTATTATCCTGCCGCAAAAATGGCATGCTCAATAATGTGAAAACAGTGCTTTGTGAAGCGCAAGAGACATCATTAATGCCGAAAAATTAATTATAACCTATCAGGAGGCTCCAGCAGAAGAACTCCCAACAGGGGTACAGATTCCATACAAGATTTGTGAGAACCAGTGACAATGAACACATCTTAACTTCTTTGCCCAGGAGGCCAAGTCATAAAAGTTAACACGTGTAGATTTACTTCATGTAAATTTACTTTTACACTTTTGGCAATTCACCATTTACCAGAGAGAAATTACTCAAAAGAGTTGACTTTCAGTAAAAAAAAGTCAAATATGACTAAATTTACTACTAGCAGTCACTTCATAACCATATTTGATATTCCACACACTTGGCAGAGACCTCCGCAAACAAGGTAGAGATTTCCCTATGGTAAAGTACAGAAAACGTTTTAAAGTATACTAAGCTTTAAAAAATGAGAAAACATATTTTTAGGTTAAATAATACTACTTGGTTTGATATTTTTATTTTAAATGTAGAACAAGGTAAAACATCTTACAGCATTAATAACTTAACTTTAAATTAAACATTTAATCATTATAAATAGTTAATGAAAAGAGGTTTTCTGAAATTTAAATAAAAAGACATTCACAACTGTATTAAAATTATTAAAAGTGATGTATAAACTTAAATAAAAGTTTTTTTTTATTTTTGGCAAATGTTAATGTTTCACTAATAAACTATTTAAAAATAATAATAAAATATGAGTTAACAACAATATTAGTATTAAGTAAAATGTATTTATATTTTTGATTAGTTTAAATTACTTAATTTATTTTAACATAATTTCCTGTGCGGTTTCTTTTTAAGTCCCTGGTTCCATTATTTTCTATGGGTAGTATTGCAGTATCAATGATTGGCCGTGTGTTGCTGGATAAACAGGAAATACTTTGACATACCATCTCCTTCAGGTAGTGGGCACCAAATGAATGCCTTCACTATCATGTGGTTCATGACTGCTCAATGTGAAAGACATAGTGAACTTAAACACCTTACGATCGAGCCTCTATAAAAAAACTCTTTGCGATTCCACAGCATGTCTCCAATGCCCAAATCAGGTTCAAGTTCGGCCTGCACCACCAGGGCCCAGTAAGGAATGGGGCCTTAGTTTAATTAAATTGGAGGCTGAGGTCAGCCGAAGTAAACTCCTCTCACATCAGTACAGTTTAGAAATAGAAAAACAGGCCCCAAAAAAGAAGTTACTGTTCCCCGTAATACAATAATCAATGAAAGCACTGCAATTAGAGTAAGCATGGCACACCCCCATGGACCACGCTACTTTCAAATGACTCACCAACAGCGCAGCCAAGGTCCTATCACACATCATCGATAAGGCTGTACTGGTGAGCCAACTGCATGCTTGGGAAGTCATGCCAGCATACCAGGCCTGGGACCCCCAGTTCTACCTGTCCTCTCACTTCTCTGAGGCACAGGAAACATGACCTGATGCTTATCCGCTTTGGCCTTTCTCCATCCAAGGACCTTGTGCACCCCTGGAAGCTGTCTTTGCCTACCAATCAGTGCCGAACATGGGGATATACCAATGAAATGCTTTATCATCTACTATTCATGTGTCTGGCCAGGCAAAAGCTCTTACGTCCATCCTTGCAAATCAGATTATGTCGTCCAGCTGTAATAGCATTACTGAGAGGGGACCTAGTGCAACTATCATGCAAAGCTGTGAAGGTCCTTAATCTTGCCTCTAATAAGCTGGCAGAGCACAGAACCTAATCTGAGATGTTTCCCTACCTTGATTGGCCATCAGAAGGCCCTCTCAGCACTACCCCAACCTCACCTAGAAGTAACAGGCCTGCAAACATTGGATTTTCTAGGTTTCCCTAGTCAGCCACCGAGATGCTGGAAGAGCTCAGCATCTAAAATGATGTGGTCTCCAAACTTGATCTACCTTCCAAGAGCCTCTTTTAGCAGACCTTTAACTGAGTTTTGGCAGCAACTCAGCCTAATATCAACCAGACTTTGAGATGGCATTGCCAAATTTCTGGATTGGATGGTACCATCACATTAATGCACCAGCACTGTACACTTTACTCCCCTGGTCTGGTGTCTAAATCCAGGTTTTAATCCTTTATTGAAGAAGGATCGAGGTCCTCATTTTTTAATTATTGTTAGCCCATATACGTGAATGAATGCCTCATTTTATACTATGGTACAGAGATGTGCAGTCATGCAAGGCGACCAAGTTATAGTTGCTCAGGTCTTGCCTCTACATTTAATGCCTCATACAAGTTTTATATTTTTATTGATTGTTTATGTATATTTGAAACATTTTAATTAGTCTTTAAATAAAGAACTCCTAGAATTACTAGAATTACTAGAATTACTCCAGATCTGAGCTGGAAAACATGTACTATTGTTTTGGATCCGCTTTGGCTATAGTGACTACAGAAGGACAGTATGTGTATAGCAATGGGCGTACTCTTTCGTGGTGGGTGCATGTTCTTTTCTAAGCCCTTCCCTCACTCTCCCTCAGTCCCTCTTTACTCCTCCCTTAATCCTTCTGTAGTAAGTATTCCCCATTTTCTAGACACTCCCCGTCACTCACACATTCACTAATGCAATGTATGCCTATATGTGCAGGAATCTCCGCAGTTGGGATGGAGATCTCTGTACTTAAAAGATAGGAGAAGCTCAGGTGGAGACCTCTGCCTGTAGGTTTGTGGATAGCCTTTTGTAGTACGTTAGTTCTCTTGTAGTACTAATTAATGTACTACAAAATGTAGTTTGCAAATAGGACCTTTTGTGTCCGTTTATATCCTGAAACTCTAGCAGCGGTCCCGCTCTCTGGGATCTACATTGGGCACTCCTACCTTAGCACTAAGCAGTCCCAGCACTGTAAAAGTGATACCCGAGAATGATGTACTAGGTTGTCACATTTCCTTGTAATAAGAAATAGTTGCAATGCTACGCCATGTGGAATTAAAGTCAGAATGTGCAGGTGTTCCACTGCTGTGGAATGTTCCACCCATAGAATGCAAAATATTCTATAGTGGTTTGAAACTGTTTGATTGTCCTGCGGCAAAGGAAATGGATGGGTGTACTACATTAAAATGTTTGGTAGGGTATTCTGGCCATTTGACCCACCACCACTTCGAATATAATAGTGTGCAAGTTTATAGGGGTTAATGAAGATTATTGATTACAAACGTGTTATCTCCATTCAGTAATAACCAGACGATTTCATGAACTATGCAGAGAAGACTGCACTCCAAAAAAAAAAAAAAAAATCACTGACAAAGGTTTAGACCCCTAAATATATATCAAGGTGGGGGTGACTGGAGTCCATTAAGATGATGGTCGACCCACATTTCAATTTCCTTACTACTATGTTCCTTCTGCACCTGCTGAGGGGCTTATTCAGGTCGGTTGAGCAAGCATCTCACTTAAAAAGCTCAAAATACGTGAACCTCTTGTGAGGGGCGGGAGATTTTTGCAAATGTCAAATCTCTTTTCTAGCAAGACATGGTATATGGTGAATTTCAGGCGAGATATCTAAATTAGAAATCATTATCTTTTAAACCCTTTACTCTTTGGCTATTCTCAAGATGCTAAGATTCAAGGTCTCCCTACTCCTGCAATTTAAGAGACAAAGCTTTGGGACTAAAGTACCCTCACAAAAAAAGTGATGCATACTTATAGAAGGTGAATCCTCCTTAAATGCCCATACCTCATCAATACAATTAAATCTACCCACTCCACCTTAATAGACACAGCTTGACATTATAAATACTTCCTCTTGGAAGGTATTAAGTTTTGGCCTAGGGAGCGATCCCTCATATTCTGTTTTCTTCTCCCAATATTCCTTTTTAACTCTTCTAGTTTCTCTTTCCTTCACCTATGTCTCTTTTATTCGCCTTTCTCTGCCCAGGTTTTTATGACTGACTTTCTAATTAAGCTAAACACTATTGCACCAGCAATAAAAAATCTATGTCTAGAACTAGCTAACACAGCATCCTATGATTACACTACCCCACACCCTAATTTTTTCCCTCTCACTTTTGCTTATGTTATTGTGATGACCGATACCTTGCATTTTGACCTTATAATGGTTTTAAAGTTACTAGGACGTTTTAAGATTAAAAAAGACTTGCAATGATACAATACCATAAACTGCAGTCTTTTTTCTGTATTTTTTCTTCAGATCTGCTATCAGATAAGCTGCTAGTCACCTCCTGTGAGAATGTGCTGTAATTGTGTTGTTTTCGTCGTGCAGCGCCCAGCAGCTTTCTGCTGGAAAGGCGCCACGTTTCCGCATTACATCCAGTTTATAGGAGAGCATCTTCTTTGCATTCTAAACATGAGCATTTCCTGACTGTTTATCAGGCCAGCAGTGACAGTCAACACAATGTTCCCGAACAGCTCCATTCTCAAATTAGGATCCAGTTTATGTAAATAATACCTCTAAAATATACATATCACGATGGAATGCCAGGATACCTACTCATCATCTCTTTATACCCTTGTAAATTATGCTGGCTGGGCTGAATGGTATTAAAAATAAATACATTTTATAGGGGTCATAAAGTTTACTGTATTGATTTTATGCCAGAGTTTGTGCAAGCTAAGAGCGGTTTTAAGGATGTATGTACAATTTATGCAGCACGTTAGTGAAAATCATTATTTATTCTACAAAAAAAGCTTTTTCATCGTCTCGCCCTACTTTCTCAACCTTTATCTAGTCTGCCTTCCGATTTTTTCGTTCAAATAAGTATTCGGTTCAAGCACAAGAAAGAGGCAGCCAGGAAAAACACAGAACACATTGAGGAGAAACACCATAATGCATTGTTTTCCCCCCTCCTAGGTCTGGACAAGAGACAACTTTAGTTATCTCACAGGGGCGTTGCCCTGCCCAAAAAAATGCCCCGAGAGCGGAAAAATAAAATGGTATTAAACTTTGTTTATTGCCATTCTAATTTTCAGCACCCTGTCCTGAACCCAGTGGCAGGACAAGGCGGGGCAATTGCTGCCGAGTGGCAGCAGGGAGCTGTGCACTTGTTTAGCAACTGCCAGCCTGACATGCACCCTTTAAACTTCTCTAACCCAGCTGTCTTAAGACATCTGGACTAGAGAAAGCACAGGGATCTAGTGCTCTGGTGAGCGGTGAGAGAGGCCGCTCCAACCAATCTTGACTCTGGTTTCATGCTAATTATCAGAATGAAACCAGCATCAGGATTGACGTGTGCAGTTTCCTGGGTCCCGTGACCATTGCGTGTTGGAGCTGGAAAAGAAGATCGTCATCCTGTAAGTGCCTTCCTTTTTTAACATTTTATTCTTATTGTGTCCCTCCTCTTACCCCAGCATTGTAAATATAAACCAGCCACCACTGCTCACCAGCCTAATGTATTAAAATAAATCATAATATACATACATAAATAGGCTTGACGTCAGCCCTTTTCATCCATTCAAAGGTTCAAGTAGCAATCACATTTTGATTCTGAACACATGGGACAAAGGGAGTCCCACTTCATCCTTTGGCTATCTTGCACTGTGAGTGACAGCATTTTTTGTCACATGTGCACTTCTGTCTGAAAGGTGTGGCAAATGTGTGTGAATATTTTAGAAGTTTTTATTTAAGAAATAAGTAAATACGATTAAAAACACTGCAAGCTTGCCAACACCAAATTGGTTTTGCATATGCTTGTTTTGCTTTATTTCTTTAGTAGAATTAATAGGAAGCAAACCATGTTAGATTCGAAATGTGTACAGTGAAACATGATTGATTCAACAGTATCAACAAATGCAAGAGTCTTTGCATGTGGCAACTGTGGGGATCCTACCAACGTTTCTTCCACCTGATACATTTTGTTGCAAAATATTTGGTTAGATTCTTTCTGAAGAAGAATGTGTTGGACCTGGCCCTTTTTGCAGGGTTATCCCCAGATATTTTTCCCTTGACTACCTATTTTTCTCAACCTCTTTTTGTTGGTTCTAGGACTCTGGGACACTTTAGCACTGCTGAACAGTGCTAAAGCGCATATGCTCGCTGTGTAAATTGTGATTATGATTGGTTATTCATGATTGGCATATCTGATTTATGAGTAATCCCTATTATAGTGCACCATGTGTGCCCAGGGACTGTAAATAAAATGCTACTAGTGGGCCTGCAGCACTGATTGTGCCACCCACATGAGTAGCCCTGTACACGTCTCCGGCCTGCTACTGCAGTATCTGTCTGTGCCATTTTTATTGCCAGTTCGACCTGGCCAGTGCCCCCACTTGTTAGGCCCATATCGTCCCCTTTACTACATGAAAGTCACTCCTAAGGGAGGCCCAAGGCAGACCTATGGGCAGGGTGCAGTGTATTTGAAAGATAAGACATGTGCTGAGGTGCTTTACATGTGATAGTGAAATTCCACCAAATTCGTTTTTTACTATTGCAAGGCCTATCTTTTCCAAAGTTTAACATAGGGATTGCCTTGAAATATCTTTTAAGTGTAATTTCCCATTAGAAGCAGATAGAGATGTGAAGTTTGGATTCTCTGAACTCACAATCTAAAAATACATCTTTTGGTGAAGTTGTTTTTTAAATAGTAATTTTGAAAATGCCACTTTTAGAAAGTGGGCAGTTTCTTGCTAAACCCTTCTGTGCCTCTGCCCAGTTGTGGAATACTTGCCCGGGTCAGGATGACAGTTGGGCTGGTTGTGAATTCGCTCTAGACCAGTGCTTAATTTGACCCAGTGGTTTCTAGTGCAGGGCACCAGCACTTATTTTTGAGGGCTGGCACTTACGTTTCTGCATCAGGCATTTACTGTGAGCTAAAGACACATATGGGAAACATGGAGGAAGAGAAAAATGAAAAAGCGTCACAGAGGGAGAAAGCAGAATGCTGCAAGAGTGAGCTGAAAGGGCATGGAGTGGCTGGAAATGGATTAGAGGCCCGAGATGGCTCGCAATTTAAATGCAGCAGCCGCATGTTTCAAATGTGAGCTTTGGGCACTGGCACGTGTTTATTTACAATTCGAAAACTGCGCTACACAGTCACACAAAGGAAGCTGAGGTGTGCCCTGCACATCCTGATTGGTCTTCCTGGTCTAGAGTGCTGGGAGAAGCTTGCACTTGCACCGGAATCGGACTGTGCCTGTCCATACACAATGCAGTCTCCAAACCTCTTGAGTGTGTCTGGGACCAGGGCAGGAAAGGCAGGGTCCGGTGCACTACAAAGACTTTCCTTTGAAATTGGCCTACTTCAAAGGCAGAAATGAATAAAAGTATTGGACCAAAACCCCAGACTTTGAGAACACTTCTGGATTAAGAGGAGACTCTGCTAAGAAGAAGAGCTGAAGAGCTGTGAGGGTGAGTACTGCCCCTTTGCTGTGTGTGTTTTGTTGGATTGGCCTGCAGTTGCTGCTTCTGCTTTGGAGAGGACAAAGATTGGACTTTGCTATGCTTTCTACTTGTGAAGTTTCTCCAAAAGCTTGGACTGAGCTTCCCTCCTGTTAAGAAGTCTCAGGGACATTAAAGACTTCAACTACCAGCCTCTGGGTTTCCATGCTGAGGACCCTGATTCGCCAGGTGGTGCCCACTCCAGTTTCTGGGCCCTTGGGAGTGAAAGCTGGCATAAAAACAAGAAGAACCAGGAAAATCGGCTCTGGACGACTCCAGAACCGGCACAGCTGCATGACTCTGCACAACTGCCTGCACCTGAAGTCATGGTCCCCATGAAGTGCAGTGACCGACGCCGCAGGCCCGGTACCGATACAGCACCTTTGAAGTCCTGCAACATCATGAATTCCAATTGCTTGTCACTGACGGCCATGACACCAGACTCTGCCGCAGTGCCCGCGGCCCCATGGTGTGACCACGACCCTTTAAAGTCTCCTCATCGCGTTTTGACCTGCTGGACTCATTGACCCTGCTGGATTGTCAGGAACTGATGCATCGCTACCGCCACCGCCTCACCTCCACTGCCTCCGTACAGAACCAACACGTCACCTCTGCAAGGAACCAATGCCTCGCCTCCTGCAAGCAGCACTGAACCAATGCTGCACCGGCTCCAGCGACGCCTCAACTCCCTGACTCCATGGTACGTCTTTGACCCTGTCTCGGTTCTAAGGCACTGTACCTGGGGGTCTGTGTGACTCCGTGACTTGCGCTGCACTTCCTCACGAGTAGAGTCGGACTGTTTGGAACGACTCCGTCATGACACCGTGATAAGCAGCAGTTGGAATTGTTGTGCTTTTAAGTGCTTTATTGGTATTTAATATTTAAAAATTCACATTTTTGCTTGTGTGTGTTGGATTTTTGTTGTTTTTATCTTGTTTTACTTAGGTAAATATTGTCTATTTGTCTAAATAGGTGTGATGTCCATCTGTAGTGTTTTCACTGTGGTACTTTGTGTGTGGGTACAAACACTTTAGATATTGAATCTGAGATAAGTCTGACTGCTCGTGCCAAGCTACCAAGGGGGTGAGCAGGGGTTATTTTAGGAGTGTGACTCCCTTACCCTGACTAGAGTGGCATTTCTAATGTTGGTGATCAATGGTGAGGATAGTACTCGTGCTTATACCTTGACATATAGTGATTGGTGTACACTACTGTCTTATTGTGGACCATTACGCAACCATACTGTTTTCCCCTTATGTGTTCTCTGGTGTCCTCCTGGATTTATTGTTGATACTTGGGACTCTGGTTAGTGGTTACACCTGTGAGGCCTTGGTAGAATGGAAATCAACTTCTGGCACCTGTACATCTATACAACGAGGGAGCTAAACATTTTATCCAAGGATAGGGGATTGGCTGTGAAGAGAAGGTCTACAAGGGAGGATCTTGAGGCAGTCCTGTTTTGTTATGAGCTAAAACGCTGGCAGGCAACACTACCAGATGATTCTGAGGAGGAGGACTACTTTGAAATTGAAGGCAGTGGCCCTGAGAGGGAAACAGAGAAAGAGGGTTGGCTTTTAGCTCATGAGCAGAGGCTGAGAGAGCTGGATGAAGAGCTTGAGAGAGAGCTGAGGCTGAGAGAGCCATGGCCAAGGAAAAAATAAATGTTTGTAGCTCATAAACTGAGCCTTGGAGAGCTGAAGTCGGAAACCATGAGGGCTGAGTCCAGTTCAGATGGTGGAGGCAAAGGTCTTATGTCCAGTACTGTGGGAGAAGTGCACATGACCAGAGATGTGGTAACCAACTTGAAGGAGGGGGATGATATACACCAGGAGGTTCAGGTTTATGAGGTAGCTTCAGTGGTGCGGGGGGCCCCTGAGATAGATTGCGGAACTGGCACAGGGAGTCATATTCCTAGTGGTGGGATTGACACTCCTTTGGCTCTAGGTGAGAGTGACAGGTTCCCCAGTGGTAGACAACCTGATAGTGAAGTATGGAGACATTCCAGAAGAGTGTGGGTTGAGTGTCAGGGGCAGTCAGATACGGTATCACCGGTCTCAGGAGCATGATGCAGGGTACTATTTCAAGGCACTTGATGGTGAGGTGGAGGGTAGTTTGCCTAACACATTTGAGGGACTGTGTAGTGTGATTGCTGGAGAGCATATGTTCAGTCCCTGTTTTCCAGAGCTACGGCAACCCCAGGTGGAGTGTGAGTTCTTTGACCTCAGGGAACTTGCACTGGAGGCAGAGATCTGAGTGAGTACCAGAGAGTCTGTAGAAGCATTTGTGGGTGCTCCTGAAGGGAGTGGCTCAGGTTTTTCCCAACCAAGGGAGATGAGTGAGATTTGCAGTGACCCAGGTAGGTTCCAGTGTAGTGGGATGGGTGAGGGGTTCCATGTCCTGTCTCAGAACAGAGGGAATTGGGTGGGCAGAGGCCCAGGTTGTCTGAGACAAAGTCCCAGAGCCTGGAGGGTTCCACAAGGGAACACCAGGGGGAGCCTAGCCTGTACCAGGAGACCATCTGCTGAGGCAGATCCCATAGTGTTGGGATAACGTGTGGGGGGTGGCTGTAGCAAGCGTCTCACCAGTTCTGGTGTTTGGCAGTCCCACTGCTGGTGGGAGGGTGCAGAAGTTCAGAGAAAGGGGTGAGGGGGAAGACAGTCCCCACTGGAAAGACCAGGGAGTCAGGGGTTGCCAGCTCCGAGGTCAGAGCATTCCAAGTAAGGTCACTTCTGGCATAGGGGGAACCCCTGGTAAGGCCACTTCTGCCCTAGGGGCCTTCATGCACTGTCAGATGGACAGAAGGCTGGAGACCTGTGCCAGGCAAACTCTTACTCAACACATGAGGAATGTGCTTACTTTGGGGTGTAGGTTTCCTCCCTTGGAAGTCCTGACTTGCCAGGCACAGGTCCAGCTTCAGGGTACAGACCCTAGTTTGGAGCGCCAGGTTCTGAGTGGTCCCCCTTGACCTCAAGGGAGAAGCGACTGCTAATAATGTCCCTACTGTACTGTCTTCTGGGGGTTCCACTCTGGATGGGAGGGGGCAGAGCCCCAGAGGGAGGAAAGGGGGAGGGAAGCCTCGTCCCTAATTTATGTCCAGTCTAAGGGTACATGCCCTGGGCTGGGGGAGCAGTGTCAGGGTGCATCCCTCACCTTGTGGGAGGGACAGTGGACAAAGGGTGTCAGGCACCTGGGGCTATCGCCCCCCCACTCTCAGAAGTCACAGTAGTTAGAGAGCCCTTAAAGGCCTAGGTCCTGGCTCTCATCGCTGACAGCTGTCAGTGGCCACTCTGGATTGCTGTCTTGGTGGACAGGGTTACTTCTGGGGGGGCACTAGTCACTAGACACACCCAAGGGTGGAGTGTGTCACCCCACTGTTGGCCATGGTGGTACTGTTGGCCCACTGGGATACATCTGTGAGCAAAGTAAGGGTAGGTGCTGCACATATAGTATCTGCAGATGAGGAGAGGGGTGCCCCCTGGCTTAGCTTAGTGGGCCCTGAGAGTATGGTCAGAGGGATCCAGCTGCATTCAGAAAGGGTTAGAGCAGGAATGTGACCCTGCGTTGCGGGCCAGGGCCCATGTTCTATCGCTCCAATCAGGGAAGTCCATCACGGTATTGTCGTAGTTGGACTCTCACTCCTGTCACTCCCAAAACAAGTCACAACTGTCTGCCCAACTTTCCCGGCTCACAAGCAGTATCTAACCAAAACTCAGACAGTAAAGGTGATTTGTGGCAGCCTTACACATGGACTCTAGACGCAACTCTAGTCGTGGTGGAATGGAAGTTACCTTTTTCTATCGTTAGCAATAAGGGGGTCATTCTGACCCTGGCGGTCCATGACCGCCATGGCGGAGGGCGGCGGAAGCACTGCCAACAGGCTGGCGCTGCTTCCTGGGCTATTCTGACCGCGGCGGTAAAGCCGTGGTCAGAAAAGGGGAACCAGCGGTTTCCCGCCGGTTTTCCCCTGGCCCAGGGAATCCGCCATGGGGATTCCGACCCCCTTCCCGCCAGCCTGTTTCATGCGGTGTCTACCGCCAGAACCAGGATGGCGGCAACGGGTGTCGTGGGGCCCCTGGGGCCCCACAAAGATTTTCACTGTCTGCTTTGCAGACAGTGAAAATCGCGACGGGTGCCACTGCACCCGTCGCACCCCTGCAACTCCGTCGGCTCCATTCCGAGCCGGCTTCCTCGTTGCAGGGGCTTTCCCGCTGGGCCGGCGGGCGGCCTTTTGGTGGTCGCCCGCCGGCCCAGCGGGAAAGTTGGAATGACCGCCGCGGTCTTTTGACCGCGGTGCGGTCATTCGGCGGTAACCGCATGGCGGGCGGCGACCGCCGCCCGCCGCGGTCAGAATGACCGCCTAAGTCTCATACACACATTGGCAATGAAGGCGATGCAGGAGAGTTTTCAGTATATTTATTGAAAAGACTGCAATCTACAGTAAAAGGCATGAATTGCAATGATTAGGTTAATGAGCAATAACAAAGCAAAATAGTGAAGATGAGTGATGGGAATATGAAAATCCCCACCATATTGCAATAAACATAAGATATGAAATCCCTAACAAAGACTGACTAATCTGTACCCTAGCGAGAGCTAGGTGTGATAAACCCCAATATGCCAGTACCATGTCCACAAGAAGTGCCCCCCAAACCTTGTTACCTTGGAATGGGGTGTCTAGGCCAGACTCAGTGAAGATACAAAGGTTGACTTCTGCAACAAGATGAATTGCAGCATAGATGACATCTGGAAGGAACCCTTCTAATGACCTTCTCCGTGTGAGGTCTGTTTATACGGCTCATGTAGGATCCCTGACGCATGTATGTACCTAAACAACTGATAATGTGGCAGACTTGTGTTGGAAATTACATAAACAATCCCTAACAAGCGTGCCTTATGTTCCTCTCAAACGTAAATGAGTAAGGGACATGATGACATTACCTACACACATCATTGATAATGATTCCTTCTCAGTTTCTCACTGATAAGCAAAAGCAAAACATTTCCTATAAAATGTAGACAGCTGCAAATTGCTAAAATAAATAATGAAATAAATGGAATAAAACAGAGCATGCTAAATAGGCCCGCAGCACCTATTGTGCCACCCGTATGAGTAGCCCTGTGAACATGTCTCAGACCTGCCACTGCAGTGTCTGTGTGTGGAGTGTTTACTGCCAGTTCGACCTGGCAAGTGCTCCCACTTGCCAGACCCATACCAACCCTTTTACTACATGTAAGTCACCCCTAAGGTAGGCCCAAGGCAGCCCCATGGGTGGGGTGCAGTGTATTTAAAAGGTAGGGTATGAGCTGAGATGTGTTACATGTCCTAATAGTGAAATATTGCCAAATCTCGTTTTTGCTATTGTAAAGCCTATCTCTTCCATAGGTTAACATGGGGATTGCCTTGAAATATCTTTTAAGTGTGATTTCCCATTGGAAGCAGACAGAAATATTAAGTTTAGGGGTCTGTGAACTCACAATTTAAAAAGACATATTTTGGTGAAGTTGGTTTTTAAATTGTAAGTTTGAAAATGCCCTGTGGGCATTTTCTTGCTTAACCATTCTGTGCCTCTGCCTGGTTGTGGAATACGCATATGGGTCGGAATGACAGTTGAGATGTTTGTGAATTCGCTCTAGACAGTCACACAAAGGGGGCTAAGTTGTGTCCTGCATATCCTGACTGGTCTTCCTTAGATAGAGTGGTGGGGGAACCTCACACTTGCACCTGAATAGGGCTGTGCCTGTCCTTAAGCAATGCAGTCTTCAACCCCTTAGAGTGTGTCTGGGACCAGATGCAGGAAAGGCTGGGTCTTGTGCACAACAAAGACTTTCCTTTGAAGTTTGCCTACTTCAAAGGCAGAAATTAGTATAAATATTGGACCTAAAAGCCTAGACTTTCAGAACACTTCTGGATCAAGGGGAGACTCTTCCAAGGAGAAGAGCTGAAGAGCTGTGAGAAACAGTACTGCCCTTTTGCTGTGTGTGCTTTGCAGTGTAGGCCTGCAGTTCCTGCTTCTGCTTTGGAGAGGACAAAGACTGGACTTTGCTGTGCATTCTACTTGTGAAGTTTCTCCAAGGGCTTGGACTGAGCTTACCTCGTGTTAAGAAGACTCAGGGACAGATTGTGCTCTCTCAAGTTCCTGGGCCCTTGGGAGTGAAAGCTGGTAAAGCTGGTATAAAAACAAGAGGAACCAGGCACATCGACTCCGGTCAACTCCAGAACTGGTGCACTGTTCAAATCTGCACCGCTGGCTGCACCTGAAACCATGGTCCCGGGTGAAGTGCAAAAACTGCAACTGACGCTGCAGGCCCGGCGCCGCTGGTTCAACGCCAGCGCAATACCTCTGAAGTCCTGCGACATTGTGAGTCCTGAGTGCCGTACCACTGATGTCCATGACACCCGGCTCTGCGCTGCACCTGTGGCTACGTGGTGTGACTGCAACCCTGTGAAGTTGCTTCCTCGTCTCTTGACCCGTTGGACTCAGTGGACTCACCTCCACTTCCTCTGTGGGGAGCCAACGCCTCATCTCCATAAGGATCTAACGCCTCACCGCCTGCGTAGCAGCACTGATCAGACGCTGCACCGGCTCCAGCGACCCCTCTCCTCCCCAACTCTGTGGTACGTCTTTGACTCTGCCTCATTTCTAAGGCACTGTACCTGGGGTTTGCGCACTCTGTGAATGGCACCACACTCCTTCGTGAGTGGCGTTGGACTGGTCTGAAAGACTCCGTCACAACGCCATGATAAGCAGCAGTTGGAATTATTGTGTTTCTAAGCACTTTATTGGGATTTAATCTTTAAAAATTCCTATATACATATCTTTGCTTGTGTATATTGAATTTTTGTTGTTATAGTCTTGTTTTGCTTCGATAAATATTGGCTATGTTTCTAAACTGGTGTGATGTTCATTTGTAGTGTTTTCACTGTGTTACTGTGTGTGTAGGTGCACACACTTTATACATTCCTTCTGAGTAAAGGCTGTTTGCTCATGCAAGGCTGCCGAAGTGATGAGCAGGGGTTATTTTAGGAGTATGACTCCCTCACTATGACTAGAGTGAGGACCCCTACTTGGAAAGGGTGTAAACTGACTGCCAACTTGAAACTGCCATTTCTATAAGAATGACTTTGCCAAACTGGTCAAAGTAGGAACTCAACACACTCATGTCTGTAGGGCACTCTGCAACACGTTTACTGAACGTCCGTAATCTAGGTGTCACCTTCTGTCTTGCATGTGTTTTGTCCAACAAGCCAAGTGTATCATGAGGACAACGTTTCACCACTTGTGTCCCTAACAGTAGATCCAACCCTTCCTAGCCTTTGAGGACCACAAAATATCATGCCTTTCCAAGTGGTGATAATGTCCTGTTTTAGCCATTAAAATACAGTGATTGGGCTCCCCATCAAAATCATCTCCAAATGGCAAAGCAACTAAAATTATTTTGCCAACTTCATCTTCGGACCAAAGTGCTATGATCAGCTCAATAACCTAAAACTATACCAGAGGTAACTAGGGACTGAAGACTTGAAGTCAGGATCCCTAAAGTTGTTGTGATGCATGAATATGAGAAACCAGAGATACAGTGATGGATTACTGCACATTCACTAAACTGTGTGAAGCTATTAAGAACGATGAAAACGAACCCATCCTGTACTGCTCACAGATTTATGTCTGTTAACCACAGACATTCTCGACTACATTTTACTGTCCTTCCACCTCCTCAGTGCACTTGGAAGTGCTCTTTAGACAATGCCTGGCACTGTAAAAAAAATAAAACATAGTATCAAATAATAAATGCAAATTTTAAAACACAAGAGCCTGGTGGCAGTTGGCATTGTTTTCAGTATGAATGAATCTCGTTTGTTTAACTGATTATTATATAGTATGGTAACAGAATGACATTGTCACAATATTGTCTAGCATAATTGTTGTGTCATAGGTAACATCTATCAAACTATCACCCTATTGGAGTTAATATTAGAACATCTACACCAACGAGGACAATATTTTTGTAAACGGTATTGAGAACAGGTCATGCGGTATATGTGTATATATTAATCTGAAATACAACCCTCCATTGATGGGAATTAATGCCCTATTATTCTTCCAATCTTGACTCTTGTTAGGTATAGCCATCAAGAATTAACATGTAAAACAATAGAGAAAAAAGGTAGCCAGTAAAAGAGGATACAATTAGGGCAATCACAATCCAAGCTAGAGATATACTGGCTATGAGCAATATATCATCCTTTTTCGCTTGAGAACAATTAGAGGTAATGTAAAAAAAAAAATAAACAACATTAATACAAAAAAAAAAAACAGAAGGAAGAGGAGTGTGTACTGGATCAAGGTCACGATCAGAAGGTTTGCTGATTGCAGATGCAGAAGCTGCCAGGAAAAGAATGTACACTTGTTAGTAAGGAAAGACATGTCTTTAATGACCAAATATATCGGGGGTAATGCTCGGCTCCGCATTTTTAATAAAATTAGGTCTTTTTTTACACTATAAGCTTATGAAATCCACATTTTGAAATATTTTCTGGCACCTCTGTCAGAGTGGGCCCTAAAATTGGAAATGTAACTTCCAACTAAGGCCCATATTTACACTTTTTTAGCACCGCATTTGCGTCATTTTTTGACCCAAAAGCAGCGCAAACTTCCAAAATGCAATTGTATTTTGAAATTTTGCACCGATTTTGTGTCAAAAACCGACTTAAATTCAAAATACATTTAGGCCCTCATTATGACATTGGCAGTCCATCTCCGCCAAGCTGGCGGTGGCGGTACTGTGGGGGTCATTCTGACCCTGGCGGTCATGGACCGCCAGGGCCAACGACCGCGGGAGCACCGCCAACAGGCTGGCGGTGCTCCCATGTCCCGCCGGTTTCCCGCTGCCCTGGGGAATCCTCCATGGCGGCGCTGCAGGCAGCGCCGCCATGGGGATTCCGACCCCCTTACCGCCAGCCTGGTTCTGGCGGTTTTGACCGCCAGAACCTGGCTGGCGGTAACGGGTGTCGTGGGGCCCCTGGGGGACCCTGCAGTGCCCATGCCAATGGCATGGGCACTGCAGGGGCCCCCTAACAGGGCCCCACTAAGATTTTCAGTGTCTGCATAGCAGACTCTGAAAATCGCGACGGGTGCAACTGCACCCATCGCACCCTTCCCACTCCGCCGGCTCCATTCGGAGCCGGCTTCCTCGTGGGAAGGGGTTTCCCGCTGGGCGGGCGGGCGGCCTTCTGGCGGTCGCCCGCCCGCCCAGCGGGAAACTCAGAATAACCGCGGCAGTCTTTTGACCGCGCAGCGGTATTCTGGTGGTTCCCGTTTGGCTGGCGGCACCCGCCGCCAGCCAAACTCAGAATGACCCCCTGTGTGCTGTTGCACCGCCAGATTATGACCATGGCGGTAAACAGGCTGAAAAGCAGACAGTTCACTGCCTGTACTGCCAGGGTGGTCGGACCGCCGGGGCGAAGCTGGACCACCTTCGCTCGGGCAGTCCACCATAGACCGGCGATGGTATTTGGAGCTTTCCACCAGGGATTTCCTGGCGGCAACCCCGCCATGAAATCCCTGGAGGAAAGGATACCGGCGACAGGAATTTACATTCCTGTTGCCAGTATGCGACTCCCACCAGCCCCCCAACACAGCCAAGGTCCCCCCTAAGCCAGTAGGGACCCCCTAACCCCTGTAGAGACCCCCACCCCATCCAAGCATGCACACACCACACATGCACACACATGCAAACATGCATTCACGCACTCATACAGACACACACTTACACTCGCACACAACCCCACCCCCGCATCCATTCAAGCACTCACACACACACTCACAATCACACACATACATGCACACAAACACCCCCCCTCCAATCACACAAACGCACACCCCCATGCACGCACACACCACTCATCACCCCCTCCCCTATCGGACAGGCACTTACCATTCCTCAGTGGTCATTCGGAAGGGGACGGGATCCTTGGGGCCTGCTCTGCCGCCAGTGCCCCATCACCACAACACCGCCAAGCCTATTACCAGCCTCCACTGCACCGCCGACCGCCATTATGGCTGCTGGCTGTTCTATGCCCAAATTCTGGCGGAGAGACGCCAGCAGTCATAATCCGCCATCCCTGGTGGTCTTGTGGCTGGCGGGACTTCGGTGGTCTACGTTGTGGATGACCAAAGTCATAATGAGGGCCTTAATCTATATAATTAAATATATTTTATTACTAAAATGGAATAAATAAGATTATGGGTTTTTAAAACGAAACCGGCAGGTGTCAGGAAGAGGTCAGGAAGAAGAAATGAGTTGGAGGGCATTCATACACTTTAAAATTGAACAGCACACAATTTAGGTTTCTGTTAAACAGAAGCACAAGGCTTACTAGTATAAGTGTTCCTTCACATTTGTAAAAAGCAATCCTAAAGAAAGAAATTGACTGGAATTAAGATTGAGAGCCCTTAAATTGAGAACTCTTCTGAATGAAATAAGACAAGCATAGTACATTTTGCTAAAATTGTTTAAAAAGAAAGTAGTGAACTATTTGGCCTATTTAAAGAAGAATTCATTGAACGCAAGATTACTAACTCAAAGAAATGAAAGGTCAGGTCGAAGATTACCATGACAAATAGCTCTTCTGACAGCAAAATAAAGGGAGTCCCCCCATATATTTTCCATCACTCTGTGCATTTTCTGAGATAACTCATCTACAACTGCTAACCATCCTAATAATGTTGCCTTGTGACCAGTGCTTAATTTGTGTTTCCTTAAAAGCCGGCGGCCGGTGCAATTAAACATTGGTTCTCCGAATGCCAATGCTGGTAATCTTTAATGCACCTCCAAGCACTCCATGCCCCTTTTCCTCTCTCTTGGATGTTCCTGCATTCTCCATTGCAGCAATTTTGTAATCCTTGTCTTTCTCCGTCTTCCTGATCTGTGTGTTCTTTTGCTGTTTTGCAAGGGTTACATATTGGATGTGGGTAAATAAGTGACGGGTCCCAGAATTAAGCACTGGTGTCTCCCACCGGCAACCACCAGCTCAAATTCAGCATGGCTTGTGACTCCTATTCCCCTTAAGACATTAGACCAGTTGAGAAATTGAATGAATTGAAGAAATAAGATCAAACATCCACCAGGGCACTGTGTTACCAAGGTTTCGAGTTTGCTTGGATGATTTGGCTTTTTCAGGTGGCCAAGAGACTTGAACATATTTAGCAGATTCCTGCAAAAGGACTAGGATTTGACAGGCAGACCTGAAAATCCCCAGAGTATTAGCTGCAGAGTGTAGGACAGAAGTAGATTATGATGTTTCCCAGCAGTCTTAGAAAGAAGATGAAGAAAATAAGGACAAAGGGGTTTATTACAACTTTGGAGGAGGTGTTAATTCGTCCCAAAAGTGACGGTAAAGTGACGGATATACCACCAGCCGTATTACGAGTCCATTATATCCTATGTAACTCGTAATACGACTGGTGGTATATCCGTCACTTTACCGTCACTTTTGGGATGGATTAACATCTCCTCCAAAGTTGTAATAACCCCCAAAGTGTGATGTTTCTACAGATAATTCCAGAACAGTTTAAAATCATTTAAGACCTCCCAAGAGGAGTTCTTATCACTAATGTTGCATACTGATACTACGCTCACTTGTGTAAGGCTTCTGGTTACCACCACAAATAAAAGAAAAGAATAATTGACCCCCTGAGACCAGTTCTGCAGCAATGAGTTTAACTGAATAACTTATGGATCTGGTTTCGACCATTAAAAGAACTGATATAGAGAATTTACTGAGTCATGAAGATATACTAAGGAAGGACCCTTATGTTAAGGCTGTGAAAATCTGAGTGACAGAGATTTAATTTGCTGTATGTACATAGCATTATAAATGCCATTCTTCTCCTGTACTGTGAATGACTGAAAGGTATTCTGCTTTCAGCAGAATGTTATTCTAAAGCCACAGTTCCAAAGCTTTTTGAATGATCCAATTGCTGTTGACCTGGTGCCTCTTCAGTGATTGTTGCACCTGTCTTCAGGCTAGTTGTAGAATTTAAGAAGGACTGTGAAACATTTTTGTAAAAAAAATATTGATAGCTTGAGAAGCGACCAGGAGTTCCCAGTAGGTCATGTGCAATATAGACTACTCCCGAGACTATATTTTGCCTAGAGAGAAATGGTTACATCTTGCTGCCCAGACTGTCCTTCTTGCATCTGACATAAAAACTACACCTCGGATTAAATCAAATTTTGACTTTTAGCTCAATGCACTTATGTGATCAAGCCAAAATGAGCCTCCTAGGTGCTTTCTGATCTAGAGAAATGTGTTGTGAGAAGGAAAGATCATATCTCAGATATTTTCCTTTATTCTTTGAAGCAGGGTTGAACTTCCCTACAGGGCACTCTGGCAATGCTAGAAGGGCTGGTCGGACAGGCCAATGAGATGGCTGGTACTTTGGTTGCTTTTGGGTATGTTTTATGGTCTAGTGGACCGGTTTTACTGATTTACTTGATATTACTACAAATAATACCTGAAGCAAGGACAAATAACTGTAGTCTTCTGCACCTTGCAAACACCTATGTAGAGGGTTTTTACAAGTTACTGCTCAAATGTGCACATGTGGGCCATTTGTTTAGCTATCTGATTCACTAAAGGTTGCCACTTTCATTTTAGTGCCGGGCCTATTTTCTATCACCATCTGATCCTGGTGTGAAGCATTCTGTAATGTGGAGCAGCTGGGCTTGTCAAGAGGTGGTCAGCAATCCAATCTGTCTTGCCAGCTCGCACAAACAAATGAAAGAAAATGAGAAAAAGCTTCCTGAATCTGTGACTTCATTTATTCTGTCTTCTGTCTTGCATTTGAAGAACGGCACTTTTGGTCTGTTGAATGGTGACTTTTCCCACATGATAAAAAATCCAGTTCCTGAAGAAGTGAAATTGCTGAATTTAGATGATTCTCCTGTGTTTCTGTATGTTGCCTCATAACCTGCACGCTAAGAGCGCATCAGAGCATGATTTGCAATCTTTTATCCGATGAATCTTTTTAAGTTGATTGAGACACAAAGGGAGTTAACAATAATGAACAGTTTAATTTTTCGTGAAGCCCATATGACCCCACAATAGGGACCAGAAAACCGTGATTGAAATTACGTGATTTATTTCCAATCAATAATAAATCCAACATATATACACGTTATGTAAATATTGAAAACATACAGAATTACAGCTGGCAAGCTGAAATACTGCAAAGGTTTTGGCTCAATAGGTTAAGATACAAAGCAATAACAGCCACTGCAATATAGAAACTGAGAATGAAGAATAGGTGTTCCATAAAGAAACTCCTTCTCTCTCTCCTAAACATGAAATAATTCTAAAATCATCTGATCAGTATTCTAAGTAGGAATGAGGATGGTTTAAAAGTCTTAAGGAAATTTGGAATTGCGAGAAGGTGTTAGCTTAGTGAAGACCTCAGTAGAAGTCTTCCCTAAAAGGAATAAGTGTTTAACTTAAAGTTCACACTTGCAAGAAAAGGAATCAGAGATGCCTGTGCCTCTTAAAAGCCAAAGGTAATCTGCCTTACTACTAACAGCATGAACATTAATTCAAATGAACAGAACCTTCAACATTAATGGTATCTTTCCCAACCAATCTGCTTCTTGTCTGTCTTGTGAAATTGCAACATCACCTAAATTTCTCATCCAACAGAACTCAGACAGCTACTGCAGCCTTGAAGATCCCCCATTCTTGGTACGCACTGAATAGGAGATTTCAGCTGTTCATTATGGGGGTTATTACAATTTTGGAGGAGGTGTTAATCCGTCCCAAAAGTGACGGTAAAGTGACGGAAATACCACCAGCCGTATTACGAGTTCCATAGGATATAATGGACTCATAATACGGCTGGTGGTATATCCGTCACTTTATCATCACTTTTGGGACGGATTAACACCTCCTCCAAAGTTGTAATAACCCCCTATGTCTTCACGTTTCTTGACAAGATTTTTCTTCTCAGGCCTTACTATCAGTGAAAATATTATGCAGAACTATACTTCTTTTCTCTAGCTGCTAAAGCCTTGAAACGCACCTGCAAAGAAAAAATTCTCTAGCCAAGCAAAAATGCATTTCAGAATTAAGGCCTTTAATCAAGCTAACTTTAACTGAACATTAAGGGGGTCATTCTGATCCTGGCGGTCTTGGACCGTCAGGGCAAGAATGACGGAAGCACCGCCAACAGGCTGGCGGTGCTTCATTTCCCATTCTGACCGCGGCGGTAAAGCCGCGGTCGCACCGCCGGGGTCGGCGGTGTCCTGCCGATTTTCCCCCAGCGGTGATAATCCGCCAGGGCAGCGCTGCAAGCAGCGCTGCCCTGGGGATTATGACCCCCTTATCGCCAGCCTGTTTCTGGCGGTTTACACTGCCAGGAAGAGGCTGGCGGTAAGGGGTGTCCTGGGGCCCCAGGGGGCCCCTGCACTGCCCATGCCACTGGCATGGGCAGTGCAGGGGCTCGCTAACAGGGCCCCGGCCTGCTTTTCACTGTCTGCATGGCAGACAGTGAAAAGCGCGACGGGTGCAACTGCACCCGTCGCATGGCCGCAACATCGCCAGCTCCATTAGGAGCCGGCTCCTGTGTTGCGGCCTCATTCCCGCTGGGCCGGCGGGCGCTAACATGGTTAGCGCCCGCCGGCCCAGTGGGAATGTTGGAATGGGGGCAGCGTTGTTTTGGCCGCATGGCGGCCGCTTGGCGGTTCCCGCCAAGGTTGGAATCACCACCTAAATGTGCATTTCAAATACATTGTTATATATGCACACATTCAACTTTCAAATCAAACGCAAACGTAAATACAAGAAGTACATTTTATTTCAACTGATGCAACAAAGTGTGAATTTAAAACATGAAAAATGAATACATGAAAGCAATTTAAATTTACATTAGCGAGCACGTCTATAAAGCTTTCAGTTTTTCATTGGTTAGACTTCATTAATACATTTATATGTTTTACTTTTAATGTGTTAATATTATTGAGCCACACAGTAAAGATAAAGCCAAATATAAATACCTATTTGTGCAATGATGATGTGCAAAAGATGCAGTCTAAATTACAGTGCTCCAATGCTCTCAAGAAGTTGCTTAAGATATTCAAAAAAGGTAACGGGTGAATGGATAAAGGTGACATTCCTATTGATGATGAAGAAATTTCCTCTGATCGAGAGATACAATCTCACTGTCAAATTCCTGTGACCGAGAGGGACAAGGGTGTACTATATTATCTATTTTCTTAAGGTATAATACATGTTTGATACATATTTAAACTATTTCTCTTTCTCTGTGACTTTAGAGCCTTAGAACCTTTTCGGTTGCAAATAAGCATGCTCTACATCAGATTTTTCAAAGAGCCTCTGGGCATCATGATTTATTAGAATTACCTTTTTTTCACAACGAAAACTGGACAATGCAATGTCTGGATTGGAGGGGAGTAAATGTATACATAAAAGACTTTGATAGTGCACAGGTATGTGAGTATATAGTTCCTGGTTGTGAAAGAACTTTGATATTCTGCCAATCTCTTTAACAGGGGAAAAAAGGGAATGGCTTCAGAACCGTAAGCATGGCTTGATGCTTCCCTGTTCTATTTGGTTTCTTGAACTGAAGCTTCTTGTTCATTTTTGGAAAATTGTGTCTTTGTTCTTGTCTCTTGCATTATGTCTCTCTATATGAACACCTGAAAAATGCTAGGCATCATGAACAAATACTAGAAGCATCTCGTAGAGCGACCCTTGGCTCAACCAGCCCTGCCAAAAAATCTTAAAGCCTAACTTAGAGACGAATTGTACCTTGTATAGAAAGGAAAATGCAAAGATGTATTTTCCTGCCCCCTCATCAAATTATTGCTGAATAAAAGTCCATTAGATTCTTATCCACTTCTATGGAAACTGATTCTCCCAGAATCTAATCTATTTTTATGGGCAAACATTTTCTAGAGTGCTGATTTTTACAGAAATAATTTAGTTTGTTAAGCCTGCCAGCCTTGGTGTAGAATTCCCCAAACCTTTTGCAGTCACCCACGTGTTTTCTGAATATCATTTTTTGTTGGAATTAGGACTCTTTGCACTTTACTGTTGCTAACCAGTGCTAATTTGCCTGTGCTCTCTCCCTAAAACATGGAACAATTGACCTGCAACTGATTGACAAGTTTAAATTAATTGTCAGATTCTAGTAAATGGTATGACATGTGCCCACAGCACGTAAATTAAAAGCTAATAGTAGGTCTGTAGCACTCACTGTCACCTACTTACATAGCACTCTAAAACATATCTAAGGCCTGCCACTACAGCCTGCAGTGCAGTTTTAAAACTGTCCCTTTGACCTGGTAAAATAGGTGTTTTGCCAGGCCTAACCATTTCTTTAAAAAAAACATATATCACCTTCATGGTAGGCACTATAAACCTCACATGGCAGGGTGTATTGTATTCAAAAAGTAGGACATATGTTTTCAAGTTTTACATGTCTTGATAGTGAAAAACTCCTAAATTTGTTTTCCAGTACGTCACTCACAGGGTTACCTTATTACACTTAGTGCTGACTTTTGATTGCGTACAGATAGGGATATCAAGTATGGACTCAAATGAATTGTAATTTAAATGCCTCTTTAATGGTAAAGTCATATTTGAAGTCACAATCCTGAAAATGCACTTTTAAAAGATTGGTATTTTCTTCTCCTAACCATTTGGTGCCTGCTGCCTATGTCCTTGGTTGAATGACTGTGAATAGCTCAGATTTGGCCTTTGTGTATTCGTCCCAGCCATTGAGACTAAGGGGTGTAGGCATTGGCAGGCCGAGCCATCATGCCAGAATTCGTGGGGCAGAGCTGTTCCCTGCCCCACACATATTTCAAAGGGCTGTCTCCAACATACTCACTCACAGGAACCTGACATCAGTCTTTTGTCATCCCATACTACTTGGAGCCTTGACCAAAGAAGGGGAGAGCTTTCCAGAACCATATGTGGAGGTAGCCAGCATGTCATCCTAACTTCAAAGGTTGGCACCAGGTGTAAATGTAGCACCTCATGAACCGCCTCTTTAGTACACTCCATGACTTGTGGACTATAGAAGAATGAGTGGCCTATTCCCCAGAAGAGTGCTCTGCTGCTTGAGGTGTTCCTTGTTCTTCAGAGGAATGCCCTACTGATACAAGAGTACTGCCTTGCTGTTTGAGGCCTGTCCTGTTCTCCAGAGGACTGTCCTGCTGCTTGAGGCCTGCCCTGCTCTCTGAATATTAAAACTGGACCTGCTCTCTTCATTACAGGCTAACCGCAGTGATTCCAGGGGTCAGTTGGCTGAACTACTGTTCTGAGCTACAGGGACACAACAAGCTCCAGGGGCCTCTCTGCATTTGCCCAGCTGACCTGATGCAACTGGACTGCCTGGACTTGCAAATGGACCTGCCTGAGCCTGCTGGCTTCTGCTAGAGTCAATCCCTGATTCCCAAGAGGTTCCTCCCCAGGTCTCTGACTCTTCGATGGCATCCCAGTGGACTCATCTTAAAGAAAAGGAGAAATCCGGCCATGTTCATGGCAAAATGTGGCCGCCTGCCCATGATGACCATCGTGCAGAGCTCTAGTGAACCTAATTCCTCACGCAAGATCGTCTGCCAGCGGCCACAGTCAACACGATAGCTGCACTTCGTGCCACCTTACAACAGCCTGCAGTGGCCACCAATGTGAAGCTCCAGCAATAATTGACCATAATACCAGACTGAATCTTCATGCTACAGTGACAAACATTGCAACGCCAGGCCGGCTCTTTACGCTACAGCAGCGATCATCAATGAAGCTCCACCTGCTCCTTAAGACCTCTTCCACCGCGAATAGAACTGTTTGGCCTGGACTTTGAGAAGATAACTTTTTTCAGCTGTACTAACCTGGTTCGTGGATCTGGCCCATGCGCCATCCTGGTTAAACTGAACTTGAGACTTTCCCAAGTCTAGAATGATCAAATGACCACAAGTGGCACTTTGGGCTTTCAGGCACTATAGTTACCCAAATTTTGAATTTGTGTATCTCTGGTTCTACTGATTGGATTGTTGTCATTCTAGTATTGTTTTATTTAACAAAACTTACTCTATTTTGCTAAATTGCCTTGAGATTTTTTTGTGTTGTGGTTTCACTTAATTAATCTTTGTGTGCTGCATAAATTCTTAACGCAGTACCTCTAAGTTAATCTTGACTGCTTTTGTGCCAAACTACCAGAGGGTTAAGAACAAGTTAATTTAGTGACTTTTGTGGTTCACCCTAACAAGGATTATTGTTGTTGCTTGTGAAGGGGTAGTACCCCCTCAACCAATAACCCAATTTCTTGAAGAGTTTTTATAAGCAAGGCAGCAAATTGTTCTTTTCATCAAACTTGACAGTGACCCGGCATCTATAGGAAAGGCTCTGCCTACTGTTTTTTCTTCTATACTAAGAATTTTAGTTAATGCCTAATTGTGTCAAACAATTGACCTTCACAAGAAGGTCATGCTCTGCCTACCCTTTCTTTAGGATCTTGCCAAACTGAGAGAAAAAAACATTAACCGTTTGCAATCAGTTGATGGAATCATCACCAGATTCTCAAGCAAGGAGGGTCTTAGGTACTCGGCTTTAAATGTATTTCAAGATATTTTGTCTAAGGGGTAAATTTGGATGTGATATTGGAAGGAATTCTCAACACGTTTTAATGGAAATCATTCGCTAATATTTGGATTCCGAGTTTTCTGAGGCTCAAACATTCAGGATCTTCTGTTGTATCTGATTTGGAAGATATCAAAAAGCAACCATATTTGGTACCTGTACCAGTTAATGTTATCATAATTATCAATATCTGTTTATTGCATAGGTCGCTACTAAATACAGATTTGTTTAGATTACATTTGCATCAGTATTTGTTTTGTGAATAACTTTCTGCGTTCTAGACACAAATGCCTCGGCATTTGAGGGTCTGTATTCTAGAGACATTCTGCTGTCTCAATTTAGTGCTCTACTGCTCATGGTCCAACGAGAATAGCAAGTGATGTTTTGTCACTGTGGCCTCTTATGTACTCATGTCAAGTCATGTTTCTTCTCGATTCCTCTATTATCCTCTAAAGACGTATAAACCCAAAACCCACAAATTACATTGTCTTTGTTATTTGCACCTATGTATTACTTTTGTCAGATAAAACGAGCTGCAATGACCTATAGCAAGAAGTGGAACACAATTATTTAAAATATGTCTCATAAAAATTCTAAGGATTGCGATATGACCTTAAAAGCGGAGGATATACTGTTTTTACTTAGTTTGGCACAGAAGAATTGATATATAAGCGAAGAAAACAGCAAAATATTTCATACTCCTCAATTACATGTAGGGTTCCTGTTCACCTAGGAGAACATTCTCCTCATCTTAGTGGCATTTGTGTGTGTCTTTTAAAACTCAATAATGTTAATGTGAACCCTAAGGATAAATGCAAAGAATAGCCGTAGATAACACCAGCTATGTGGCTGTGTTTTCTGCCTGTCTGCACCAATGTCGTCCTTCTGAATGCACCGCCTGAAGTAGGGAGGAAAGCACGGGAGCACAGTGAGTCTCTTGAAAGTGCCACTCCAGCTAAAAACAATGCCTTACTTCATGGTATATACAGGTATGTGAGCAGTATGTGAGCACCACTGAGGAGAAGGTCTGGAAGACGCCTTAAGCAATGAGGCAAACTCAATGTATTGTTTTTTGTTGGAGTTGGGGATGTGGGGAATCATTCCCAAAGGCTTTGCTCTGAGCTTTAAATATTGATATTAAATGATAAGCCTCTACCATCATACTTTACATAATTTATGTTGAGCTTCATAAGCCTACTAGTTTCTTAAAATGGAGCATTGGACAGACTGCGTAATTTGTGCTCAGGGAAAGTACAGATCACAGTCCACCTTTAGATTCCATCTTTGCCTGTCCCAGATTGTTCGCATTTGTCGCCATTTTATTAGACTTTTATTTTTAACTGTTAGGGCAACAAAACGTACAGTGACATTTTTATGCAATACTTTTACAGTTACATATTTTTTCATCTCAAATTTTTTTAATGCTTCTCAGATGGTAGTGGTGTATTATGGCATGGAAGGAGTTTTGGTCACCTCTGTGGAAAGCTAAGTTAAAAGAAAATACAGAACTGAATTGAATTAGAAGATGCTCGTGTACCATTCCAACGTGCGCTGATTGCCGGAATGGCCTGACATGGGTGAGACCGCTGAAGCATGAGGATAGCACTCATGAGTATTATTTTTCAAATCAGAACACTGTGATGACAAGCCTTTTGAATAACAAAAAAACGCAGGGCATGCAAATGTACATGTGATTTAAAACTAAAAGATTTTTGTCTTGGTTGTGAGCAGCAAGAAATATGCCTTATTGTTCTTACCTTACCTTCCAGGACCTTTAGAATGCTGGATGAACTGTTTACTGTGAATTACAGGTCCCCACAAGCAACCACCTGTTCAGAAAAAGGCTGGATACCAGCATGTGAAGGAAGCCATTGCCTGCTCACACACTGCACCAGCACTGCCAAACTTTAAATGGGCCCTTAAGGCTCATTACCCAGATTCCATACAATTGTACAACATCACAACATGGTGGGGTGTCGGAATCAGATGTAGACTTCCCCAGGCATCTGAAGTGGATTGAAGTAACTGGAAGCTGTCACACTGAGCATTGCAATACACTAAAATCAAATATAATAAAATAAAATAAATAAATAAATAAATAATGTACTTTGTTAGTAGGCCAAATACATCTACAAAAATTGAAGAATGCTTCAATGTTCTTCCTTAAAGAAAGCACTCATGCTCTGTAGTACCTCAGGACACCATTCCTAATTTACTCCTGCCATTATGCATCTCTCTTGCCAATGAGGAAAGGTTATTGATATTATTGGCTGTCTGAGAGGAATATATCTAAGGAGCCTAACATATGAAGTTGAAAAAAAGAGTGAGTAAATCGCATCCAGTCCTCTTGATGCTGTGTGACAGCACGAATGAATTATTTACAGTTTTAGGGCTAGGACTGTTCAGAAGTTATTTGGAGAATTTATTTCTGAGCAGAATGAGAGAGGTGGGAACTCCACAAGTTCTTTTTAAGAAATGCACTGCTGCATTCCTGTTGCCTTCTCTTGTCAAAATTATTTGTTCTGTTTCAACGATTACGGATGGGGCAAATAAACACAGGTATAGCTAGGGTGAGCAAAATTACATTTGCTCCGGAAATCAGGTGTATATTTGCAATTCGCTTGTAGCTGTATGCAAATTAATGGACAATAACCCATATAAAAGGTAGTTAAACCTGCTTTGCACGCATTATTTCCATTAGGTCCCAATTACAAGCATTTCGATGCAAACACCTGTTTCCACCTGAAGCGCTACTCTAAGGCAGGCAGTGCTTGCCAATGCACATGCGTTGTTTGATCATATCGAAATTGCATACCTTGCCCTCTGTTCAAACTTTATCAATCAATCAATCTATGAATATTTTTATAGCACAACACTATCATCCCTGGGGCATCTGGGCACTGGAGTTGCGAAGTCTCAGTCTAAAAGTCAGGTCTTGCGTTACCTCCCGAAGTCCACCAGGGAGGGTGCTGTTCCTAGGTGGGAGGGCAGGGTGTTCCAGGTCTTGGCGTCAATGTAGGAGAAGGAAGGGCCACCGATGTGGCCGTGATGGATGCGGATGGTGTGTGCGAGGACCGGGGAGGTGGAGCACAGGTGTGTTGACGGGTTGAAGGAAGTTCACGTGGTGGGTGATGGATGGCGTCTTTGATTACATAAAGCTTTGTAGGTGTGCTTAAGGATCTTGAACTGGCATCTCTTCTGGATAGGGAGCCAGTGGAGGTTTCTGAGCTAGGAGGTGATGTGTGTTTGTTTGGGAAGGTCTAGGGTGAGTATTGCTGCTGCGTTCTGTATGGTTTGGAGTCTCTTGAGGAGTTGGGTGGAGATGCCGGAGTAGAGTGCGTTGCCATAGTCAAGCCGCCAGGTGACGAGGGCCTGGGAGACTGTCTTTCTAGTGTTGACTGTGATCCATGTGAATATTCTGTGGAGTATGCACAAAGTGTGGAAGCAGGAAGAGGCGAATGAGTTGATTTGTCGCTTCATGGTGAGTTTGCTGTTGAGGATGATGTTGAGGGTGCATCCGTGGTCTGTTGGAGCGGTTGTCGATCCGAGCTGGGATGGACACCAGCTGTTGTACCATATAGCTGTGTTTCTCCCAAAGATCAGTACTTCCGCCTTGTCTGAGTTGGAGTTACGTTTTAGGCATTTGGTTCTCATCCAGTTGGAGACACTGGTCATGGTGTTGCACACGTTTGTTCTAGTGGTGGAGGGGGTCTTTGGTGAGCCAGAGGATGTGTTGTGTGTTGTCTGTCTAGATATGATGTTGAGGCCTTGACATCTGACAATGCCAGTAAGGAGAGTCATGTAGGTGTTGAACTATGGTGGGGATCAGGGATGATCCTTGGGGTACGCCGCAGGATGATAGGGCAAACCAGGCCAATACCTCCAGAATCTTAATGACACAACATATAATTCCAATAAACATGCCAAGGTGCTCAGGTGACATTTTCAAGCTATTTGATAATATGATTCTGTTGGGCCAATAGTTTCAAGCATTGTCTTTTAATCTGTGCTCCAGGGACTCATGGGGGTCCATGATGCCAACTCAGGGGATCTGCGACTTCTTAGCAAATAAAAATGTATTAATGGATTAATAGAGTGTATAACAATAACAAAGCAACATGTGAAACTGAAACTTTAAAAATATTCTGTAATTGTGAAGGAATTTGAAATAGGACACTAAACTTTTGTATCTCCAGATTGATTTGTGGGAGCAGCGCAAGTGCCTCAAGCAGAATATAATATGGATGATGGGTGACCTCAATTGAATTTAGAAAATCTTCAACCTTCCCATTAAAATTACATTCTAGATTTTTTAATGTTTGTTTCTGAATTTAACAAAATATTGAATCATTTGTTAAGTGCTCGTTTTGGTATTTTTTGTATTGTTCTGTGTTTGAAATCATCAAAATTGCTTAGGCCGGGGTCTCCAGATTCCAATAATAATTGCAATACTTGACTGCACAAACAAGGAGTGATCACAATTTTTGCTAACAATCTGATCGTGATAGTGTAAACAACGGTGGTGCAAAACAGTCTGTGCCCGGTTTTTATACTAGTGCCTAGATCCATATTGCTTCATAAATTTCTGTAAACTGCGGGAATTCAATGGGCTGCCTCTGAATACGGTTTTGCTTCGATATGATAACCTTCGGTTACTGCTGATCCCTGCCTTTGTTCCATCTGCTAGAATATGATTTTAACAAACCCTTTTTGGATGTGGTATCTATATAAACGGCATCTTCATATGGCTGATGTGCAAAGACTATTTATGATTTTTGCAAAAAAAGTGCAAGGACATGTCCATGAAAATATAAATTGCAATGGACAGTTCATTTCTCTTATTTGATGCTCTCTATCAGCAATTTTCATTTCAAAATATAGACCTTATGAATCTTGGAATATAAACCTTAGCCTCTCGCTTTTGCTCCTACCATATCTGTCTGACATTTAATTTTTATGTCAGCTTCACTTTTGTGTTGAAAGGATTGCATATCGTTTTTGAGCAACAATGCATTGTTTAATTGTGCATGTAATTTCTTATTTATTTAATATTGAAGCTAGAACTGTCTTATTCCCCTCAGTTTCAGCTATTACCCACAATGCAAAATTCAATTACATCATTCATACATTGCCACGCTATGTGACTCTTGCTTGCACTCTGTAAACAGCTTTGGATTATGACAAATGCATCTAATTAACTGCACCTGTACCTTTTATTGAATTATTCATGGTTAGTTGCTTTTCTCTATTAACCAGACTGTATTTGTTTCTGCACATATTCATTTTTCATCGTGGCTCATAATATGTGTAACTTAATCTATTTATCCAACCTCTTATTTTTATATTCTAAATTATTTACTGTATTCTTACTACTCGTTTTTAACATTGATGTCAAGAACGTTTTACATTTGGAATTATATATTTGGAAGTATTCGTATTAAGTGAGTTGGAAACGCATGTTTTTTCTACGCTTGTTGAGTGTAAGCATATTTAAAACGTTGGTTTACGGTTATATAATTGTTTTCCAATGGAATCCAAAAGGAAAGAAAGGAAAGAAGGAGTTTTGGGACACGTGAAATTAGCCCGATGACCGCACAACAGTATCCAGTAGTCCAAGCAGCAGGAGAGCTGCCCCCGACCATTTTCGCACCTGGATAGGCACTAAAGGAACATTGCGATCTCGTTGCAAGGGACGCGCCCGGGCACATACCTGGGCGAAGACCAGGCCAAGAGCGGGTCCGTCTGCGCCTGTCCGCGGCCGTATGAGGCCGGGCTGGGTCCGCTCTCTTAGCCTTTGGACTTTGTTACCATTCCCTGTATGGTAAGATTTTATTACAAGCACGGAGGCTCCTATTATGCTTATCTTCTCTTGCTTTAATTCAAATAGCAGCCAAGAAACTACAAATCCCAGCAAACCCCGCTGGGAAACTACAAATAAATGAGTATGTCATACAGTATGTCATACAGAATGTAACCAATCAGATGCATAGAAGGGTATAAACATATTGGCTGATAGCAACAAGTCCTCTTTTCTTGCTGCTAGCAGTCAAGATAAGTACTATCTTTTACTCATTCACTAAAGTTTGTGTTGGTTATATATATTACCCTTTTTCTATTGTTACTCTGTGTTTCTATGTTTAATGTATGTTTTTTTAACTTATTATAACCTTTTTCGGTTTCGCTTTTGTTAAATTTGTCGAACATTTCAATCTTTCGTATCGCGCCCCAACGTTCTATCCTGAACGCCTGGGGCGCGCGCGCGAGCTCTAATCCGCAGCGTTCTTCTGAACGCGAGCGGACGGAGTTTCACAGCTTCTGCAGCTAGTTCATTGAACGCGCGTCAGATCAGCTGTTCCCTCAGCTGACGCCTGCCGGCTGCTCTCCGCGGCTTTGTTTACCAACGGACACTCCTTCGGCAGCGCGCTTTTCGTCCTCTCGGCATTTCTTCCGTTTTCTCCTGGTTTTGTCAACACGCTAATATTTAAATTATCGTATATAATCTACTGGGGGCTTCACAGACTTCGTTTTGGCAGTATACTCGCCCCTTATTTCAGGGTTATATTTTTTTCATTTAGTCAGATAATTTAATTACCCTGGTCAAGAGGAAATTCTTAATTTATTCATTTTAATATTCCATATATAACAATTTTTTCTGGGAATATGGAGAATTTTTCTGAAGAAGACGACGCTCAGCAATTCAAAGATGACTTGGACTCTTTTATTAAAGATTCTGTCCAGAAAGCGGTATCTTCTTCAATTTCTGGGTTTTCTAAAACATTTGAGGCCTCTATCAGGAAGTTAATCTCTTCTGCCTCGCCTTCTAAATCCAAAAAAAGAAAGGCAGACAAGGCTCAGGAGGAATCCGACTCTCCGGCAAAAAAGGTACCTAACCAGTCCCCTAGCACTTCCTTTCCTATACAGATCACTAATCTGGGAGACACTGATGATGATATGGGTGATTCAGATTCGGATATAGATTCGGATAAGGAGGATCCAGACATAATGATCTGGCCAGGGCCTATGGAGAAGAGGCGTAAAACTTCTCTGAGTAAACTGGGAGAGTCTTCCTCTCAATCAAAATTGAAGAATACTTTATTGGATTTCGCGGGTCAACCAATGTTTGACCCATCCCTTATCCGTCACCCAAATTCCACTGAATGGACTCCCTGTGATCATGTCTCAGAATACGTACTGAAGAATTTACGTCAACCACTAGATAAATTAGTACGCAACAGACTTAAATCTGAGTGCCCCAGACCTTCCCTGCCAAACAACATCACCAATACTCCGGCCATTGATCCAAACATGATAATGTTTTTCACAAAATTTGGGAAAGATCCCAAAAAAGGTGTGGACAGAGCTTGGACCAACTGTCAGGACAGGTTGCTCGACATCTCTGGTCCGCTCACTAGAATTTTAGATCTAGCAGAAGAGGCTAGAATGGAGAGTAAAAAAGTGGATCCGGTTGTACTCTCAAATTGGGCCCAACGGGCGATATGTCTTCTTGGAAATGCTAACGCCTCTATGGCACAGGAAAGACGGAAAAGTCTACTCCTCAAAATCGACCCTAAACTTAATTCGCTCGCAACCAAGGAGACGGGTCCAGAAGCCAATGGTTTGCTGTTTGGAGACTCTTTCCTCAAAGAACTCAGCAAATATGTTCAAACTTTCACCTCAATGGACAAGGCGCAGTCTTCCATGAACAAAATCTTTCACTCCCGTGTTTTTGGAAGAGCCGGCAAAGGCAGGAGCCGCTTTGCCGGCCGTTACACCCAGAGGGGTGCGGTCAATCAGACCAGAGGCTCCTCTTCGTACCCTCAGGAGTACAAGCCACAGTTCTATCCACAAAGGTATCGCTCCTTCAGACGTGGCTTCAGATCCAGAGGCTCCCAAAACGCAGGTAAGCGTTCCTCCTTATGGCTCATTGTTGGTGGGAGGCCGGACAGCTATGTTTGTGACAAATTGGCGGTCCTTAACCGCAGATCCTTGGGTCCTTCAGACAATTTCAGGTTATCATATAGAACTCTATTCAATTCCTTTCCAACATCGTCCTCCAAAACCCTTAAAGTTTTCCGAACAACAAAACACTCTTCTTTCACGCGAGGTCCATTCCTTGATTCTCAAGCAGGCGATAGAGCCATGCGTCCCTCACCCTTCAGGCTTTACAAGCACTCTCTTTCTGGTGCAAAAGAAGAACAAGAAATTTCGTCCTGTGATAAACCTCAAGTTTTTCAACAAATTTGTCGTCTATCACCATTTCAAGATGGAAACTATTCTCCATCTTCGAGATTCGTTGTTAACAAACGATTGGATGGTCCGACTAGACTTACAAGATGCATATCTTTCCATTCCCATCCATCACTACTTCAGAAAGTTCCTACAATTCCAGTGGAACGGCCAATTTTATCGATTTACATGTCTTCCATTTGGTCTCTCCTCGGCTCCTTGGTGCTTTACCAAGGTGTTGAAGCCAGTCATAACTCATTTACGAGCTCAGGGAGTCAGAATTATCGTCTACTTAGACGACTTCCTTATCCTACACCAGGACAGGTCCACTCTCATACAGCATGTAAACATGTTAGTTTCTCTCCTTCAGGGATTAGGTTTTCTAATAAACAACGACAAATCCAACCTCATTCCATCTCATCACATGGAATTTTTGGGTTTCCTTATAAACTCTACCAAGGCTACTCTTCATCTTCCGGCCCAGAAAATTTCCCATATCAAGAAGGAGATACACTTGGTCCTCAGCAAATCACAACTTACGATCAAGAGTCTCGCCCGGATAATCGGTCTTTTAGCTTCATCCATTCAAGCTATTTTTCCAGGTCCCCTTCATTATCGAGCACTCCAGAGATTAAAAATCCGGCATCTCAGAGAAGGCTTTACTTACGAAGACCTAATTTTGCTGGATCACGAATCCCGGATCGAACTTCAATGGTGGCTCGATCATCTAGATGCTTGGAATGGCCGGGCAATATTCTCTACAGCACCAGATCTTGTTTTAGAATCCGATGCAAGTCGGACTGGTTGGGGCGCAAGATGCGCTCAGTTCTCGACTGGAGGCTTATGGTCAAGAGAGGAGTCATATCTGCACATAAATTGTTTAGAGATTCTTGCAGGTTCCTTTGCGATCCAAACCTTCGCCAAAGACAGGGTAAGCTGTTCTATTCTCCTCCGGATGGACAACCTTTCCGCGGTTCGTTACATAAATCATCTCGGGGGTACTCGGTCAAAACCCCTTGCCGAATTGGCAAAGAGTCTATGGGAATTCTGTCTCCAAAATCAAATTTCGCTCCGTGCAGAGTACCTTCCAGGAGAGATGAACACAATCGCAGATTGGTGTTCAAGATACCTTCAAGATTCCAGCGATTGGCGTCTTCACCCCTCAATATTCAACGTTCTTTCTTCCAAATTCGGTCCCTTCTCGGTCGATCTTTTTGCTTCCCGTTTAAACACCCAGATCCCTTGGTTCTACAGCTGGCGACCAGACCCCCAAGCTTTCGCCACCAATGCTTTCCAACAGGACTGGTCCAATCAAACCAACTATGCTTTTCCTCCTTTCATAATGATTTCCAGAGTTTTGGCGCAGGTTCGACGTCAATCCACCAGAGTACTCTTGATTACCCCTCTCTGGCAGGGTCAGCCTTGGTTCCCGTTAGCTCTCGAACTTCTTATAGATCTCCCCGTTCTTCTTCCAAATCTTCCATCTCTGCTATTGAACCCTCAAGGTCATCCCCACGACCTGATACTCAGTCAATCCCTCCAGTTAGTTGCTTGGATGGTTTCGGGTCTGCCTGGAGAACCCCAGGAATTTCGCAGGAAGCTGCAAGCTTCATACGACAAGCCTGGGCTCCTGGCACAACCAAAGCTTACAAGTCAGCATGGTCAGCCTGGCATAATTGGTGTTTGCTCAGGGGTGCCAATCCCACTTCAGCGGATATAGTCCTAGTTGTTAATTTCTTAGCCTCATTGGCAGCTCAAGGAAAGGCCTACAGAACGGTCAACATGTACAGGTCGGCAATTTCCGCGGAACATGACAGAGTAAATAATAAACCTGTCGGTGAACATCCTCTGATTTGCCGTTTATTGAAAGGAATCCGTTTCACTAAACCCCCTTTACCGAAGTACAATTACATGTGGGATGTTAATATAATTTTACAATTTTTCTTATCTCAACCGTCCAATTCCCTTCTATCTCTAAAGTTGCTTTCTGCCAAATTAACCATGCTTCTTTGTTTGGTTTCCCTAAAACGTATTTCTGATGTTAGAGCTTTAGATGTCACCTCAGTCCAGTATACTCCTCAAGGTGTTTTCTTTCAGGTACAAAGACGAACAAAAACTAATTTAATGTCTGTGTTTTATCCTTATTTTCCTGAACATGTTAACTTATGTGTCGGAAATTGTTTGAAGGAATACATTTCTAGAACTAAGGATTTGAGGAAGTCCTCTGAAGCTCAACTCCTCGTCTCTTTCAGACCCCCTCATAAACCTGTAACCTCCACTACTTTAGCACGATGGGTGAAATGGATGATGGAATTAGCTGGCATTAACACTTCCACTTTTGGTGCCCATTCTACCAGAGGAGCTATGGCTTCCAAAGCTTTTTGGACAGGTTTGAGCTTGGGGGACATTCTCAAATCCGCTGATTGGTCTAATGTCTCAACCTTTAGAACCTTTTATTGCAAACCTGTGTCTCATGTAGCTAATTCAATAATTTCTATGCTTTGAACTAAGCATAATAGGAGCCTCCGTGCTTGTAATAAAATGGAGATTTTCTTAGCTTTAGTGAAAGAAAGTCTTGATTTTATTAAAACACGGAGGCGAGTATTATCCCACCGCTTTGGGTCTATTATTAACCCTCCCTTTACTCTCATTAGGTACAACTTCCACCACCAACCAGTCAGCCTAGGATCCTTTCCGCATCCTTCCAGGATAATCTGCAGGCGGCAACTTCCTCGACTCAAGAAACGTCTCTATTTCAAGACCTCTTCTTTCCCAAGTTGGATCAAAAGACTATTCATGTTATTTATCGTTTTGAGGCTCTATTTTCAGTTATATTAGCATGTATTATTTTGCTGTTGATAATACCTTTATTCAGAGTGTCTTAACTGCTCTGCAAGAAAAGAGGACTTGTTGCTATCAGCCAATATGTTTATACCCTTCTATGCATCTGATTGGTTACATTCTGTATGACATACTGTATGACATACTCATTTATTTGTAGTTTCCCAGCGGGGTTTGCTGGGATTTGTAGTTTCTTGGCTGCTATTTGAATTAAAGCAAGAGAAGATAAGCATAATACTCGCCTCCGTGTTTTAATAAAATCAAGACTTTCTTTCACTAAAGCTAAGAAAATCTCCATTCTTCGTGTAGAATATCTCCAGTCTATCTGTTATCATGGGGAAAAGAAAGCAGAACCAACTGGCAACTGGCACTAACACTAAACTAATAAGTACTGCTTACGTGATTACAAGCTATCTTACTGATGCAATGGGAAAGCAAAAAGAGGAGATTGTTAGTGCTGAAGCAAGACTTGCGGCCACTAAAAGTGCTCTGCCAGGGGCCATTGCAGAAATAACTGCAGAAGTTGCCAGCTTAATTAATGAACCAGAATTGCTGAAGGATGGTACTTCTGGCACAGATTCTATAATTATTTTACAACCAACTATATCAATAGACCGGATAGGGAGAACAGAACCACCAATTAGTGGCGATGATTTAACTACTCCTCCCCCTAAGAAAAAGAGAAGTAGGCAGATAACGAAATACAACCTAGCTAACTTGCCAAAGCCCCCCAACTCAAGAGGAGGGAAGACATTAACTGGAGAGAATTGAGCAAAATCCTTGACTTTGCCAATTACCCATGACTGCTTAGCACCAAAGAGCATGGAGACTTTGCTCAAGAAGTTACATAATAAATTAGACAACATAGAATCGAAAATATTGATAGAAATTAAAGAAATAAAGATTGTGTAATATCAAAGAATCTGTCAACGCAGTGATTAGTGTTAAAAGTTCCACCCCCGTAGGGTCACAAGGCTCCGAGAGAAAATCTAACAGGCATAGGTGCCTTGAACACCATGATGGTTGGGAACATAACCTCTAAAACAAGATAGACTTCCAGAATAGACAACAGAAATGACCTGGTAGCACAGAGGGAATTGCCCCAACTGATTGTACCAACAAGAAATCAAGAGATAGAATTTGATGCAAACCGTAGATGGGAGAGTGCGAATAGAGGATTAACTCCAAAGGATTTTTTACGTCTGCCCCCAGATGCAACTCCATACCTAATCGTACTAAAAACTGTACCCAAATTAAGATCAAATACTGTGGAGTCCTGGTTAGACTTACACAATAAAGTTGTACACTGGATGTCGATGAAAATATGTGCACCAAATGTTCTGTACCAGGAGATTCTATTTGTGAGACGAGTCCAGTGGGTGGGGTGTTTGAAAGAAGAAGGAGACTGTATTGCGGTTAATTTTCGTCATCCTCCATTTGTAAAATACCTCCTCCTAGATCTATATAAAAGGCAACAAACTTGCCTAGATATGAAGAGAGAGATTGCGTCTGTCCACCTCAGGTTTTTTTTACAGACCACTGAGTAATGCCAGAATGAGACAACTGCGTAATGTAAGAGAATCAGCTAGTAACCTGCATGGGTTTTGTTGGAAATGGTCCTTTTTGTAGGGTCATCCCCATTTCTTTTGCCCCCTTCCTCCTATTTTTTCTGACCTGTTTCTGTTGGCTTTAAAACTCTGGGCACTTTACCACTGTTAACCAGTGCTAAAGTGCATATGCTCTCTGTGTAAAGTGTACTGTTGATTGGTTTATCCATGATTGGCATATTTGATTTACTGGTAAGTCCCACGTAAAATGCACTAGAGTTTCCCAGGGCCTGTAAATCAAATGCTACTAGTGGGCCTGCAGCACTGGTTGTGCCACCCACATTATCAGCCCTGTAAACATGGCTCAGACCTGCCACTCCAGTACCTGTGTGTGCAGTTTTAAACTGCCAATTCGACTTGGCAAGTGTACCCATTTTCCAGGCTTAAACCTTCCCTTCTACTTCATGTTAGGCACCCCTAAGGTAGGTCGTAGGTAGCCCCAGGGGCAGGGTGCAGTGTATGTTTAAGGTAGGATATATACTAGTGTGTTTTATATGTCCTAACAGTGAAATACTGCCAAATTCGTTTTTCACCATGCAAGGCCTATCTCTCTCATAGGTTAACATGGGGGCTGTCTTTAAATATCCTTAAAGCACAGATTCCCTTTGAGAGCAGATACAAATTTGGAGTTTAGGATCTCTGAACTCACAATTTAAAAATACATCTTTTAGTGAAGTTGGTTTTTAAATTGTCTGTTTGAAAATGCCACTTTTAGAAAGTAGGCATTTTCTTGCTTATACCATTCTGTGACTCTGCCTGTTTGTGGATTGTCTGTCTAGGTCAGTTTGACAGTTGGGGGCTGTTTTGCTCCTCTCTAGACAGTGACACAAAAGGGGGCAGGGTGTATCCTGCATATCCTGATGAGCCATCTGAGCTAGAGAGGAAGGAGGAGTGGACATTCACACCTGAAAGGACTGTACCTGCCATCACACAATGCAGTCTCCGACCCCCTGGTGTGCGTCTGGGGCCTCGCCTGGACAAGGAAGGATCTTGCAAACACTTGAGACTTTGCTTTGAAGTTTGCCAACTTCAAAGGCAGAACTGGGTATAAGAAGAAGACCCAAAACCCCAGACTTTTAGAATCTTTCTGGAATGAAGAGGAACCTCTGCCCAGGAGAAGAGCTGAAGAGCTGAAGGAGGAGTACTGTCCCTTTGCTGTGTTGCTTTGCTGGATTGGCCTGCAGTTGCTTCTTCTGCCTGAAAAGAGAGCAAAGGGTGAACTTTGCTGTGTGTCCTGCTTGAGAAAATTCTCCAAGGGCTTGGAGTAGAGCTTGTCTCCTGTTGGAAGTCTCAGGGACACCAAAGACTTCAGTTTCCTTGACCTGCAGCACTGGGAACTGTGTGTTTTGTGCTGTTCAAGAGAAGATACTACTGCGATGCCGCCAACAACACCGCTTGCCTGCACCTTGACCTGCCGACACTGCATTGAGTCGCATTGCCCCGCTTTGCACCGTGACCTGGGTCTCACCGATGCCGTCATCGGATGACTTCACCGAGCCACTGCGCACACCGTGACCTGTGGGCCCAGCACTCCGGCATCGCCTGCTCACACTGCAGCCTGGGCATCCCCGACGACGCTGCTCCTGCTGACACTGGTGCTGCTGCCTGCACCGTGGCCTGTGGACACCGCTCGTGAGGTACACGAAGCATCGTCCCGTCCCGCACCGCAGCCCCGGCCCACGATGCCAGCACCATCGATTCCTTTGTCGTCACCAAGCATCCTGCCTGCACTGTGGCCTGTGGACACCACTTGTGAGGGTCACGAAGCACTGTCCCGTCCCGCACTGCTGGCTTGGGCCTACCGATGACAAAGCTTCAGCTATGACGATGATGCTGCCTGCACCATAATCTGTGGATACCGCACATCGCACCGTCCGCTTCACACCGCAGCCCTGGTCTCACCGTTGCTGCTGGATGCCGTCACCGAGCCGCTGCCTGCACGTGACCTGTGGGTACCACACGTCGCATCGTCCCGCTTCGCACTACAGCCCCGACGCCATCCATGCCTGCACATCTGACTTCATCAGCCTGGAGTTCGATCTGCAACGCGTGTGACCTCAAGGGCCCGACGACTCCTGCACCGACACTGCAACGTCAGTGACGCCTCTCTCCAGAGCTTACCACGAGGATCACGGCGCCCTGTAAATCCAAGTTACTGTTTGCAGGTCTTCCCGACACCGTAGCTGGCCCGCAACGCTGTGGCTGGCCTGAACTGTTGGTTTAGCTGATCACGATGCCATGATAGCCCGAGGAGGAGCTATCGACTTCAAGGAACTGCATTTTTTAGTAAATTTTGCAGAATTCATGTTTTTATTACTGTATGTTGGAGTTTTATCGTATTTGGTCTTGTTGTAAATATTGGCTATTTTTCTAAAACTGGTGTGGTGTCCATTTGTAGTATTTTCACTTATTACTGTGTGTTATGTGCAAATGCTTTACACATTGCTTCTGAGATAAGCCTGACTGCTCGTGCCAAGCTACCAAGGGGGTGAGCAGGGGTTATCTGAGGGGGTATATCCCTTATCCTGACTAGAGTGAGGGTCCCTACTTAGACAGGGTGCAAACCGACTGCCAACTAGAGACCCCATTTCTAACATGTTTGAGAACCTAGAATGTTTTAATCGATATACCCCCCCTTAGCAATAGAAAGGAATTGGACTGACAGATGAGGTGCACAAAGAAAAAGAGATCACCCTCCTCATATTAAATCTCTACCACGAAAGAAGAGCTGAAAAACAATATTCATGTTCATGGTAGTCCTGCTGATATCCCTCGGAGGGCCCAAAATAGTGACTTACTTACTTTTATGTAATGGAATATAGCTGGGGGCAAAAGGCAAACTACTTAACAAAGAATGGCATACAATATTAATACAATATTAGCCTCCTCACATACAATTTGCCTACAACAGACATGGCATATGGGACCATTTTATTTTGAAGGCTATTCCACATTTGTTACACCAGCTTCTCCTTCATCTAGTGGGAGAGATAAAGGGGTCTAGCTGGTGCTAACTTCAACATTAATACCGTCCATTTTGGTAACATTATTCTCTAGTTCTCCCCATTTTCAGTTTTTTGTACCTCCTGATAAAAGATACAATAAGAATAGTAGCAATTAACTATTATAATAATAAGTTTGATAACATTACAAATGCAGTGATATTTACTCTCCCAGAAGAATTACACATGTTTTTAAGCAACATTATCCCACCGTATATTCTGGTATGGGTAGGAGATTTTAATACTGGTGCATGTCAGAATTCAATTGAGAAAGCATGTGGAAATATTGATGATTGGCAAATGTTTGATTTAATTTCCCACATGACAGTTACAGAGCTGCCCTGAATGAAATGATACGTAGATATGAGTTGGAATTGACAGAACAAAAGGGGACCTCGGAAAAGGAGAAGATTCCTACATTTAGGCGGGGAGGGAATTTTTCAATTATTGACCATATATTAATTTCTAAGAAAAGTGTTTCCATGATTGACCAACTTAGGATTGTGCCCATTATTTTTAGAGATCATCATCCCTTGCTAATTGCATTGAGATTAGGAGAATCATACAAACCAGGTGAATGGATAGCAATGAACTTATAAATTGAAAGGAAAAATTGAATTAGTTTAAGGTGGGCGGGTACAAAAGAAGAAGATTTGATGTGGAAAATTGTTACTGGGCATGAAAAAAGAAATCCTAGTATGTACTGAATTTAACCAATGTCCAGAAAAATTCTATTGCCGTTCCATAAGCTCAATAAGGCTATCTCAGGAAGTGTAAAATTGAGGCTTGAAAATACAAAATACAGGGGAAAAACAGGGCTGATTTGACCAAAGTTGCTCACAAGAAAGTCAAGAACTTAAGCGAGCTCTACAGACCCGGCCCACAAAAAAAGAGGAAGTTATCATCCAGCTCGCTAATTATAAACTTGTACTGGAGAATAGAAAGGCTCAATTGAGTGCGAAGGAATGGGAAAATCCTGAGCAAGCAGCGGTTTTGAGTAATAATACCCTATTTTAGACAACTGTTAGCCAGCTATTCTTGAAAGACACTTATAATCCTGAAATCGTTACACACATTCAATCGTCTGATTGGCTTTCTTATTGGTATGACTTTTAATTCGGATAATCTGGCTATGCATTCTTCAAACACTAAAGTAGTAGAGATAAGGCCACTCTTTGTAAAGCGATTAGTCTGGGAGAAGTAAGATCTGCTCTTATGAAATGTTCAAAAGGGAAGGCCCCTGGCCCTGTTGGGGAACCAATAGATGCCTAGGTGACATATTGATTTATGTTGTCCCATTCTGACCGAAGTATGTATAGCAGCTGTAAAGGGATATATATTAACCTCATGGATGGAAAGTATAATCGTCCCTATTTTCAACCTATTTCCCTCTTTGATTCCTCGGTTAAATTACCAGGAAGAATACTCTTAGAAAGGTTAGAGACTTGGGAAAGTGATAACCAGATACTCACTGAGACACAATTGGGATTCAGGCCTGCTAGAACAATGTATTAGCCTCAACTTAATAGTAAGTAATACACAACATGTTTTCCCATGTTTTGCAGACCTTAGCAGTGCTTTTGATCTAGTCAAGCATGCAAAACTGTGGAATGTCTTGACAGATCTGGGTGCTCCCTCAGACATACTTAGTTTCCTGGCACAATTACATGGCCACTTAACAGCTCGAGTGCAGTATGGGACAAACGGAGAGAGTACCCCAGGCTTTAGGATTGGGAAAGGTATCTGCCAGGGGTGTGTACTAGCTTCACTTTTAGACCCTTTTTATAGTAACTGGATAGATTCCCACTTACGACAGCTGGTAATCGATGTACCAAAAATAGTAAATCGCCTGGTCCCAGTCCTCCTGTACGCAGATGATCCGGTTGTATCATCACAGACCGCTAATGGTCTCCAGCGGCTGATTGAGGACTTTGTAGAATTTATAGAGGAAAGAGATATGTGCCTGAATTTGGGTAAAACTGTTGTAATGACCTGTGGAGAAGGGAAGGCTAGTAAGAAAACGCATACCATTAAAGGTCAAAAATCTGCAGAGGTGAATAGTTTTACACATCTGGGTGTACACTTCTCTAATCTGGGCCTTTGGAATCGGCATCTAGAAATAGTAAAAATGAAATATGTAATAGCAACGGAGGCCATCTTCAGGTTCTCAAAAAAACTTGGTAAAAAGCCCATCAAGGAAATTTTGCAGATCTATAGAAGCAAAGCAATTAGCAGCGTTATGTACGGCTCTGCCTTATGGGGCTCATCACTAGATATGTAATTTCTGCAAGGGATGGAGGATACATTTATTTGCATACTGCTTGCTGTGCCAAATACAACTTCATCAAATATGGTACATAAGGAACTAGGATGTTCCTATTTAGAAGATTCTACATGCATAAATGCATTATTGGCATGGCATCGAGTTAGGTCTAAAGAAGGGACAAGGTTTACAAAAGAGATTATTAGAGATTGTCTAGCCTTAGAACACTGAGATAAAATCCCATGGTTTGCACATTTGAAGAAGAATCTGTTGAAGAGTATAGATCTGAACCCGGATATGGGTGAACCATCTGGTATTCTTTATTTTAGTAAAAAAGAGTTGAAAAATCAATTAATGTGACATAGAGAGAATGAAAGAGTTTCTAGAGAAAGCAGGAAACCCATTGTCATGCAATATGAATGGATATTTAGATAGCACTGTTCAAAATTATATGCTAATAGTACCAAATATACAAGATAGATTTTACTTAACTCCATTGCGTTTTAGGACATTGCACTTTGTGGTAGCTTTTCCAAAAATGGGAAAATGGAATAAGAACCTACCAAATTGTCCTTGTGTTAATTAATTTGCAGAATCCACACAGCACTTTATCGCGTCCTGCACGTTATATCATGATATTAGGAAATGTTTTTTAAAACCGCTGTTCATTGCTAACAAATAGTTTTATTGTAAAGAAGCTTTTAATTATTTATGCAAATTAGACACTGAAGAAATTTGTTGTGAAGTTACAAAATGTATTATTTGTGCCATATCATATAGGAAAATGTATATGCATTTGGAAAATCCATGTAATGAGAATTAATAATGGTTAATGTGTACATATTAGGAAATGTCTTTGACTATTTTCAGCATAATGCACTTCTATAATGCAGTTTTTAATTACTGTATATATTGGGTTTTGAATTTATCTAATGTGTAATTATAAATGTTTATAATTTTTTGCACCAAAATTTAGTAAAATGTGTATATAAGTGGGAAGCCAATGGTGCGAGGGTGAGTAATACGAAGATACTTGGCTTTAGGTTTTTTATTGCTTACTACCTTGTTTTAATTGTATATCTTTTTATGAATTGATATCTGAATAAAGATTGAATGGATTTGATTTGATTTAAGTGTTGGGAGGCCATCATGCAAAGGATTGGAGCACAACAAAACCCACGGGGAGCCATAAAGAACATGCAGGGCCCCCTTCATACCCTAAAAGACTTTCAGGGCAAACGTAAAAGATGGTTCAGTGGTTCCCCAGGACTAGGAGCTTGAGGGGGGGTTGGAAATGGGGTCTCTACCTAGCTGTTGGTTTGCATTCTGTCCAAGTAGGGACCCTCACTCTAGTCTGGATAATCGAGATACCTGCTCAGATAACTCCTGCTCACCCCCTTGGTAGCTTGGCACAAGCAGTCAGGCTCATCTCAGAAGCAATGTGTAAAGCATTTGCGCATAACACACAGTAACACAGTGAAAACATTACAAAAGGACACCACACCAGTTTTAGAAAAATAGCCAATATTTATCTATTTAAAACAAGACCAAATACGATAAAAATCCAACATACAGTAATACAAATATGAATTCTGCAAGATTTACTCAAAAATACAGCTCCTTGAAGTCAATAGCTCCACCTGGGGCTATCACGGTGTCGTGATAAAAAAAAACAACAGTTCAGGCCGTCCGCGGTGTCGCGGGCCAGCTACGGTGTCGGGAAGAACCACAAACAGTAGCTTGGATTTGTAGGGCGTCGTGATCCTCACGGTGAGCTTCAGAGAGTGGTGTCGCTGATGTTGCGGTGTTGGTTCCAGAGTCGGTGCAGGAGTCGTCGGGCCCTTGAAGTCACACGCGTTGCAGATTGAACTCCGGGCTGATGATGTCAGGAGCGCTGGCGTGGATGGCATTGGGGCTGCAGTGCGAAGCGGGACTCTGTGACGTGTGGTGCCCACAGGTCATGGTGTGGGCAGCGGCTGGGTGACGGTGTCCAGTGGCGTCAGTGACACAGGGCTGTGGTGTGAAGCGGGGTGGTGCAACGTGCTGTGTCCACAGGTCACAGTACAGGCAGCGGCATCATCATTGCAGAAATGCTGTCGTCGGTAGGCCCAAGCCAGCAGTGCGGAACTGGACAGTGCTTCGTGACCCTCATGAGCGGTGTCCACAGGCCACAAGGCAGGCTGGGATGCCTGATGGCGACACTGGAGTCAATGGTGCTCGCATTGGTGTACCGGGGCTGCGGAGCGGGACGGAACGGTGCTTCGTGCTCCTCATGAGCGGTGTCCACAGGCCACGGTGCAGGCAGCGGCGCAGGCATCAGCAGGAGCAACGGCGTCGGGGAGGCCCAGGCTGCGGTGTGAGCAGGCGATGCCGGAGTGCGGGGCCCACAGATCACGGTGCGAGCAGCAGCTCGTGAACTCGTCTGCTGATGGCGTCGGTGAGACCAGGGTCACGGTGCTAAGAGGGGTAATGAAACTCCATGCCACGTCGGCGGGTCGCGGTGTGGCCAGTGGCTTAGTTGGCGTTGTTGCAGTGGTTTCTCCTCTTGAACAGCACAAAACACACAGTTCCCAGTGCTGCAGCTCAAGGAAACTGAAGTCTTTGGTGTCCCTGAGACTTCCAACAGGATGGCAAGCTCTACTCCAAGCCCTTGGAAAACTTTCTCAAGCAGCACACACACCAAAGCTCACCCTTTTAACTCTTTTCAGGCAGAAGCAGCAACTGCAGGCCAGTCCAGCAAAGCAACACAGCAAAGGGACAGTACTTCTCCTTCAACTCTTCAGCTCTTCTCCTGGGCGGTTCCTCTTGATTCCAGAAAGATTCTAAAAGTCTGGGGGTTTGGGTCTTCTTCTTATACCCCTTTCTGCCTTTGAAGTTGACAAACTTCAAAGCAAAGTCTCAAGTGTTTGCCAGATCCTTCCTTGTCCAGCCAAGGCCCCAGACACACACCAGGGGGTCGGAGACTGCATTGTGGGAGGGCAGGCACAGCCTTTCAGGAGAGAATGACCACTGCTCCCTCCCCTCTAGCTCAGATAACTCATGAGGATATGGAGGCTACATCCCCACCCCTTTTGCGTAACTGTCTAGAGAGGTGCAAAACAGCCCAACTGTTAAACTGACCCAGACAGACAATCCACAAACAGACAGAGTCACAGAATGGTATAAGCAAGAAAATGGCTACTTTCTAAAAGTGGCATTTTCAAACAGACAAGTTAAAACCCAACTTCCCTAAAAAATGTATTTTTAAATTGTGAGTTTATAGACCCTAAACTCCACATTTTTATCTGCTTTCAAAGGGAATCTGCGCTTTAATGATATTTAAAGGCACCCCCCATGTTAACCTATGAGAGAGATAGGCCTTGCACAGTGAAAACCGAATTTGGCAGTATTTCTCTGTTAGGACATAGTAGTATATGTCCTACCTCAAACATACACTGTACCCTGCCCGTGGGGCTACCTAGGGCCTATCTTAGGGGTGCCTGACATGTAGCAAAAGGCAAGGTTTAGGCCTGGCAAGTGGGCATACTTGCCAAGTCGAATTGTCAGTTTAAAACTGCACACACAGACACTGCAGTGGCAGGTCTGAGCCATGGTTACAGGGCTACTAATGAGGGTGGCACAACCAGTACTGCAGGCCCACTAGTAGCATTTGATTTACAGGCCCTGAGCACCTGTAGTGCACTTTACTAGGGACTTACCAGTAAATCAAATATGCCAGTCATGGAAAAACCAATCAACAGTACCATTTTTATAGGGAGCACTTGCACTTTAGCACTGATTAGCAGTGGTAAAGTGCACAGAGACAATAAACCAGCAAAAACAGACCTGAAAAAATAGGAGGAAGTAGGCAAAAGGTTTGGGGATAACCCTGCAAAAGGGCCAGTTCCAACAGGGGGCCTCTGCACTGGAGGGGGTGCAGGTTGTGTTACGCCTCCTTCTTTGGAACATCACAGTTTGACACTAAACGTCACATGCTTTAATAGTTACTTTTTGTAGGCACTATATTGGGCTCCATGAGGGGCCTGTGCTTTCTGGGGTCAACCTACCCATACTCATCCAGCTGTTCAGTCTGGTGATCTAGGGATTTTAAGGATAACATTTCACCAATTGTATCATGCTTTACATGCATTTACTGGGAGGCCATTTGTACAGAGCATTGGAGCACAACCACGGGATGGTAAATATATTGTGCCATCATGCATAGACTTTTTCCTTGGCTTTACTTGGGCTTGAAGACTAGCCATCTCTGCAAAAGACATAAGCAGAAAGGAACAATATATCTGTTTAACCCTCTGGCGGCCTTAATGAGTTGTGTTTTTTCTCTTATTGCCTCAATGTGTTGTTTTTAGTTTCTTGGCAATTACTGTAGGGTTACTGTAGGATTACAATTACTCAATTACTATAGGGTTATGTCTTTTGCCATATGACCTCAATGGATTGTTTTTAGTTTCTTGGCAATTACTATAGGGAGCAGGCCTGCAGCTTATTGATCACATGGTTAAGCATCAGCATTTCTTTCTGTTGTGGATCTTTCCATTCCAAATAAATTCTCAGCTATCTCACCATCAACCACGGCTGCCACAAACCTCAAGGGGAGAGGTCGTGGGGAGGGGATGGAGACGGAGGGGGGGAATAAAACTAAAATTAAATAAACTTACTTTTCCGCTGTCTTCGTCTCCTGCCGCCTGGCTCCTCTTCCCTCTATGTGGTGTCCCAGCATTTACTGGGACACCAGCATAGGCTCCCCAGCAATCCTGGCACTGCTTTCATGCTAAACAGAGCATTAAAGCAGCATCAGGATTGGTCTGAGTGGCAGTGACTGCCGCTCAGTCACAGCCTTGGGCCTGTGTAGTTTCTCCAGCCCGGCTGTTCAACACAGCTGGACTGGAGAAACCTAAGTGCACATGTGTGTTTGGCCGGCCTGATACGACTGGCCAAACACACATGCACACTTAGGTGCGCTCTCTCCTCTCCCCCTCCTACCGACTGTGGCCCTGCGCCGCTCCTCCCTGTACTGCTGGTTGAGCCAGCAGATGAAAAACAAAACAATAGTGCAACTATCATTATATTTTTCATCTCCTGGCTCTTAGCCAGGGGGGCGATGCTCCTTCTCCATAGCAAAGAAGCCTCCCCTGCTCGCCATACCTCTTACCCTAAAGTTATTCTTCCGCAATTAATTACTCCCATTATTCTATTGTTCTTAGGGACTGGAGCCCACTGACTAGTAATCCTGGTTGTACCTCACAGGATATTTTGTGTCTGAGTAATTCTCAACTACCTTGGCATACCTCTACTGGTTATTCCTTGCCCAGCTTCTAAGGAACGTTCAGCTTCATTTCTCTATGTACATCTTAGATGGGTAGTGTTCCCATTTTACCCTACCTCTGCATATCAGACATGTCTATGTCCTTGTCTCTCATCCTCTTTTTCCTTTCCCCAGCCCACTTGCCTCTGGGACCTTCCATTAAGCTTCTCTTTAGGCCCCCCTCCTTTAGCCTCGCTGTCCCACACTCAGTATCCTGCCTCATCTCTCCTTGACCTGACAAGACTACTCTTTCAGGCTCCAATCACCAGACCTCCATAACAACCCCAAATTATCTCCCCCTCATGTCTAATAGTGTATCACCCCTTCCCCTTATTTTCTCCAGTAATCATTCTTTCATCCTTTCCTCCTCCCACCTATATCTCACCCTTTTCTTCTCTAGAACCCCCCATTTAATTTACTCTTTGAGTTGCTTCCCACTGTCACTTCCTTTGTTATTTGGATGGACCTCCAGCTATGCCTTTCAGAATCCATCTCCCAGTACAGCAGAATTATTTCCTTAAGACCTCTTGTTTATCCTGTCTAGTACCTGGGAGAAACTATCTAATTTAGCACTGTAAAATGTCAGAGTTTTCTACATCCTTTGACATAGCACGTTTGCACTCCCATCAACTGCAATTCCTATGTGTTAGCTTTCTGACGTTTTAACACTATTACTTCATATGAAGACCTCCTTACATCTGAAAACAGATCTCAATTTGTCAAACGGGATGCTAAAGGGCAAATGGAACAACTGGTTTGATCCTGCAGGCAAGCAATATTACCTGCAAGGCCTTCGGCCCCACGAAGTAACCATATGGCAAGCAAAAAAATCTACTTTCCAAAGCATTTCACATCAGCTGCATTAAGGGGATGTTCTCAGAATTTGTTAAGCAGGCATCATGCTCTCACGAGGTTGACCATTTCAGGTAGCACTATAATACACTTCTTGACAGGATTGAGAAAACTTCAGTATCAATCCTACTGTAAAAATACCCCCCCTAGATACGCACAATCAACCTTCCTTCTCCCAGCTTCCACATCTGACAGGAACATCTCTCAAAGTTGCCATCTGCGCCAACTGACAAACCTTGTTGGTTTTGTGAAATCTGCCTCAAAACTTGAATCTCCAGCAGAATCCAACTCTCTCGCCCTTTTTAGGGAAATTCAGTGCTTCACATCAGCCTTTTTTCTACCAGAACAATTCTCAAAGCATCCTTCAAAACTGAGACCCTCTTTCTCGCCTTAAGGTTTCTTAAATTAGTCCCTGCTAAGAAAAGTCTGTATATGTCATCAATTGCTAAGAGAATGTTCACCCATTTCTCAAATCTGTGTTGTAAAAATATACTGCAAGTGTTTTATTTCAAAGATATGTTAATAAATTGGGTCCTTCATACCTCTGAGTGTCCCTAATTTGGTGTCTATTTTTGTTACAGGGTGACAGCATCTACGACTGCAAGCTAGGATGGCCTAAAATCATAACTAAATAGCAAAGGGCTGATGCTATCACCTTGCAAGTACTATCCATTCCATTTGACTAACTCTATCCACCATCAATAGGAAATAGGTAATCCGAACATTGGGATTTGCTGGATCTCCTCATTTCCATTGCACTGTATACATTTAATATCTTTGTCCCTCCTGCTTTCTATTCTCCCAGGCCTTTCCTGTCTGTCATCTCCTAAGACTCAGCATTGACTCTGTATTCGCTATCTTAACAACCATCTATTTCTGCTCCAGTCATTTTGTCTTACTTGCTATAACTATTCAGGTGGCATCCAGTTCACATTCAAACTTGAGCAAACTTACAACTTTGAATGCTCACACACTACAACCATTTCTTCTTGTGATCAGTAACTGGATAACTAAGAACAACTTTGAAACAAAGGCAGGCATATTTGAGGTATTGACCTGAGGCACTTGGCCTCAATTTACCATTAACTGGCCAACTAAGCTGGGTACACCCAACTGCACTATTAGAATCGATAAAGAACCTCAGTCTCACTATATATGTTGGACTCACATAGCTACCACAGATTATTTGAGTTGTAACAAATCCTCAGACTCTGCATACAGATTTATTTATGAGGAATGGTATGGAGTAATGCATGCTACCTTTAGGTATCTTCAGTGCACCAAAAGGTATGCAGTTTCATTGTTCCAGGGAGAAGTAAGTATCCAAGACCATTGTGAACCACTTTATTTAGGATGGGGCCCTGTTAAATCTCCTTAGCCCCAAGTGGATAGTGCCTGCGGTACCCCTTTGAAGAAAAGAAGAACAGACAGTTGTCTCTCACATTTCTCTATGATGTGCTAGATTTATCCAGATGTTATAAATCTGGATGCGCTGCAGGTGTTATACATGTATGTGTGAACCATCGCCCTAGACCCTGGAACCATTATACACCCAGCTGTTGGTGTTTACAGTAAAAGATTGTTATTATTTACAATCAGTTCATAAAACGTATTTATTAAAAGGATGGAACTACTATGGTAATCTCAGCAATCAAATTATAGAATACTTACATATGTTAGCAGCCTCACGGTAGTTGTATTGGGTGAATAATTAGTAAGCTCCCTAGCAACTTTATGCTAAGGCATGTAACTATCCACGCACCTGTCAGATAGCTGCCAGACCTTTAGTTTGATAACATCACCTAGGCATCTCCCCTCAAGCAATCAGTCTCGTGTCTTCCAACTTCCCTGGTCTGTTTATGTCCTTTTCCCCAGCTATTCTCTAGGAAGAGGGGAGAGGAAGTTGCTGTGCAGTCTTTCATATGTGCACTGTAAAGAAAACATGTCTCAGTCAGACATGCCTTTGAAAAGCAAGCAACTGTTCCCAACTCTGTTTCCTTCTTTAATCCAAATTTGTTCTGTGTGAGGCCGGATAGCCTTGGGAGGTTAATTACTTCACGTAGCTCTCTGGACAACAGAATGGAAGATGCTTCTCCGCTGTGTTTGTCTTATGTGTGTTAGTACTGCTAATGTCAACCCACTGCTAAAGTAATATCGTGCTCTTGCACTCTCTGTAAACTGTAAACATCATTCATAATATTAGGTTCTAGTTCCAAAAATCTGCACATACACACTCAAAAGAGTAACTGCCTCTCGCGTTTGTCATACAATTAGGCCTAATTTGTATATAACATGTATGTATTATCAGGAAAGTCCTCTACTCAAGTCTAGGTTTTTTGACATAACCTCTGTTTTATGTCACTTTCAGTTGAAGGCAAATCAGAAGAGGTCAGATACTTCCTCTCCTTTTATATACCATGATATTTAGCTCCCAATGGATTCTACAAATGTTTTATTACAGCAATGGTGGGCACTATAGAATATGCCATATCTTCTGTTGTGGTGACTGCATTTTGTGCAGAGACTTCTCCCAGATGACGTGCGTAATTTTGACAGTCCTCTTTTGATGTTGCACTGTTAATGCTTAAAATTGAGCGTAACCGTATGTTCTGTTGTACGCGAAAAAAGCGAATTGCCAAAACCTCTCGACAGGCTGTGTTTGATGGTCAAATAAAAAAGGATTGCATGAACAAGTTTGATGCTACCAACCATCCAGCAGTTCTGTTTGGCATTATAATACGTTTCTGGCTATCTTACACTAGGCACCCATTCTGCCCCGGCCAAGGCTGGAGAGATTTCTGTCACAGGGTTTTGGGCATTTCAAGATTATGGGGGTCATTCTAACCCTGGCGGTCCAAGACCGCCAGGGCTAAAATGACTGGGTCACCGCCAACAGGCTGGCGGTGCCCCGCTGGGCATTCTGACCGCGGCGGTTTGACCGCGGTCAGAAGTGGAAAACCGGCGGTCTCCCGCCGGTTTTCCGCTGCCCATTTGAATCCTCCATGGCGGCGCAGCTCGCTGCGCCGCCATGGGGATTCTGACAGCCCATACCGCCATCCTGTTCCTGGCGGTTCGCCCGCCAGGAACAGGATGGCGGTATGGGTTGTCGTGGGGCCCCTGGGGGCCCCTGCAGTGCCCATGCCAATGGCATGGGCACTGCAGGGGCCCCCGTAAGAGGGCCCCACAAAGAATTTCACTGTCTGCATTGCAGACAGTGAAATTCGCGACGGGTGCCACTGCACCCGTCGCACCTTCCCACTCCGCCGGCTCCATTCGGAGCCGGCGTCCTTGTGGGAAGGTAGTTTTGCACTGGGCTGGCGGGCGGCCTTTTGGGGGTCGCCTGCCAGCACAGTGCAAAACCCAGAATACCCTCAGCGGTCTTCCGACCGCGGAGCGGTATTTTGGAGGGGGAAGTCTGGCGGACGGCCTCCGCCGCCCGCCAGACTTAGAATCACCCCCTATGTTTTTAGCACATAATTTCAAAGAAGTATTTAAGTGGCACACATGAGTGAAATATGTGATAAATTGTCCAGGGAGCAAAAGGACCCCACGTAGCATACACTGGAACTTATTGCTCCACACGAGGGCCTTTTTATGTACATATTGGTATGAAAGAAAAGGAAAGCAATCTTTGTAGAACAACAGTGCTTGGCACTTATGTTAAAGTATGTAGGCCCATATTTATACTTTTTGACGCAAAACTGCGCTAACGCAGTTTTGCACCAAAAAAATTAGCGCCGGCTAACGCCATTCTGAAGCGCCATGCGGGCGCCGTATTTATTGAATGGCGTTAGCCGGCGTTAGCCGACCGGCGCTGCCAGGTGTGCGTGAAAAAAAACGACGTACACCAGGCAGCGCCGGCGTAGGGAAAAATGGCGTTTGGGCGTCCCAAAATGGGGCAAGTCAGGCTGAGGCAAAAAAATCGTCTTAACCCGATTTGCGCCATTTTTTGGGGGCGCCCAGACGCCATTAACATGACTCCTGTCTTAGCAAAGACAGGAGTCATGCCCCCTTGCCCAATGGCCATGCCCAGGTGACTTCTGTCCCCTGGGCATGGTCATTGGGCATAGTGGCATGTAGGGGGGCACAAATCAGGCCCCCCATGCCACAAAAAAAAAAAGAAAATAATACTTACCACAACTTACCTTTTCTTCCCTGGGATGGGTCCCTCCATCCTTGGGTGTCCTCCTGGGGTGGGCAAGGGTGGCAGGGGGTGTCCCTAGGGGCAGGGGAGGGCACCTCTGGGCTCATTCTGAGCCCACAGGTCCCTTAACGCCTGCCCTGACCCAGGCGTTAAAAAGAGGCGCAAATGCGGGTTTTTTTGCCCCGCCCACTCCCGGGCGTGATTTTTGCCCGGGAGTATAAATACCACGCACATGCCTGGGAGTCATTTTTTAAGACGGGAACGCCTACCTTGCATCTCATTAACGCAAGGAAGGTGTTCTTGCCAAAAAATGACGCTAACTCCATGAACTTTGGCGCTAGACGCGTTTAACGCCAAAGTATAAATATGGAGTTAGTTTTGCGTTGAATTTGCGTCGAAAAAAACGACGCAAATTCGGCGCAAACGGAGTATAAATATGCCCCGTAATCTTTAAAAGAGCTTGCATCTTGACCAGGTTGAATGGGTGTACCTGTTTTGTATTCTATAGAATGCAGGCATAGGACTAAAACTAAAATCTAGGGTTGGGCAACCATACACCTAAACGGTGCTTAATTTGTGTTGGTGACTTCTGGTGCGGAACACAGGCACTTAATTTTGAGGGCCAGCACTTATTTTTCTGCCTCAAGCATTTACTGCGAGCAAAAGACTCATATGGTAAAGATGGAGGGAGAGAAAAACGAAAAAGCATCACAAAGGGAGAAAGCAGAAAGCTGCTAGAGTGTGCTAAAGGGGCAAGGAGTGACTGGAAATGGAATAAAGAGGCCCTTAGGTATAGATGTAATCTGGAAAGGTATTTCAGGATCTGGAATCCTGAGACAAACATATTTATATAAAAATTTGAAACAGATTGAGAAAGGTGCTGCAAAGGATTTTACAACCAGCTGAGAGAAATGTGCTATACATACCCCTCTACGGCACAGCAGCCTCCTGTTGTGTTAGAGTATACTGGATAACATGTGGGCATGGTCAGCTCAGGTGTAGATGCCCTTTAGGTAGACAACACTTAGGCAGGCAAGCAGACTGCAAGTTCCTCACAGTGGGCACAAATTAACAGCGATGGCACTTAGGGGAGGGCATTCTGAAGCTCCTCTTCCACTGGCGCGCACTGTGGTGGTTTGATTGTCTTATGCGTTGCCGCCTGCATAAAACGGTTTAGGGTGTGACATAAACAGACCCATCTGCTATTGATAACAAAGCAAACTAGTAGTAGACACAATTCTTAAGATATTTTTGGGCCAACGGGGGTTGTGTGCACTTTTGAATTTTATTGTGGCTGGGGCAGAAAGAACACAGCAAGTTTGGCACCATCGGCAATGGTGATCTTTGAAAATGGTGAGGTGTAATATTTAACATGAACTGCACTCCTCACCTCCTGGGGAACTTTTGGAAAAATAGGGTCAAATAGTATGAATTAATAAATTAAAAACTTTATTCGATTACAAAAAAAATTGATCGTAAAGGTTAAGAATACAAGTATACAGACATAAATTAAAACATCAGTAAGTTCCAAAAACACACCACATATTAAAAAAAGGATCCAACAGCAAGACAGTTGTGCAACTCAGTCAATGCTTTAAAAAAAGTAACGCTGGTCCTCATCTTCCAAACAACATATTTTCTCAATACTGGCATTTATTCATGAGTCATTGCTTAAGATGTCCTGCCCATCTCATGCATTGTGGTTTTTATATAATGCAGCAATGGTACCTTCATGCAATTTTCACTTGTTAAGAAATCCACTATAATCTTTTGGTGCAAAATAGTGTATGGACTGAGTCACATAGAAACTCACAATTAACAAAGAGTTGGGGGCATATTCATAGTCTGTTTGCACTGGATCTGCATAATATCTTTGACGCAAATCTGGAGCAAACTAGTGCCAAATTGTAGAGTTCAAGTCATTTTTTGCCAGTGGAAAACTACCTTCTGTCAATGAGATGTAAGGTAGGTGTTCCTGAGCAAAAAATGACTCAAAGTCCCTAGCGCCTTATTTATCCTCCTGTGCAAAAATCACGGGAGAAGGAGGGCCTTAAATAATGTCACTAAGCCTCCTTAGCACCATTATTTATCACCTTGGTCAGGGCAGGCGTTAAGGGACCAGTGGGCCTTCTTCCATTGTCAGAGGCCATCGAAACAGCCCACAGATGCCCTTCCCTGCCCCCAGGGACACCCCCACCCACCCGCACCCACAACTGGAAGACATCTAAGGATGGGGGGACCCATGCCAGGTAAGTCCAGGTATGTTTTTTTATTTATTTTTTCAGTGACACAGTACGGCCTACCTTGGGCCCCCCTTCATGGCACTGTGCCCAATGGGAATTCCCAGGGGACATAAGCCCCCTGGGCATGGCTATTGGGCTGGGGGCATGACTTCTGTCTTTACTACCACAGGAGTCATTTCCATGGAGGTTGTGCGTCAAAAAAATTACACTAGTCAGGTTAGAGTCATTTTTTTTTTACTCTAACCTGACTAGTGCCATTCTTTCCCGCACAGCCTCCAGTCTTCCCTATGCCTCCCCTACCCAGTTAACGTCATGTATTTTGACGCTAACCGGGCCTTAGCGCCAGCTTGCGCCATTCCTTAAATATGGCACCTGGCTGGCATCCTGGAATGGCGCAAGCTGGTGCTATACTGTTTGACATAAAACCTGCGCTAACGCAGGTTTGCATTAAAAAGTATAACTATGGGCCATAGTCTTATTACATCATCAATATAGCTCAAATCAAGCTCCTCATGAGTAAAGAAATTAGGTAATCTCATGTTTAAAGAAAGGAAACATTGACAAAATCTGTTCTCCTCTAATTGCAAAATAACATGTTTTGTGTAACCCCGAAATCCAGTTCCGTGTGTGGTAATTGGCACACATTGTGCTTTGTTTGTTTCCAGAAGGGGGGGTTTGGTTTCCAGTCTAATTTAGAGGCAAGATTGAATAACACACCAATGGACTGAAGGAGCTTAATACGTCTCCCCCCCGGCTGAGGAATATTTGAGGATATAATGTTAGGTAAAACTTCTCCGTCTGTTGCAATACGCGCATAAAAAACCAAAGGTTACAGGGATGATATAGTTAGGCTCACATATTCAATGTACAAAACCATAGACATTCACCAGTTAAGATAGAGTTATTTAAATTTCTCTGCAAATATTACAGTGATATCATCAATGATGTTATCAAAGATGTCATGAGTGACATAATTTGTGGGGTAATTAACAGTGCATAGTGAGGCTGCCAGTTATAGTTCTAAATTTCTTCCCCTTTTATCTCGGCCCCGCTTCACAGATCACCCCGAACTTTCCAGACAGCAGCTCACATCACTGACAAGTTTTTGGGTAAAATTTTGTGATGATTCGTCAAGCAGTGCCAAAGAGATAGGCAAGCAAAAACAGCTTTTTATATAGAAACTAGGTCATATATATATATATATATATATATATATATATATATATATATATATGAAGAGAGAACTCTGGCTAGTTCCCAAGTTTAGGTGGAGAGCAACTCCAATGAGGAGCACCCTGCAACACCAGCGACACTCACACTCTAGATTTGCTAACCTCGAATGTCTGTTCATCTAGTAAAGTGTTTGAGCATAGGATCAGCACAGTGCTATCCACGCAAAGCTTGTTAGGGACAAAGGCCCAGATTTATATTTTTTCACACAAAACTGCACCAACGCAGTTTTGCATGAAAAAGTTTACCGCCGGCTACTGCCATTCCAAGACGCTGTCTGGGCGTCTTATTTATGGAATGGTACAATCCGGCGCAAAGGGTGGGCTAACATCATGGAAAATTACGTTAGCCGGGTGGGGTGGCGGTATGGGAGAAGGGGGGTTTGCACCAAAAAATGACGTGAGGCTGGTTAGAGTAAAAAACAGATGACTCTAACCAGCCTAGCGTCATTTCTTCACACTAAACCTACTCTACTACATGACTCCTGTCTTATAAAAGACAGGAGTCATGCCCACCAACCCATTGGCCAGCACAAGGGACAAGGGTCCCCTGGGCATGGCCATTTCACCCAGTGCCATGTAGGGGGGCCCATTTCAGGGCCCCCAATGGATCTTTAAACAAAATACTGTCTCTCTGGTGTGGGTGGGGAGTCCCTGGGGCCTGGGGAGGACACCTGTGGACTTATTCCATGGTGTTCCACCATGGAAATGGGCCCACATGTCCCCTAACGTCTGCCCTGACCTAGGCGTTAAATAATGGTGCTAAGCAAGCTTAGCGCCATTATTTAGGCCAGCCTCCCTCCCGTGCACCATTTTTGCACGGGAGGATAAATAAGGCGCCTGGGCCTTAGAGTAATATTTTGCCCTGGAATGCCTACCCTGCATCTTATTGAGGCAAGAGTTTCCCACTGGGAAAAAATTACTTTAACTCCAAAGCTTTGGCGCTAGATGGATCTAACGGCAAAGTATAAATGTGGAGTTAGGTTTGCGCTGAATCAGCCTAAAAAAATTACGCTAATTCAGTACAAAGCAAGTATAAATCAGGGATAAAGTCTTTTGCCATTAGTACAGCAAAATCTTTAAGCAGAGGATTGACACAGTGTCATTCTCTTCGATCTGTCAAATAACGAACGCCATTTACCTCTCCAGACACAGCATTACAACTTTGGACAGGTAAAATACCATCCAAGCCAACCTGGAATGAGTAAAAGCAACCCCTGACATGTGTTCTGCTCTCATTGGAGTTCTTCAGGGGAGTTTGGCTTTGTCCAGACAGAAGGGAACACGCAGTATAAGTCAAAACAAAGCCCTTTCAGGCATAGAGGGATACAAAAAAGAAGATAGAACTCTGGGTAGTTCCAATGTTTAAGGGGAGAGCAGCTCTAGTGAGGAGCACCCTCCAACACCAGCGACACTCTGGATTTGCTCAACACAAATGTCTGTTTATCTAGCAAAGTTTTTCAACATAGGATCAGTACAGTGGTATCCACGCTGAGCTAGATATGGACAAAATCTTTAAGTATACTATTGACACAGTGTCATGCTCGTCTAGCTGTAAAAAGGCAAAAGCAATTTACCACTCCAAACACAGTAATACAACTTGAGACTGGTAAAATACCATCCAGGGCAACCTGGAATGAGTAAAAGCAACCACTGATACGTGTTTCACTTTCAATAGAGCTCTTCAAAGAAGTTTAGCTTTGCCCAGACACAAGGGAACACCCAATATAACTCAAAACAAAGTCATTTCAGGGTTTGAGTGACGCATAAATTATGCAAAAAAGAAGAGAGAACTCTGGGTAGTTCCAAAGTTTAGGTGGAGAGCAGCTCCAGGGAGGAGCACCCGGCAACACCAGCGACACTCTAGATTTGCTCACCTCAAAAGTCTGTTTATCTAGCAAAGTTTTTAAGCATGGGATTAGCATAGTGCTATCCATACCAAGTTGGAGAGGCACAAAGTATTTTGCTATTTGTACAGAAAAATGTTTAAGCATAGGAATGACACAGTGTCATCCTTGGCGAGCTGTAAAATTACAAAAAAACATTTACCGTTCCAGGCACAGTATTACAGCTTTGGACTGGTAAAATACTATGCAAGCCAACCTATAATAAGTAAAAACAACCCCTGACATATGTTTCATTCTCATTAGAGTTCTTCAAAGGAGTTTAGCTTTGTCCAGACACAAGCTAGCACCCAGTATAAGTTAAAACAAAGCCCTTTCATAGTTAGAGTGATGCAGAAATTATGCAAAAAAGAAGAGAGAACTCTGGGTAGTTCCTAAGTTTAGGTGGAGAGTAGCTCCAGTGAGGGACACTCTGCAAGACCAGCAACACTCTAGATTTGCTTAACTCAAATGTCTGTTTATCTAGCAACGTTTTTAAGCATAGGATCAGCACAGTGCCATCCACGCCGAGCTAGATAGTGACAAAGGGGGTAATTCTGACCCTGGCGGTAAAAGGCACAAACTGCCGGTCAGAAGACCGCCATCATCCCGCCGCGGCCGCGGTAAACCGCCACGGTCATTCTGACCCACAACTGCCAAACCGGCAAAAACCCGACATCCACTGAAGCCCGCCTCATCAGCGGTCAGCGATAACCTGGAGATGACCAAACCTCCACCGTCACACCAACACAAACACGCCCATGCCATTACGACCCACGAATTCACGCGGCGGTCTTTCAACCGCGGTATTCCATTGGTGGTACACACCGCCACGCTCAAAATACCCACACCTTTACAAAACACAGCCACATTGGACAATTCCAAATACACACACCTGATACACATACAAACACCACTCCCACACACCCATCACCATATAAAACACACACCCACATCACCCACAAACCCCCACAAAGCGAAATTCAGAGACACGGCGCAATACACAGAGAGAGAGCACAGGGAACGCAAACCACGACACACACAGGAACCCAACATCATCACCCACACCACATCTACGCACAAAACACCACACACCACTACACTCATCACCACAAACACCACCCCACACCTCATCCACACCACCCCATGGCACCCCAAAGACACCCCAGGTTCTCGGACCAAGAACTCAGGGTCATGGTGGAGGAAATAATCAGGGTAGAGCCCCAGCTCTTCGGCACACAGGTGCAGCACACCACAATAGCCAGGAAGGCGGAGCTATGGCAAAGGATCGTCGACAGGGTCAACGCTGTGGGACAGCATCCCAGAAATCGGGAAGACATCCGAAAGCGCTGGAACGACCTACGGTGGAAGGTGTGGTCAATGGTGTCAAGATACAACATCGCTGTGCAGAAGACTGGCGACGGACCCCCACCCACTCCACCCGAATTCACAGCATGGGAGCAAGAGGTCTTGAACATCCTGCATCCTGAGGGCCTCGCTGGAGTAGGCGGAGGAATGGACTCTGGTAAGTCGAATCTCAACTACTTCACCCCCCCCCCAACCACCAGCATGCCAACCCCCACCCCCACCCTCACCCCCAACCCCCCAGCACATATCCTCCCTGCTAATGTCTCACCAGCACAACCCACCCAACCCAACCCAAACCCCTGAATGCCAACACAAACCATGGACACCCATCACTTAAGCATGACCACTGCACATACCCACCCCCCCCCACAAACCACCCTCACAACTCCTCCCACATGGGACTGCCAGCACTGGGGGACAAGGGCACCCACAAATCGCACGCCACGGCACACACAAAATCAATAACCATATTCTTTTACCCCTGCAGGGCCCGAACGCCAACACACCGGCCAGGAGGGTCCAGATTTGTCCATCCCACCCCCAGAACAGGCCCCCAGTGATGACAGCAGCTCTGTCGACCTAGAACCTGATGACCAGCCCGGACCATCGGGGACCACTGGACAGTCGGTTACCCTCAGTCAGCCCCAGGCCACAGCAGACCTACCCCCCTCAGGAAACACCAGCACAGCACCCACCCAGCGGGCCCATGCTTCTGTCTCCAGGACAGGTCAAGCAGCGGTGTGTCTACCAGTACAGGGCACCCAGGGTAACCCACAACCCCAACAACAACAGGGACCTGGGGGCAATGGTAGTGGGCACACCGTCCAGGGGACAGAGGCCCAGGAACAAAGAGGAACTGGGAGGGCTGCTGTGCGACAGAGGGAGGACAGGCCTAGGGAACCCACTGTCCAAGAGGCCCTCACCACCATCATGGGAGCGTACCACCACTCCCAAGAGACGATGGCGACGGTCCTGGCCAGGTTCCAGGAGATCCAGGCCATGCAGGAGGGCCAGTACATGGGGTTCCGGGAAGAACTGCGCACCATCAGTTCCGCAATGGGTACAATCGTGGTGGCACTCAACCAGATTGTCACCACATTGCGGGACCATGTGGCCCCCCAAAGGGCCCCTGCCACTAGCATGGAGGAAGAACAGCCCACCACCTCCGCCGGCGCTAGTGGTCAGGAGGCCCCGACACAACAGCAACGGCCCTCCCGGACCCCACCCCCTGCAGAACAAGAACCACCCCGCAAGAAAGGCCTGAGATCGAGGAAGAAGACAGAGTAGGATGTCAAGACCCCCGCCATGCACGGAAACCCCCGGATGTCATCCCACTGTCCCACTTGTTTACCCTGTCCAACCTTGAACTGCCCCTGCTCCACCTTCCACAGGCATATGGACAATGGACCTGTAGGAACGACAGTCTGGACACTGCCATGGACATGCCTCCACCATCACCCTGTTTGAACCATACACCTATTTTAAAAATTCAATAAACACAATTATTGCACATTAACCAACTGGATTCTGCTATCTATTTATTTAAACCAAATGTATTCGATATAACCAACAAAACATTTCTAGT